>NW_024732537.1:100000-442500 GCF_018991925.1 Homarus americanus
ATGGGTTCTCTAATGTAGTTGGTAACACTGTTGTTGTCTGGTTGTTGTTGTTATGATGTATTAATACACTTCGATAACTAAGGTCTTTAAGTGTTTATTCTAGTGTAGGTTAAGTTAGGTTAGTTGTGGAGGTTGGAAGGACGGATGTAGCGGAAGAGGGAGGGAAATACAGGTGGAGGGGAGAGAAGGAAGGCAAAAGGTGGAGGTGTGGAGATACAAGTGTAGGAGGGGGGAGAGAGATAGAGGTGAGTCAGAGGTTCATATAAGGAAGGTTTGGCCTGCCCACACAACCTTACTGTACTAGACACTGCCTCAACCCTCCCTGCCTCCTTCAGCTCTCTCTCTCTCTCTCTCTCTCTCTCTTCATCATTCCCATTCTCTCTCGCTCCATCTCTTTGTTATCGTTTCTTTTCCTCCCTGTATAATCTTTCTTATCTTCATTAATTACACCATTTATTCCTTCATTCCTTCCTAAATTATTTAATTGAAACTAAAACATCTTCGGGTTATAATTATTTACTATGAAAAATATCAGAACTATTTTGTTTAAGGTTAGATTTGTTCACTTCTATTACAGGTGGCGGTTCACGGCATTAATTAAGATAAAAGATTTAGAATTTAGTGAGCAACAGGTAACTACTGTACAGGTGAGGCTACACTGTGGAAATTACGTCTCACTGATTGGCAAATTACATGGAAGATTGACTATCACATCTCCCCCTTTTTCTCTCCCCCCCCCCTTTCCTCTCACAACCATTTCCCTTCCCTCTCGCATCCCTCTCTGACGTATGCTGGCCAAGTTATAAATCTCACCAAGTATGTGTGTGCAGATCTCTCGGTGTTTACCTTAGATTACGCTATTGATTACTGGAGACGAGGCCCTGGTGATGCTGAGAGAGAGAGAGCAAAGCGGGATCGAAGAAGAAAGAGAGAGAGAGAGAGAGAGAGAGAGAGAGAGAGAGAGAGAGAGAGAGAGAGAGAGAGCCATGTTGTGTCTGCGGGGAGGGACACGTTGTCATGGTGAATGCTAGAGGCTGACGGACTTCAAGCTGATGAAGCAAACATGGCAGATCCGAGTCACCAACACGCGCCCTCAAGTTTTAGCTCACCCTCCAGTCACCACCACGCGCCCTCAAAATTTAGCTCACCCTCCAGTCACCACCACGTGCCCTCAAGTTTTGGCTCACCCTCCAGTCACCACCACGCACCCTCAAGTTTTAGCTGAGCCCTTCCTAACACTGAGCTTATACTTTAGCTTAGCCCTCCCAAAACTCCCAGTTTAAGTTTTAACTCAGTCCTCTCTAACACCCAGCTTAAGTTTTAACTCAGTCCTCTCTAACACCCAGCTTAAGCTTCATTTATAAAACTTGATTTGTAGAATTGATATCAAATTGGCTATCATGTAAGTTTTTTATCCGTGTGCGTATATAAGCCGATGAAAGCTTACATACACTAACACATACATATATACGAGGTATGTTATGTGGTGGTGGTGGTGGTGGTAGTAGGTGTCTCTCCCTCTCTCTTGTCTGTCTGTGTGTATGTGCCTCATCTGTGTATCTCTCTTGTTTCTGTGTGTTTATCTCATATCTCTCCCTCCCTCTCTCTTGTCTCTGTGTTTATGTTTGTTCCCTGTGTAACTCTCTCTCTCGCTCTCTCTCGTAGGCTAACAGCAGCGCAGTATTGGTCACTTAATCATCCGTTACACCTGAAGCCAGTCATCTCCCACACCTCCACACACCTTGATTATAATACCATCTTCCTCACACCGGCCCAGTTGCGTGAGTCAGGCGGACAATGAATGTATGTATGTATGTATGTATGTATGTATGTATGTATGTATGTATTCGACATGTATTTTGTCCAGGATAAACCATGGAAATGTTATTTTTGTTGTTGTCAAGAAGTTAAGTGTCAAAGGTACAGTTTGTTTACATTGCAGAGCTGTAGGGTTACCGGGCGGCGGACTTGTGTTAGCTCAGGATTATGTATTATATATAGTAAGCTATTTCTCACTAGGAATTGAGTCATCCTATACACCAAGTTAGCGTGCTCAGGGAGGCTAAATCATCGTGCTCAAGAGGTTCAATCATCATGTTGGAATTGTGGTTAATTCAAGGGTTCGTCTCTGTCTCTCAAAAAATATGGACCGCGATTTTCCTGAACATTAAACCAAGAGCCAGAAATTTTCCGTCAACACTAATACTCGCGCCAGATTTTCCTGCCAACACTGGATACGTGATTTTCCCTGCCAACCTCTTTAATTTAGCACTCACCCCCGACAACACACGTCATTCCCCCACTAAAATGTTTTCCCCGCCAACAGCTCTAAGCAGATTCAGGAGAGGTTATTGTTACCATCAGAAAAAAAATAATGTAATTAACTTGCTACACGCTCCAGGTGTCAGGCCAGAGATGAATTACCATTACTTGTTGAACTAAACTATCCCTGCTGCTCGTTGGTTCATGATTGTAAAGCAAAAATAGTGTTTCGCCTTAGCTCGTGTCAGTCCTGCTGTGGCTGTTATACAAGATGGATTTGTGAAGGGGAGGAGGTGATATAATTGTTGGAATCACCTGAAGATTAACTTAACCCCTCTCCCCCCCCCTCACACACAGCTTATTTTGTCTGATGATTAAACACCTTAACGTTCTTTCCTGGTAGGTTACGTTAGGTTAGGCTAGGTTAGGATGGTGATGGGATGATATAGCAGTAGTGCTGGTGGTAGTGATGGTGATAGTGTGGTTATGGTAGTGTTAGTGATGGTGGTGTTAGATGTGTAGTGATGGTGGTTATGGGGATGATAGTATGGTTATGGTAGTGATGGTGGTAATGGAAGGATTTTATACTATCGAGGGGTGTATCATACTACCCTTCTCTTATAGTCTCTCTCTCTCTCTCTCTCTCTCTCTCTCTCTCTCTCCTACAACAACCATTCCTCCTCCTCTCATTTCTCCTCCTACACCGACAGAACTATATTACCTGCCTGAGATATGAACGTCCGGCAGATGACAAGTGAGTGAGTCTAACTACGATAAGAGTCTCACTAGAGAGTCTCACCAGAGTCTCACTAGAGTGTCTCACCAGTCTCACTAGAGAGTCTCACCAGTCTCACTAGAGAGTCTCACTAGATAGTCTCGCCAGAGTCTCACAAAAAACTTCCACAAATAAATTGTACTTTGTTTTGGAACTTCACCTCAGCTCTACAGCGAGGAGCCTTATACTGACAGAGGCTCTACAGTAGGCGGTGTGAGGGCAGATAGGGTAGCCTGACACATGGGGCTGTCTGGGCCTGATTACATGAGGGCTGAAAATGAGATTCCGCCCAGACAAGTGCTTTAAAGCTGAGCTCCCCCGCCCCCTAACCTTCTATCCCCGCCCGCATCCCACTGACCAAGCCCCACTCCCGTTCCACTGACCTCCTGGCCCTACCCCTCTGGCCTCCAAGCCCCGCCCCACCCCCAACCCTGGCCTCCAAGCCCCGCCCCACACCCAACCCTGGCCTCCAAGCCCCGCGCCACACCCAACCCTAGCCTCCAAGCCCCGCCCCACACCCACGCCGGAGAAGATACCTGTCTCTCAGACTCCAAGCGATCTACCAGGAAAAGACCTGAAACTAAGCTTCTACGTGCCAGCCACCATCAACTGTACACGTGATGAAGTCACTAAAGGAGTAAAGGTGCACAAGATGAAATGGAAGTACGACCACCCCACTTCCGAGGCGACCATCTACGAGGCCATTATGCAAAAACGAGTCGACTTAACAAACTGCATCAAAAAGTCAACCGTTCTGAAGATAAAATCACTTAAAAATGGACGCACAGAGAACAAATCACGTACCCTACAGATCCCCCCAAAACCAATAACAAGATCCAATGTATCCGCTACGTTAGGCAGTGAAAATAATGCAACATAACGTCCTCCACTGGAGAACTAACAAATTCAGTCTGTCCAGCCCATATAACCAGATTGACGCACATATTATACTCATAAACTCACACGGCCAAAAAACGGCTGAGGAACTGAAAATATTTGATTACAGGATTCATAAATCCAATCTATCAGAGGAGCCAAATGACGGGGGTGGCCATCGCCATAAAAAGAGATGTCCACCACAGAATCATAGACGACTTCACCTCTGAAAATCTGGCTGTTCAACTCAACTTGACCACAGGGCCAATCATAATAGCCACAACCTACCTCCCACCACGTAGGGACTACCTGCCTTACGGGGACTTCCACAGACTTCTATCATACCACCACCCAACCTACATCATTGGAGACATGAATGCCAGACATACTTTACTAGATGGTAAGAGGACAACTAACAATGTTGGAAGAGGCCTCGCTGGCTTCATAACAAACAAAAAAGCCCAACTAATAGGCCCGGACTTCCTAACGTTCTACAGTAGGAACTCAGCCACTACTCCAGATATAGCAATAACAAACGGCAGATGCTTCCACAACTATCTCTTTCAACAAGGCCCTGTAACCTCCAGCGACCACCTACCTATAATCATGACAATTTCAGCAACACCAATAACTATACCAGCTCCACCACGGAGAATCGCCAAGCAGACCGACTGGGACCTGTTCAATGAAAAAGCTACAGCCGAACTTGAGGCCAAGGACATGGCAATCCTGCAGACCATAGACAATCAGCAAGTGAACAGAATAGACGAAGAAATCAACACATGGTGTGAAGCCATAGGAACAGCCTATCTGGAGGCCACGCCTCTCAAAAGCAACAGAACTCTCCCACACCCACAACAGACTCCAGAACTCATAGCCCTCACAAAACAGTTCCAACTGCTACAACAGAGAGCAGAGACCCATGGCTGGGACATCGTAAGCTATAATACATACAGAAGAATTCGGGAGGAAATAAAAACAAGATCTCTGGAACGAAGCAACCTTCAATGGGCCGAAATAGTTGAACAACTCTCACATACATACAACGATCCAGGAGAGTTCTGGCGTCGAGTTAAGAGATTGAAAGGTTGCAGCCGTGACGAGCCATCATATGTAACTGACCACGTAGGAAGTAAAATATATGACGACCAAGACAAAGAACCCATATTCAGGGACATATGGAGGAACATCTTCTGAATCACAAATGAAGAGAATAGGGGATTCGATGGTACCCACAAGGAGCTCGTCCTTGATGAACTCCGGGACCAGACACACCGCACTCAGCCTTCCCCTGAAATCATATGGGAGGATCTGAGAGTGGACAGCCCATTGTCCAAACCAATCACCTCGGAAGAACTCAACAGAGCCATCTCTAATACCAAAAATAAAGCCCCTGGTTATTCAGGCATCACCAAGGAGATCCTCAGCCACGTAAACAACCCGGCCATGGACAGACTGAGAACCACAATGAACGCTTGCCTGGCCTCGGGTTACTTCCCAACAAAATTCAAAGAGGCCATTATTACCCTAACACCAAAACAAGGAAAGAACCCCGCCGTCCCACTAAACTACAGACCGATCTCCCTCCTCGAAGCACCTGGAAAAATACTAGAAAAAATAATCAACAACCGTCTGAGAAATCACCAGGAAATAACAAACAGAGACAACTGTAGACAATTCGGGTTCAGGAAAGGGAAGTCCACCACAACAGCGATAGCCCTGGCATGTGAAAACATAGCCAGAGCCGCGGCGAGTGGTAGACAATGTAATCTAACTCTCCGGGATGTAGCGAAGGCATTTGACAAAGTCTGGCACGACGGTCTAAAATATAAGATCCTCCAACTTGGACTTCCCACCAACATTGAAAAGTTGCTTTGCAACTTTCTTGACGGCAGAAATGCCAGACTGAGGGTAGGACAACACGCAGGAGAGACCTTCCCACTCATGAGTGGAGTCCCTCAGGGGAGCGTCCTCTCCCCCACCCTATATATCTACACTAGTGACACTCCGCCTCCCACTAGAATTGGTAACGAAGATATTATGTATGCAGACGACATCACTGAAATAACAACACATCAAGGAAAATCGCGAGCGCTACTGGCCAACAACACCAGGCGGGAATTAGAAAGGTTAAATAATTACGAAAAACAATGGAAAATCCAAACCAGTCTCCCGAAATTCACAGTGATACCCTTATGCAGAATGAAAACCCATCCATTAGTAACCAATAATGCCCAGATAGAATACAACAGCTGAGGGATCCTCCTCGGCTTGCATATATCCACGACAGGTTACTCTCATCATGTCCACACCAGGAAGGAAAAAGCAAAAAGAGAGCTGAGAAAACTATACCGCTTTAAAGCGCTTCCTGAGAAAATAAAACTCCGCCTAGTGACATCATTTATCACACCGATATTTACTTACCCAGCAATACCTCTTCATACTATGAGCACCACTCAAATATTAAAATTACAGGTGGTTCAAAATGAAGCCCTAAGGTTCGTCACAGGCGAAAGATACCCTTTCACCAGAACCACAGCCGAGATACATAGAGACCTGAGAATGAAACCCATCAACCTGCAGCTGCACACCATGGCCAGCAGAATCTGGCAAAAGATAGAACGATCAGAGCAAGAACTCCTTCAAAGACTCCCACCAGATAACGACAACAACCATACACGGTTCCCAAAAAGTTACCAAATCTCAAAAGGTCCATTACCACCCCCGATCTACACGGCCAGGCAATAGACAACCTCCCTAGACCAACATCCGCCAGTAGGGTCGGCGGAATATGAAATAAGGCCCTTAAAACACCCATATATGGGATAGGATAGGATGTCTAGTGCCTGTACCGACAGACAATAAATAACCCATGACACAACCCTAACACACTATTAGCTTAGCTAGGCGGTCAAGCCCCGCCCCCACCCCTGGCCTCCAAGCCCCGCCCCCATCCCTGGCCTCCAAGCCCCTCCACTTCTCTCCCCTCCTTCCTCTCCCTCACCCTTCCCCTCTCCTCCATTGGTAGTATAGGTCATGGAGATATACCTCCACCATGGTATAGATAGTATATGGCATCGTCAAGAAGCAATGTGAGAGAAAGAAAGAAAGAGAGAGAGAGAGAGAGAGAGAGAGAGAGAGAGAGAGAGAGAGAGGTCTGTGGTTTAGGAGAAAGCGGGGGAAGAGATGGTTGAAATAGGAGAGAAGGGGGAGCGTGAGATGGAGTGATATAAAAAGAAGAAGTAGTAGTACTTAAAGCCAGCAACAAGACACTCACTCACAGGTGTAGTGGTAAGAGGAAATAACCGTAAATAATTGACCCTCACTAAGTAGGATCTAACTTACTCTTAACTTTGGCTCGACTCAACATAAATACAATTTGTGAGACGCTGCCGGGGTCTGTAACTGTGTTGGGGGATGTTTATAACTACCACCACTATTACTACCACAACTAGTACTACCACTATTACTACTACCACCACTACCTGTAACATCACCACTCCCCGTTCTTCTCCCTCTCAGTGGATGAAGAAAGTTTTATATTTTGTGGCAGTGTTTTGAGGTGTGGGAGAGGGAGAGAGAGAGAGAGAGAGAGAGAGAGAGAGAGAGAGAGAGAGAGAGAGAGAGGGGAGGGAGGAAGGGAGAGGGATCAAGGTATATAGGGAGGACAGACAAGGGCGGAGGTAGGAAAGAGGTAGGTGTTAATATTCTCTCTCTCTCTCTCAGTTAGCCAGGTACCATTTTTAGTTATTTTTAAGCCTTCCGGGAGTTTAACTTTTCCACTTTATTAGATTTATTATTTCTCACTCCACTACCCTTCTCCCTTCTCCCTCCCTCCTCTCTCTATCCTCCCTTTCCTCCCACCCTACTCTCCCTCTCCTCCCACCCCATTCTTCCTCTCCTCCCACCCCATTCTTCCTCTCCTCCCACCCCATTCTCCCTCTCCTCCCTTTCTAATAAGTTGGTCCTGAATGGCTTTCTGGAATTCGCTACGAGATTGTCTTGTTCTTAATAGTGCTTTTATGTGGCGGAGAAAAATGACGAGGATGAAAAGTTAAAGAGAAGGAAGTACAGTTTGCTTTTTGACTGATTGCGAGATGAAGTTAGGTTAGGTTTAGGTTAGGTTAGGAGGCGAGTGAATATTTCGATGACGAAGACGATGAGGAGGAGGAAGAGGTCAAGGCCGCTCATGGTAACCCCGGACCTTCCTACATCAGTTTCGACTCACCCGGTTACACACTCTTCCACACAACCCGTACAACCCCTCTCCCCCAACACTTCTCCACACAACCTCCAACACTCCGCACAACCCATCACACAACAGACGTCATCACACACAAAACCACCTAACCCAGCATGCAAATTACGACCCACTAATTATAGTTAATTGGACTACGACTGAAGTGGTATTAATTGTGGCTCCGTGTATGTACAGTATGTATATATGTATTTATGTTAGATTCGATACATACACAGAACTAGCATATATACAGTAACTCACATAATACACGCAGTATACCACATATTTAACATACACAGATATATCAAATCAACTTTCGCTACTGATAACCTGAAAAACTAGATCAACATAATTATATATCTTTATACTGTATCAGGGTAATTATAGCCAATGCCATGCTATAGTAAGTCTTTCATAACTTACTTCACGAAAACAAGAGAATATTATATAGGCTGGAGCTATATTAGAGTAAGATAATGTGGATAATTATATATATTTGAGAACATTAATGTGGATGGATATACTCCAGCAAACATAACAGGTTCCAACAATGTACTCACTGCGCTCCGTATCGTTCAGCAGGTGCACCAAAGTCTTCATTACGGCAGTGTTGTTGTTGGTATGCAAATTGTCAGACACACACACACTGCACACTGAGCGATTAACAGTCTGAGCTTTGTGTGACAGTATGTAAATGAGAGGGAGGCAGTAA
The DNA here is from genome assembly GCF_018991925.1 of Homarus americanus. Taxonomy (NCBI): domain Eukaryota; kingdom Metazoa; phylum Arthropoda; class Malacostraca; order Decapoda; family Nephropidae; genus Homarus; species Homarus americanus. The sequence goes on from NW_024732537.1 coordinate 108,866, forward strand.
TGAGATTCTCGCTGGTAATATGGACACACAGGTCAGGTCAGGTTGTGATGGTGGGTTAGGTTAGGGAATGTTAAATTAGGTTAGGTTGATGGCCTGGTATTACTATATTTACCTGGCTATACCTATAATTACTAACATTTCTCTCTCTCTGATACAAGTTGGAAGTCTCGCAGCATCAAGGTAAAACTTATGTATGTATGTATGTATGTATGTATGGCGACCTGTGGTGTAATGGTCAGCATGCTCGCCTCGCAAGGGGGGAGTGGACCCGGGTTCGATCATCGGGCAAGGTGAAACCATGGGCAAGTTTCTTTACGCCATTTGCCTCTGTCTACCCAGCAGTAATTGGGAACCCGGATGTTAATCGATTTGTGGATCGTATTCCAGGGTAATGGTTAGCCAGTGCAGTTGGCGATTTGTCCGGTCTTCTAGGACTATTCCTTGACATTGGGTCATGCAACTCGTGAACTTAGTGTGGTTGTTGCATTGGCGACAGCTTCTACACCTTAAACAAATTCACGACTGTATATATGTATGTAAGTATGTACGCGTAAGTATGTATAAAGGTAAGGCGCCACCAGTAACGTGTAAATCCTCCTCAAGAAACTTCGGGAAATACGGTAATTGCGTGAGGCTCCTGCACACCTTATCAATAATTCAGGAAGGCGTCTTGATCAATACCTGACACTACACAGGTGCTGCAGTACACACCTGGCACTACACAGGTGTTACAGTACACACCTGACACTACACAGGTGCTGAAGTACACACCTGGCACTACACAGGTGTTACAGTACACACCTAGCACTACACAGGTGCTACAGTACACACCTGGCACTACACAGGTGCTGCAGTACACACCTGGCACTACACAGGCGCTGCAGTACACACCTGGCACTACACAGATGTTACAGTTCACACCTGGCACTACACAGGGGTTACAGTACACACCTGGCACTACACAGTCAGTTGAACTAAACTATTAATATTTCTGCAAATTAGGTCTAAGCTGTTGATATTATTAAACTTTTAAATTAATTAATCACACAATAATTACTTAATTTTCTGGTGCGTAATTATTTACGAGTAATTTGTTTAATGTGTTACTGAAGCGAAAAATGTAATAACTAAACAAAGTGGACAAAATTATATGGGATTTAGGAAATTTAGAATATAAATACAACGATAGAATACTAAAGTGAATCCCAAGAGAGATTTACAGCAATGATGGAGGAAAATCTGGGAGAGGGGGGGGTAGGTTAGGTTAGGAGACAACAGATTTACAGCAGTGACGAAGGAAAATAATCTGGGAGGGTTAGTGCAAACAACCCCGAAAACTTTTAGCGAGGACGGCTGTGGTCGCCAACCCTCACATCTGAGATCACTGCCGTGAGTGACTCAATGTAGTGAACAAGGAAGGGGAATTGATAACAGGCGGTAAAAGTGGAAACCAGAGAAAGAGAGAGAGGTGTGTTGAGGTGGAGCGCTTTAGTAAATAGACCAAATGAATTGTGTACAGCATATAGTATTGACTGTTGCAGATTTGTTCTTCATTAACCCGCGCGCGTTTGTGTTTGTGTGTGTGTGTGTGTGTGTGTGTGTGTGTGTGTATCATCCAGAATCACACGGTGTTGAATCGGAAACAAACATAAAACACAACAAAAGCTTTACGATTTAATGTTGGTGCAAAAAACATATCATTATTTTCTGTACGGAATGACTGACCCAAATTACCAAGTATATCCTTATTCAGAAACCACAAAAATATAACCATTGGCGGGATACAAAATTGTGTGAGTGTTAGTTTGTATAAATATGCTGTATTGGTTCACGTATTTATGAGTTGGAAATAGTGAATACCACTTTCATAACCTGAATATATGAGGGATTTCCCATCGTTTTGCTCAATTTTGTGACCTGGATGTAGGATAGGTTTGGTTTGTTTATGTAGGATATTACTCCTACGCCTCCCCACCCCTTCCCCCACACCCACGTCCCTCTTCCACAGAATACACAAAGCATCACCACATCCGGCGGAACAGACCAGATCAGTGTATGAGTGTGTGTTAATGTCGTGTTATGCTAGTATTGTGCTAATGCCGTGTTAGTGTTGTGTTAATGCCGTGTTACTGCCGAGTCAATGTTGTGTTAGTGTTATTTTACTGCCGTGTTAGTGTTATGTTACTGCTATGTTAGTGAGAAATTGATATGTTGAGAGAGAGGGGGTTGGATGCTTACAAAAATACAGACAGACAGACAGACAGACAGATAGACAGACGGACAGACAGATAAACACGGGATTGAGAATTCAACCTGGAAGTTATTAAGAGCAGAGAAACCCTGGACATTATTTCGTCTTGAGAAAGTGTTGAAGGTAATGTAAAGTTGGCAGCCTGCAAAAGCCGCCTTTATTATACTGTACCTTAAGAAAGAAAATGGGTCGTTGTTGGTGAGTGAAGAAAAGGGGAATCGGCTCCTGAATACTGATAATTAATGGGTCTTGGTTGATAAATATAGAACATGAGATTCAGTTGGATTATTGTCCCACTAAGAGAGCCCTGGCTCTCAATTGGCTGAGCCATGTCAATTTTGTTTGTATTATCCCCTCAATATAAATATCAATTAAATGGCAATTAATAGAGAAAACGGATGTTGGTTTGCTTATTAAAAAATCCATAAATATAGAAAACGAAATATTCTTGGCCAATTAAAAGAAAACAAATAATGCGCTTCATTAACAGATTATTTAGTAAAGAAAATGGGTCTGTCTTATTTAATTAAATATTATGATAGAACTTTGTAATTAAATTGAAAAACAAAAATATTGTTGGTTGACAATAAAAGAAATGTCACTGGGCTTCATAAATCAAGAAAAATAGGAACCTGATTAATTAAACTCATTTGTACATAGCTAGAAAATACGAGTAAAGGAACTTATTTTTTTAGTTAAATCTCAAAATTTAATTTCTTCGGCTTTTTGGGGGGGGGAGAGGGGGGAGGTCATCTATATAGTGAAAATTATAGTGGGGTTAATGGTTTGTAAACTGGCATTGTGGGTTGTGTAAAATGTGTGTGTGTGTAAAACTCCTTCTTTTCATCTCTCTCTCTCTCTCTCTCTCTCTCTCTCTCTCTCTCTCTCTCTCTCTCTCTCTCTCTCTCTCTCTTCCCATGAACTTTGCCTCCCTCAACGCCATAACGAGACCACCAGAATATCCAACACGAGGCCACCAGAATATCCTACATGAGACAACCAGAATATCCAACACGAGACCACCAGAATATCCATTACGAGGCCACCAGAATATCCAACACGAGACCACCAGAATATCCAACACGAGGCCACCAGAATATCCAACACGAGGCCACCAGAATATCCAACACGAGACCACCAGAATATCCAACACGAGACCCGGAACACCGTCTATAAAGGGAATGGATAGCAGACACCCCAGGAACAGCGCTACCATGACACCGACTCAGTAAAGGGGAACTACTTGAACACTGCCAAGGGGAAGGGTGGGAGGATATAGGGTGAGGGGAGGGAGGCCTAGAGGGAGCATACTGTGGTAGGGTGCGTGGAGAAGGGTGGGGAGGAAGGAAGGGGAGGATAGAGGGGTAGGGTGAGGGGATAAAGGGGAAGATACAGGGGTAGGGTGAGGGGAGGAGAAGGGTGGGGATGAAAACGGATGAAAGGAGAGGGAGGGGACGGTTGTTAGATACATATATGGGAGAGAGAGAGAGAGAGAGAGAGAGAGAGAGAGAGAGAGAGAGAGAGAGAGAGCAAGGGGAACGTACAGTTATAATCTTCCTCCTCCTCTTTCTCTACCTCCTCTAACAGTTTGGATATGTCAGGTTAGGTTAGGTTAGGTCAATTCAGTGTAAGATTGTCAATATTAAAGTGAAATAAACCGAGAGGTCTAATCTTCAGGTGATATATATTTTGTTGTATTACTGAACCTTACTCGATAAAATTTTGTTCATTTTGTCATCAACAAATCCGGTTTGATGGCGAGCAAGTCAATCTAGTGGCGAGGCGTCATCACAGGGCGACCAGTGGTGAGTGGGTATATGGATGGTGGTGGTGATGGGTGGATATGTGGGTATGGGTGTGGATTACCTCCATTTAAAACTCCATCGCGGAGAAAAGTTCTTAACTAAGTCGTGAGACCTGAACCATGGCGCCCACCACACCCACTCCCCGCCCACCACATCCACTCCCCACCCACCCACCACATCCACTCCCTGCCCACCACACCTACTCTCCGCACACCACACTTACTCTCCGCCTACCACAACCATGTTCCGCCCAACACGCTCGGTTATAGAGCAATGAGCTGGTAGTTATACGTTAAGGAGGCGAGAGTCGCGACGCTAGTGAGAGGAACAGCCTTACGCCCTCCTTCCCTTGCTTCCCTCCATCCCCCCCTCCTTCCCAGCATCCCTTCCTTTCCTCCATCCCTCCCTCCGTGCTTCCCTCCTTCCCGGCATCCTCCCCATCCACCCTCCTCTCCCTATCTCCCCGACAGAGGTATTGGGTACGTTCGGGTGCTTTTGGGTACACTGAGTCACACGTGCATCGTTGTTATGGTACACAGAGAGTAGACACGCGGTGGGGGGAGGGGGGTCACATGGACTAGACCCATCCACCCACACATCTGGCACACTTCCCGCGTCCCTCAGTTGGAAGAGTCCGCGTATGGGGGCACAGGGTACGCTGATTGGACCTCGTCGATCGTGACATCATCTACTATTTAGTCCCGCTGTTAGATTCGGTTACGTTTGTTTGTGTTTTGAAAGTTATAGTTTTGTGTTAAGATTTAGAATTGTCTATGTAAAGTGTGCGTGTGAAGTTGCGGAAAGGATTCGGGTGTACCTCATGTACACAGAGGCCAATCAGCTCACCCCATACCCGGATAAGCGTGTATTTACCAGCTCTCGCGTCCGACTAGTATCCATTCTCTGAATAGATATTTCTTAAATATTTTTATCTGCGGCACAACTACACATCAGCGGTGGTGAAGTCATCAACGTGGCAGGTGAGAGCCACGGAAAGGATGCGAGAGACATAACTGTATCACTACGTTCCGGAAATTACACAGTTGTCGCCCATACATTTTTATACAAGACCGATTATTTGTAGAGACGAGAAACAGACAGACACAGGCAGCAGAACACTGGTGGGGGAGCTTGTGGTAAAGGAACAGCGCCCCGGGGAGAAAAAACTTAGAACGATTGAATATTTGATGATTGAGGGACAGTGGTTGGGGCACCTGGGGGAGAGGGTGTGGGGAGATGAGGGTGTGGGCAAGTTAGGGAGGTGAAAGGGAGATTAATGAGGGACGTTAAGGATATACTGTAGATGACTCGTGGGAGGGAGGGAAGGAACGAGTGTGGCGGGGGGGGCCAAACGAAGAAGTAAGGAGAGGGAAGGGGAGCATCTGCAGTGCGGGTAAAGGTGGGTGTGTGTGTGTGGAAGATATGGGCACAGGTGTGTGGTTCATTACCACTAGCCTCCACACCTCCACTTCCCCCAACACCCATCTAACCTGCCGCGTGTTTGTCTACAGAAGTACAAGTGGGGAGAGGAAGGAGGAGAGGTGCCAGGATGAAGTAGTCTACGTGTAATATTCAGTAGTCCCTCTCCCTCACGCTGCCGTTTATACCCTCACCTCCTCTCGTATCGCAACACATCCCTGACGATTCACCTTCAGTAATCCTCAAGTACAGCATTGGACAGGCCAAGGTCACGGTCAACATTTTTCTTACATGCCTCATTGGCCAGTCTATCAGCACGGTCATGATACCTAATTCCAACATGGGACGGAATCCACACAAATTCGATTCAAGTCAGAATCATGAACTATGATCTAGAAGAACTGAGAAATGCAAAGAGACCTGGCAGTTGTAGCATTAGTAAATATGACAAATTTTGTGACGAGAGGTACCGGTATGGTCAGCATAAGGACAGAACCAGACAATGTGATGTAATCGTGGCCAGAATTAGGCTAGGATACAGACACATCTGGCAAGTTAGTAACGCTGTACCCATACCGGAACACTCAGCATGTAAACTTCGTGATAAACCTTTAATGCATACACTTGAACACTATATTATTGAATGTGACACTGTCAAAGACTTCAGGCCACCAGGCTTATTGTAGCATGAACTTTGTATTTACTATATTGAATCGGGGGTGCTTGGGGACATTCTTGCTGTTTATCCCAAATTTGCTAGCCCACGCTGATTGGTCTTCAATTAGAATATGACGTCCAATGTATATGAACCACTGTCTTGCATGGCAGCGAACAGTGACATCACCCACATGACTCTGACCTATATATACTGCTAACGAATATGATGCATTTCTTTGTGTACGAACCTCTGCCCTGCATGGCAGCGAACAGTGACATCACCCACATGAATCTGATCTATATATATATATATATATATATATATATATATATATATATATATATATATATATATATATATATATATATATATATATATATATATATATATATACAGGGTGTCCCATAAATTTCCATACATAAGAAAAATAAATTTTATATGAAAATCCATTTTTATTTATATAATATGCTCTACATGACTACCATTCTGTTGAAAACACTCTTCAATGCGTGTCCTCCACTGCTGAAGAACACGTTCACGCACAGCTGGAGTTATGCTTGTAATGGCGTTGGTGATACGTTGTATGGAAACTTATGGGACACCCTGTATATATATATATATATATATATATATATATATATATATATATATATATATATATATATATATATATATATATATATATATATATATAATGAATATGATGTATTTCTTTGTGTATGAACCTCTGTCCTGTAGTGAGAAGTGATACCACCCTCAGTGTCAAGACCTGACTGAATTACTCAGTATAGGCAAACTGTACTACAAGCTTTGTCAATAAATTTGTTACCCCCAAAAAAATCCTCAATTCAAGTTGAACTGACAGTGATTAGAATAATAAATAAGTTAATACTGTATGCCACAATTTGGTATATTTCCTGCATGTTGTTAGTGACGACCGATGTTATTCCAGTTAGGATGAAATCATTGGGATGAGGTTTCACTCTCGTCTCACAATTGTTTATATTCTTTGTCTGGCTCAGCGTGACGCATGCGCAGTGGAGTTGTTGGTGTGGAATAACATGACTTTTACATTTTCTTTGACGCTGCTTTCCCTGTACGCCTGACTGACTTGTTGTCCCTTGTGTCGGAGTTAAAGATGTCTCCGCGAAGAGCCAGAGAGTTGCTGACGGGTAAGGTAGCGGAAATGACGGCCACCCATGAAGAATATTACGTTGACAGTAAAGTGATGTGCCCGTCCCTCTGCTCGACAGACTCTTATTGTCTCTTGTTTCGCAGAGCGACATTCATTCAACTGTCTTTCCCATTTCTTGTTCGTCTGCTTGACAGTCTGTCCTCTCTTCCTAAATAGTCAAATTACTTCCACGAGCACAGGATGTTTCAATGCCTTTGAATAGAAATTGGGAAGCCATCTTTCACCCCGCGTCTTCCGGAGAGGAATGGAGACATTGTGTAAAACTGCATTAACGAGTTTCTCTGGAATCTGATTAGTGGATAAAAGTCAGTTAGTCTCGCCTGGACTTCGTAGCGAATTTGGGTGAAAGTTGTTAACTTTTCCATCTGGGTGTTGCGACTTAATCAGTGGTGTTGTTTACGACTGTGAGAGATATCACAAGTTCCTTTGTCAACCCCCTCCCCCTGTACACGTGCACCAAACCCCCTCCTCCTGCACATGTACACCCAACCCTCACCCCCTGCACATGTACACTCAACCCCACCTCCTGCACATGTACATCCAACCCCACCTCCTGCACATGTACACGCTCTACAGGAGATAATTGTGGTGGTAATTGGCCTGAGCTGTATTCTTCATCCGCGTTGTTTCTCCCACTGAAAAATACACAACACTCACTTGTTTTTGGTCTCTGTAACTAACTGTATGGTCCTCTGTAAAAAAAAAAAAAATAACTGTGTGATATAAGAGAGGGGTATAAGAGGGGTATAAGAGAGGGGTATAAGAGGGGTAAAAGAGGGGTAAAAGAGAGGGGTATATGAGAGGGTATAGAGAGGGGTATAAGAGGGGGGTTTGAGGGTATAAGAGGGGGTTTGAGGGGAGTATAAGAGATTATAAGAGGGTTTTGAGAGGGGTATATGAGAGGGGGTATAAGAGAGGGGTATAAGAGAGGAGAGGGGTATATGAGAGGGTATAAGAGGGTATATGAGAGAGGGTATAAGAGAGGGGTATAAGAGAGAATTATATAAGAAGGGTATAAGAGAGGGGTATATTCCTCTGTTATGTTAATATAAAGACAAGGAGAAAGGGAGGGTTGTTTATATAATGCCCAAAACATAGATGGAGAATGGAGGAAGAGGATGATAGAGAGACGGAGGAGGATAAAGGAGGGATGGAGGAGGAGGATAAAGCAGTGAGTAGTATATCAAGGAGACATAAACAAGTCGAGCATCAGCGGCACTGAAACAAAAAACCAGAAGATGAATGGTGTTGTTGGGGGCCATGGAGACGGACGGAGAATGAAGGAAGGCTGGGGGACGGAAGGAGACGGAGAATGATGATGAAAGGGAATGCGTTAGTGCGTGGAGACATGAGAAGGAGTGCGTTAGTGAGTGTGGACGCATGAGTAAATGCGTTAGTGAATGTGGACGTATGAGAGGGAATGCGTTAGTGTGTGGACGCATGAAAGGGAGTGCGTTAGTGAGTGTGGACGCATGAGAGGGAATGCGTTAGTGAGTGTGGACGCATGAGAGGGAGTGCGTTAGTGAGTGTGGACGCATGAGTAAATGCGTTAGTGAGCGTGGACGCATGAGAGGGAGTGCGTTAGTGAGTGTGGACGCATGAGAGGGAATGCGTTAGTGAGTGTGGACGCATGAGAGGAAATGCGTTAGTGACTGTGGACGTATGAGAGGGAATGCGTTAGTGAGTGTGGACGCATGAGAGAGAGTGCGTTAGTGAGTGTGGACGCATGAAAGGGAGTGCGTTAGTGAGTGTGGACGTATGAGAGGGAATGCGTTAGTGATGAGATATGATGCGCCTCCACAACCAGGAAGTGTATGACACAACTTGGTTGTGTTGGTCAATATTAAAGTGCGACAGACAAACAGTATTGAGGTGTGTGTGTGTGTGTGTGTGTGTGAATGACCCTGTGTTTACTCCGGCAGCGACTTCTCCCAGAGATGGTGGCGGCGGAGGTCACCTTCAGGCAGCACCGGTTGTGATATGGTGGTTGGCTGACTGATAGTAGTGGTGATAGTTGGTGATGGTGATAATAAATAGGCAATGTTGGAAGTGATGAGATGGTGATAATGATGGTAATGATAATGGTGGTGATGGTAGTGATGGTGATGATGGATTCCTCATATTGGGTTAGCTGGTTGGTGGTGGTGGTGTCGGCGGGGTCACCTTCACAGAGCGTTGGTGGTGGTAGTGGTGGTAGGTACGCGTTCCATGAGGGTTGGCTGACGATTGTGGTGGTGGTAGGTACGCGTTCCATGAGGTCTGGCTGATAGTGGTGACACACACTGATCGCGGTTCCCACACTATTATTAACCTTGATCTACATCTTGACGCAGCAGATTCTCAAAAGAAATTCATGTTTTGTTTTTCTTGCAACCGAGGCATTACCATCACGTATAACTTGACTAACTCTTAAGATGGCTGTCAAAATGGCGCCGAAATTATACCTCTGAATTTACCGTTTCTGGTTTCACACGTTCCATAACAGTGAAACCTCTATTTAACGGACTATTTAGAGGAAATTCCGTTATATCGAGGGTCTGTCAAATGCGAAACCTCCATCTAACGAACTATATAAAGATGAGTCTCTATATGGTGAAGGTGTAGTGAGATAGAGGACGATCACCTCGACTCATCACACACCAGTCATGCCTCTGCCGTGTAAGAAATAGTGGTTACTTATAAAAATCACCTTAGTTCATCCTACAGCTCCGTGACCACCGGCCTTCAGTTTGGCTTACAACACACACACACACACACACACATCGGAGTCATCGTTGAGGTTCAGATCATCATTTTGGGGACCACAGGGGTGTTTGAACCCATGTACCAGAACGACAGTAGGATATGAACCAGAACAGAAGGGTGCAATGGCCGAGGGATAAACTAACTCGAACTAACCTAATCTAAACTAACAATACACACGTTCCAGAAATGGTGAAACACGTGGGAGGTGGAAGGGGGGAGGAGAAGCAGGTGAGAGAGGGAGGAGAAGCAGGTGAGAGAGGGAGGAGAAGCAGGTGAGAGAGGGAGGAGAAGCAGGTGAGAGGGGGAGGAGAAGCAGGTAAGAGAGGGAGGGGGTGGAGAGGGAGGTGAGAGAGGGAGGAAGAAGCAGGTGAGAGATGGAAGAAGAGGCAATTGAGAGAGAGGGAAGACAACAGATGCGCTTCTCCGGGCGGAAATTTGGTGTCATAATTGTGGTTTTGTGTCGATTAGTAGAGGGTGGTGGTGACTCTGGTGAGGAAAGGTAGGTATATGTGTGAGGGAAGATGGGTGGTGGTTTTGTGCGTGTATGTGTGTACAGTATAGCTGAACATACACGGATCATTTTCTGTGGGTGTTGAAGTCCCCTTTCTGTCACCCCCCCATACCTTACCCATCCAAGTTTCTTTTCCATTTTCTTCCTATTTCAATCCTTCCTCTTCGCTCCTTACCCCTTCCCTGTTAGATTCACCCCCTTCCTCTTCTTCCATCTATCCTCCCTCACCTCCTCCTACCCATACTTAATGTTGTTTTCCTTATTTTTCACTTTCGCACTTCCTTTGCTACCTTGCCTTCCTTCCTCCTCTCTCCCCTGCTCACTTTTATGTTGATTCGTTTTCCTCTTTTTCTCCCCACCCCCCCTTTATCTCTGCCCCCAGCACCAGGTATTCTTCTCTTACTCCTCTCCTCTTCTCTTGCTCCTTCTCTCCACCTCCAGCTCCTCTTCTCGTCCTTCTCTCCACCTCCTCCTGCTGTTCCTCCCTCACTCACCTCCTCCGCCTAGTGCCCGAGGCAGAACACTTCACTGGGTGCGCTGTACACGTGAGACGGGCCGTGGGGAACTGTCCGCTAGTATCCAGGTGTGTGTGTGGAGGGAGGTGTGTGTGTGGAGGGAGGTGGGTGTGGGTGTGTGTGGAGGGAGGTGTGTGGAGGGAGGTGTGTGAGGGGGATGTATATGTTTGTGTGGAGGGAGAGCCTATTTCCTCATGCCTTTAGGAAAACATTTTACCAAAAGGATCACCTGCATCTTGATGTGTCATGTCACCCCAGGTTGAAACTCTTGTAAATTATTGAATATCTATCTTTCTATCTATCTGTCTGTCTATCTAATAAGTTAACGTTTTTCACGGGTGGAAACAAATCTATCTATCCACCATGATCATTGTCAGTGTCATTGGGCCAATTGTCACGCGGCTGATGACACACACAAAGAGTGACTGTGTTCCGGGTGAAAAGGGCTCATTTACCATCTGTTTCTTTTTATTTCGCAGTATACAAAGGCCAAGTTCCATTCTCAATTCTGCCCTTGTTTGTTATCTTCTTCCTATAGCGTTGAGGGATACTGCCTGGTGGGGGGGGCTGGTGTTTCTTATGAAGCCTTACGCCAGCCACCAGGTGACACGTACTTGAGGAAGTGCGCAGTTAATTAAGGCAAGAATCATCTTAGGTAATTGTTGGTCTTCTTCCGGCGGTGTTCGTGCTGTTTACCTCAGTGTTGAACCACCACCACCTACCTAACGTTACCGTCTCCACATTAAATATTTATGTTATCCACCTGTTTCAGTCCTTATTGTTAAGATTATTGTCTACTTCACATATACTAAAAACAAAGAGGTAAAGTGTGTCAGTCTCAATTGTTAAATATGGTGTAGGAATGTAGGTGTGTTATTGAGCAGATAGTGGTGTGTGGTAAGGCAGTCAATACCCCCCCCCCCTCTAAAACACCGCTTCTATGGTCGACTCTGATAACTTCTTCACAAAACTCTTTATCTTGCATTAGGCTGTCAGGATAAAGTTTGAGCACACTTACACGAGACTTAACAACACTGTCAGGTAAATAGAGGCGGTTATTGTAAGTGTTCTAGCTGTTGCTGTTGTGTTATAGAAGGGTTACGTTATTGCCCTCAGGGCTGGTTGCTTCTTGCGACAAACTTTGCCTTTTGGCGATCTTTGTCATTTCTAGACACTTAAAAAAGTGCTTCTGCTGTTAATTCCTGCAACCTTTTCTTACTTAAATGTTTATATTCGTTTGTAAACCAAATCTTGTCTCTCTGATACTTAAAACTAGGAAAAGAAACTTGGCAACGCGTGTCAGAAGGCGGGCAGTGAGGCTGTCTGGAGCGTAAACGTTGTCTGGGTGAGCCCTGAGCCCAGTTGCTCTTGCTCAGTGGAGAGATGGCAGTGATAGTGTGTGTGTGTGTGTGTGTGTGTGTGCACGAATACAACAGTTCACCATTGTGCTCGAATTTCTTTATATTTAACCATTTAAAGTATACTGCCAAGAGTTGTTAGGACGTGTGGTGATAATAAGCTGTGTTTAAGCTGAGTGTTGTGAGAGACCAGTGTTGACGTGAAGGTGATACTCCAGCCGGCCACCCACGGGATCTTACCATAGAATCAGCTTTTCCTCGGGTAAGTCCACTTAGCCCAGAATTCATTATGAACAAGATTGTGTCAGTTTTAACCCCGTGTGTGTGTGTCGTTTACTGTATGTATGTGTGGGGAATCTTTGAGTGTTGTTTGTGTAAGTGAATGTTAGTACAGAGTATGAGTGAATGTTAGTGCTGTATTTAAATGAATGATAGAGTCCTGTGTATAAGCGAATGTTAGTATTGTGTATGGATGTATGTCTCTGGTGTGTGAGTGATGGACAGCTATGTATAAATGAATGCCTGAACTGGATGAAAAATAAGAGTTGCGTGATATCAAGGTGAACGTCGCACACACCAGTGAACGGCTGAACGTGGAGTAGGTCATATGTGTGTGTGTGTGTGTGTGTGTGTGTGTGTGTGTGTGTGTGTGTGTGTGTGTGTTTTAATACAAAGCTTTAGTTGTTTTGATTTTGTGTTGCTATGGAGTGTTGTTGGTGCTGTGTAGTGTGGTTTGTTGGCGAGTAGTGGTCGTGTTTGTATTGTGGAAGTACTGTATGTTATGTATCTTCTTTAAACACCAACGACCTCTGTAAACACCAACATCAAGGACCTCTGTAAACACCAACATCAAGGACCTCTGTAAATACCAACATCAAGGACCTCTGTAAATACCAACATCAAGGACCTCTGTAAATACCAACATCAAGGACCTCTGTAAATACCAACATCAAGGACCTCTGTAAATACCAACATCAAGGACCTCTGTAAATACCAACATCAAGGACCTCTGTAAATACCAACATCAAGGACCTCTGTAAATACCAACATCAAGGACCTCTGTAAACGCAAACCTCAAGGACCTCTGTAAACACCAACATCAAGGACCTCTGTAAATACCAACATCAAGGACCTCTGTAAATACCAACATCAAGGACCTCTGTAAATACCAACATCAAGGACCTCTGTAAACACCAACATCAAGGGACTCTGTAGACACAAACATCAAGGGACTCTGTATACACAAACATCAAGGGACTCTGTATACACAAACATCAAGGGACTCTGTAAACACCAACATCAAGGGACTCTGTAAACACCAACATCAAGGGACTCAGTAAACACAAACATCAAGGGACTTGGTAAACACAAACATCAAGGGACTCGGTAAACACAAACATCAAGGGACTTAGTAAACACAAACATCAAGGGACTCAGTAAACACAAACATCAAGGGACTTAGTAAACACAAACATCAAGGGACTCAGTAAACACAAACATCAAGGGACTTAGTAAACACAAACATCAAGGGACTCAGTAAACACAAACATCAAGGGACTCGGTAAACACAAACATCAAGGGACTTAGTAAACACAAACATCAAGGGACTCAGTAAACACAAACATCAAGGGACTCTGTAAACACAAAGATTAAGGGCATATATACTGTTGACAACGTGTGGTGTTAGTGTGTGGTGGTGGCGGTCGCCTGAACTAAGATTACCGTTAAGGAAACTGAACTGAACTGCTGGACGCATTTACTCGTACTGTTCAACCGCTTGTTACAATATGTACCTGTCGACTGGGTTTGACCTACACGTTCACACCTAATAATAACTATAGATCGTCGACGTGACAAACTAGTTAGTTTTAAAGAATCGCCACCAGCTTATTTCACCCGGGATTAGATTTGCGTTGTGGTGTTTAATTATCGGGTGAAATATGCTGGAGTGCCTCATCGAGGCTCGAGTTTACGTGTGGGGACAGAATTCACCCATGTTGAGGGAAACTTATCCCAATATAGGAGCTGAAGGCATCTAGCACGTTACGGGAAAACCTTGAAATATAAGATCATTGTATAAATGTTTAAAACTTTGAAGTAACTTAATGTTTTGTATATTTTAAAATTAATTATGTGTTTAAACCTTTCGAATGTGACAGCTTCGATAGTTTCGTGTCATTAATTCAGCAACAACGGTGCAGGTAAACGTACAAGTGTCAAAGGGTGACCTGAAGATTAGCCACCCTAACACTACCTAACTTAGCGCTACCTGGGGGGTTATGTTAGGTTAGGATGATTTACCTTCACGTAAAGTAAGCTGTGGTGTCACCCGTAAACAGTGTGTTGTACAGTATGTGATGACGATGTTCGGTTCTTCTGTGTTTGTAGTGGGCGACTCTCCCTCCCTGACCACCAGGCGGTGAGAGTTGACGTCAGAGGGACCCGCCCACCTCCCACTGCCCTTCACCAGACTTTGCTCAACGTACACAGGCCGTTCAACTGCTCACAGAATGCTTCTGCCGTGCCTCGGCCAGTATTGTTGAACGTTCTGCAGTATTTTTTCCTATGTAGGTGGTAACTAGGGAGTGCCCGAGAGGTCATCTTTCTCACAAAATTTTTTTGAATATTGGTCTGAACAAGTCCACTTTATGGGAAGTGTTTATCCAGTCGCAACGAGTAAGCCAACACCAGCTAGTCATCACAGGGGATCAGGTGCCGTTATTACAGAGTTTATTTAAACAGAGGAACCCGGAAGACACACCCGATGGTGGGTAACACAGTCCCGCCTTACCTGCTTATGAGAACCTAATTAATAATCTAAACATAACCATATGTTGTTGATGTTCTGTAAGGAAAGTATGTTTGGTTTTAGCTGTAGACTGTCAACTGTTTACATGTGTTGGCGGACCACTGTGTACAAACCATGACCTGTACACACTAATATGAACCACTGTTATCGTTTACTCACCCCTGTCCTGTACAGCATATAGTCTTGCCATATATTATAGTCATACAGTAAACTCTTAATCTATCAGGTTTTTTTCTTTGTCGGGGTTGGGTCATCCCCAGAGCCTGTTGGTGACGCAATACTTGGCCTGCGGGTGAGCTGGTCTCAACCACTATCATCACCACCACTACTACCACCATCCCCATCACCACTTCCATCACCAATACCATCATCACTATCACCACGACGACGACCAGCAGTACCTGGAGGAGTATTACCCCATCACAGAGAGAGAGAGAGAGAGAGAGAGAGAGAGAGAGAGAGGCACGTGCTGGGATTGTTTTTTTTTTTGTAGAGAAAGGATGGGCGAAAGAAGATTAGAGGTGGGGGAAGGAAGTTATAGTTCGGAAATTGAAGAAATTTAGGAGGTAAGAGAGGGCGGGCTGACCGCCTAACTAAGCTAATAGTGTGTTAGGGTTGTGTCGGGTTAGTTATTGTCTGTCGGTACAGGCACGAGACATCCTACCCTGTCCCATATATGGGTGTTTTAAGGGCCTTATTTCATATTCCGCCGACCCTACTGGCGGATGCTGGTCTAGGGAGGTTGTCTATTGCCTGGCCGTGTAGATCGAGGGTGGTAATGGACCTTTTGAGATTTGGTAACTTCTTAAAGACAAAGCATAAAGGCTGGGAGGGGAGGGATGGGGGTTAGGGGGTTGTCACGCTAGGTGGTGATTGGTCGAGAAAGTGTGTGGCTCAGGTTGTATGTACGTCTCGTTACCTTGTCTTGGTGAGGTAGGTAGATAGGTTGGTAGACATGTAGGTGGTAGGTTGGTAGGCAGGTAGGTAGGTAAGCAGGTAGGTAGATAAGTTGGTAGGCAAATAGGTAGGTAGATATAGGTTGGTAGGCATGTAGGTAAGCAGGTAGGTAGATAGGTTGGTTGGTAGGTAGACATATAGGAAGGAAGGAAGGTAGGTAGGTAGGTTGGTTGGTAGGTAGACATATAGGAAGGAAGGAAGGTAGAGATAGGTTGGTCGGTAGGTAGACATATAGGAAGGCAGGCAGGTAGGTAGGTAGACATATAGGAAGGTTAGGCAGGTAGGTAGGTAGGTAGACATATAGGAGGAGGTGGTAGGTAGATAGGTAGGTAGGTAGGTTGGTTGGTAGGTAGACATATAGGAAGGCAGGCAGGTAGGTAGATAGGTTGGTCAGGTAGGTAGACATATAGAAGGTAGGTAGGCAGTAAGGCAGGCATAGGTAGGTAAGTAGACATATAGGAAGGAAGGAAGGTGGTAGACAGGTTGGTCGTAGGTAGACATGTAGGAAGGCAGGCAGGTGGTAAGTAGGCAGGTAGGTAGGTAGGTAGACATATAGGTAGGTAGGTAGGTAGGTAGATAGGTAGGTAGGTAGGTTGGTTGGTTGGTAGACATATAGGAAGGCAGGCAGGTAGGTCGGTAGAGAGAGAGAGACAGTTGCTCATTCAGTTCTTCCTCAACTTTCCTCTGAATTGGGAACTGAAATTAATGAACTTGAGCCTTGTGTGTGTGTCAGTCCTTTACAACTTTTCCTGTCAAGTGGACAGTTATAAGCTAGTATTCAGCTTAACCTTTCTACTCGCTTCTTGAACTGGCGCTTTCTCCTCACCACCACGTAATATAGTGTAACCTTCCTACAAACCTTACGTTGGGAACACTAGTAACATTTAATTACTAAAATTCACTATAATAACACAGCATTAATATTTCCGCAGTGGTTTTCGTGTTTAAGTTGTTTCCTTTCTCCCTGACAACGGTTAGAATATTGCGAATGAGAACACAAGATGCAGCAGGGATTTCGTACGTACGTGTGTACAGTAGTCTATTCCGATGCACAGAATGTAAACAATTCTCTCTCTCACCCTTCAGGAGGCCACATCTGGACACAAGGGCAGCTCAGAACCAAAGGTTTATAGGACCTGTCTGGTTATAACGTACCAAGGACCTGTCTGGTTATAACGTACCAAGGACCTGTCTGGTTATAACGTACCAAGGACCTGTCTGGTTATAACGTACCAAGGACCTGTCTGGTTATAACGTACCAAGGACCTGTCTGGTTATAACGTACCAAGGACCTGTCTGGTTATAACGCACCGGACCTGTCTGGTTATAACGTACCAAGGACCTGTCTGGTTATAACGTACCAAGGACCTGTCTGGTTATAACGTACCAAGGACCTGTCTGGTTATAACGTACCAAGGACCTGTCTGGTTATAACGTACCAAGGACCTGTCTGGTTATAACGTACCAAGGACCTGTCTGGTTATAACGTACCAAGGACCTGTCTGGTTATAACGTACCAAGGACCTGTCTGGTTATAAACGGACCTGTCTGGTTATAACGTACCAAGGACCTGTCTGGTTATAACGTACCAAGGACCTGTCTGGTTATAACGTACCAAGGACCTGTCTGGTTATAACGTACCAAGGACCTGTCTGGTTATAACGTACCAAGGACCTGTCTGGTTATAACGTACCAAGGACCTGTCTGGTAATAATGTACCAAGGACCTGTCTGGTTATAACGTACCAAGGACCTGTCTGGTAATAATGTACCAAGGACCTGTCTGGTTACAGCGTACCAAGGACCTGTCTGGTTATAACGTACCAAGGTATTTTTTTCTTAAAGATGATAACAATGTTTTTGTTTTAGATTGTTGCATATGTAAGCTATTATGGGGAGGAAAAACTTGTTTTTAGACTTTTTTCGGGGATTAGCCCATCCGAGCACAGGGGGATAGATCACGGGCATTAGGAACCTTGAGTATAGAGACAGGTTAAAGCATCTTAATTTGCACTCCCTCGAGAGACGTAGAGCAAGGGTCGACCTGATAGAGGTGTATAAATGGAAGTCAGGGCTAAACAAAGGGGACATTACAAAGGTATTCAAACTATCCAACCAGGAGCGAACTCGTAACAATGGTTTCAAGTTAGACAAATTTAGATTTAGGAGCAAAATAGGTAAACACTGGTTTGGAAACAGAGTAGTGGATGAATGGAATAAGTTACCAAATATCATCATTAACTCGAACACGCTGAATAGCTTCAAACATAAGTTGGATGCTTATATGAACAATAGGGGTTGGGTGTAAACGGGACTGCCCAGTATGGGCCAATAGGCCCGCTGCAGTTTCCTCCATTCTTAGGTTCTTATGTTCAGACACGGGAGCGGGCGCGGCTTGCGGTGGTTGGAGGACAGGTTGAGGCACCAAATGTTGTGAGGATGGGGCAGGACTTCGCATGGGGGCAGCAGGACACACCAGGGCAGGCCCGGTAGGCACTACACCAGTAGTGAAGGCCGCCGGCGGTGGAGTAGGCCGTGAGCAGGGGGGGCTCACAGGGGGACCAACAGCTTGTGTCAAACCAGCAGAGAGGAGTGACTGGGTGGCAACAGAGGGCAGGAGTAGGTGGGAGATGGTGGTACAGAGTGTAGCGAAGAGTTGTTCAATACGGTTGGTAAATTCTTGGAAGAGGGATATGATCTGTGACATGTCACTGGCGGGAGGTTGTGGGGGGGGCACCGGCGTTCTTAGGTCACTGACCCACACCAGGGCCTGGGGGCGAAAATAAAATAACAATAGTAATTAATAATAATAATTAATAATAAATAATAAAAATAGATAATAATAATAATAATTATAATTAATAAAAATAGATAACAATTATACAAAAATTAAAATAATAACCATAAAAAATACAAAAACGAAAAAATTAATCAAGAGTGAGAAACGATATACAGTATGTATGTTGTGTTGTCAAAGTAAGAGAAACAATTGAGACCCTGCAATTGTGTGTAAATGAGGCAGAAGGTCAGATCAGCAACCTGGGACTTGGTCACAATTTTTTTGATGCCATATGGCAGCAGGCTCCTCCATTAGACAACCAACACATTATGCCTCCGATATCTTCCCAGGCGGTAGTACAGTACCCCCCTGTTTGATAATGATGTGTATATGTTTGTGTGCTCTAGCTTGTAGGTATAGAGAGAGAGAGAGGGGGGACGTTAGGAGTAGCGGGACACAAGCAGGAGAGCGCCATCACAACTGGCGTGTGTGTGGAGGGTGGAGGTGACGCCGTCTCGTAACGTCACGCTGCGCGCCTCCACATCTACCAGGTGGTGAGGTGGGTTCTGCCCCGCCCTCACTGGTCCACACACAATGTGTGTGAAGACCACGAGAGACGTCAGTACTTACCCCACGCGTCACCATCTTTACAAACACATTAGTACGCTGATTAAGACTGGGACGAGTGTGGCATATTATATGAGGCCCCTTATGTTACTTTACCGGATCAAACCAGACTTAAGGTAACTGGATCACCTGTAGACACCCCTCCCCTCCCTTGGTGTTTTCAACTAAAGATTAAACGCCTAATATTACTAAGGGGCAGTAAAGATAGGTTAATGTTAGTATGTTTAATCGTAAGGTGAAATAAGCTGGGGTTAATTTTCTGGTGATAAACTAACTTAACCTACATTAAACTTAAACAGAACTAAGCTAAACTAACACTTAGGCCCCACACAGACACTGTTAACAGATATATTTGTACCTGTAGATAAGACAGGGAGGAGCGTGTCGTGTGTGAGGTGAGGGTTGTAGGTCTTGCCGCTCAACACAACACTGGCAGTAGTTAGACCTTGAGCGTGGAAGAGAGGGTGAGGGGGGGCTGAAGGTGGTGACCGGATAAAACCCCAACGGACAAAACCCTAGTCTCATATATAAAATAAAACACTTTTATGTTTAGGTTAGGTTAGGTTAGTGTTGACAAATGACAACTCCGTTGGGGTTTTGTCATGGAACCCTGAAGGTAGTGGAGGAGAGGGTTGTATGTAGTGTGTGAATGGGTGAGACAAGTAGGATCTTGGATTGTCTGAGACCTTGTATGTGAGCAGCGGTAAGTAAAAAGGCGGATTATTGGTCGAAAATTACCAGGTGTACAAATTACATCGTGTGTGTGTGTATTCATGTGTGGGAGGGGGAGTGGGGCAGCAGAGTGTTGGAGCATGAGGAGTGACGTGGTTTGAGTCACGTCTTCAACAACCTATTCAACTTTCTCTGGTCTTACTCCGTCATGCTTCAACACGGTCATGCTCCAACACATTCATGCTCAAACATAGTCATGCTCCACACGGTAGAGTGAAGGGGTAGGTTGCGAGTGACCATTAGGAAGTGAAGGGAGTTTGGGACTGGCCAGGCGAAGGTCTGGTGAAAGGAGGCGAAAGGGCAAGTTGTGTGTGTGTGTATGTGAGGCACGTTTAAGGGGTTCGTACACTAGTTACACACTGCCTTGGTCCCATCACTAATAAGGATATGGGGAGACACTGTGGACAGGTGGGGGTGTGGGAGGATGGAGTCATTAGGGGGGAGAGGTGAAGGAGTAGTGGATGAGAGGGAGGAGAATAACAACAGAAAAAGATATCGAGTCGGAGAACTTAAGGAATGATTGGGGGGAAATGAATAAATGAGGAAGGGAAGAAGAAAAGGTGATTGAAGGATGACAGCAGGGAAACAAGAGTAAAGGGAGGAAGGAGATTAGAAGGTGAGAAGATGAGACGACTAAGGAAAGAGGGACTTCCGTAGTGTGTTCAGAGATCATTTCACAGCAGCACGTCTACTCATTGCAAAAGCTAGCGTAACTTTTGCCTGTGTTGGTGTGTTGTTGTCAACCCCAAAGATGTTTTGTCTTCATAAGTGTGATAGTCCTCAGTAATGGTTTGAGATACGTGTTCCGATGTTCACACCACCGCAGGTCAAGTTATACGCTTCCCACCCAAGATGTCACCCATAATTCTCTTACATTTGTTGATAGCATCGAT
The DNA here is from genome assembly GCF_018991925.1 of Homarus americanus. Lineage (NCBI taxonomy): Eukaryota > Metazoa > Arthropoda > Malacostraca > Decapoda > Nephropidae > Homarus > Homarus americanus. The sequence goes on from NW_024732537.1 coordinate 130,119, forward strand.
TTATTAAGTAAACATCGTCTTTGAATTTACATGGGATTCAGCGTGCTACGTAAACACTACAGCTATATCAACGGGATATCCCAAGAACGCCACTTAATGCCTATGTGTAACTCAAAATAATGCTACATGGACATATAATGAAATCTGTAAAGAACAGCTAGGAAACTTAACCAAAGAACAGGAAGCATTATGTGGGGATTTGGAACAAACTGTTTAGTAAACTGCTGAGAAACACGTGTACGTATATAAACAACAGCAGACTTGGGAAACACCACATGGACCACTCCTGAGAAACAAACTTAACCACTTGGTAGACTCGTATTACAAAACACAAGTGAAGCCCCTAGATTATAGAGAGACTTGAGGAACACTACGTTGACCACTGAAGGGGCATTTACTCGACTACTAGGAGGGGGCAGCACCAACAGGAGGCAGGGGAGTTTGATAACCCGTCCAGCAGGCGAGCCTGGTCAGCGGGGTGGCGGTGTGATCCCCTCCAGCCTGGCCCTACCCCAGCCACGAACCGCTTCTCCCTCCTCCCCACCACCAACCAGTCCCCGGGTAGCCCCACGCTTCCACCCACATCCTGACCCGTTATGTTGTCATCCCGCCCAGCCCCTTTCCCCAATTGGTCAAGTAGTGGGGGAATGTGTTGTACTGGTGCTGCCCTGCACTCTGCAGTCCCGTACTCTTCTGCCCCGTACTCTTCTGCCCCACACTCTACTGACCCACACTGCATTGCCCCACACTGTGCTGCCCGGCTGCCCCACACTGTCCAGCTCCTTACCCTCCCACCTCCACACTGTACTGTACGAGTCTATAGCACCTCTCACACATCACGTAGACAAATAGAAATTACCATTGAAAAAAATACGTTTGCCAACTAGACATAATCCTGACAGCTGTCCTCTTGTTCCACCTTAATACAACCCATGTTGTACTGCTTCCCTCCCTTATCATATTTATGTTGATCAGCTCCACTGTAAAGTATGTATATACTTATAATATAAATGTAAAAAAATAAAATACATAAATAAGGAGTGATAACTGCGGTGACATTCTGATATGTTCTTATTACCACCATGCTACTGTATGTGTACTATTCCAGATGATACTATATGCTACATAATACTTCCTTGAGATAAATGTACAGTATATATCAGGTGCCTACAAGAGAACTCAGGCTCTGAACTGGCTCAGTCATGTTAATATTATGATTTTTAATCGACTCTGTATCTGTGTTCTTCGGGCTGAATAAACTGTTTCAATATCTATATCATTACCTGTTTCTGGCACGCTTTTCCACTCATTATACCTCACACATCTACCCAGTGTTTCTCCCCCTTTCCCCTGGGGGGGGGGGGGGCTCCACAGGGAAGAGGGTGAGGAAGTGATGTTTTGATAATGATTGATGATGGTAAGACCTGTTGTGTCGTGATAAACAATAATAGTGCACTATCATGCACCTGATGATAGTGACTTTTGGTGGTGTTGAGTGCGATAGTGACAAGAAAGTAGGATGGTGGAGCCGAGGTGAACGTGTGGAAACTCTTGGTGTTGGTAAGATGACACCGCTGTGGTCAAGTCCTGAGAGAGGGTCCGAATTAAGAGAGATTCTAATATTTTAACCGTGTTCCTTCCTTGTGTTGAATGAACAGGTGTACTTATGGTAGTTTGCGTAATATTGATACCATTTTGGGCATTGTATTTGGGTTTTAATCTAAACGCGAAAGTTAGTTGCGTCGTTACGTATCAATATAAACTTTTGAGACTAAACCCTGGTCCCGTAACTGAAGATGTAAAGTGAAGCTGACGGCCTCACTTTGGCTACACCAGGTTGGGTTAGGCTAGGTGTGTGAGAACCTGCTGTTTTCAGGCTGGAGACTCATGAAGAACTGATAACATCGTCTGAGATTATTAATGTTGCTATTTGCATTGTCAACCTTTGTGTCCTTGATCAACTTAATATAATTTATTTTATTTCTATTTGTCTTTACCATTTCTTTATTCTATATTACTTTTTTATTCTTTAATGCCCTTTTTTTATTCTTACTCCTTTCGTATAGGCGAGTGAGGAAGTGGTAGCGGATAACTCCCCCCCCCCCTCACTGAAGGAAGGTGAGGAGGGGAGGATGAGGGGGGGACTGAGGGAAAGGATGATAACTGGGGATTAAGGATAGAATGCAATAATTAAACACGGAAAATATGTGATAGTTGTGTTGTTACTCAGGACTCACTGTATAACATCGAAGAAATGTATGATGAATGTTTTACTCAATACAAAGAGGGGGATTTATGACCCTCTTTAACGTTTTTGGAACACTTTCTATTAAGATTGACAATTACACCCGCCATGTTCACTAACACACACACACACACACCAACCTCGACTGTCTTAATAAACAAAGACAACCTATGGAATGCCACGTGCTCATGACGACACGTCTCCCAGGCTCTCCTTATTTGTTCAGGCCTAAGGCACTCACACTCATTGATCAACCCCCTGGGCACTCTTAGTTTGAGTGGGAACATTGTCGTCTCGGCCATTATGACGGGCAATCATTGTCTAAATTGAATTTTATAAAAAAAATTCTCTAAAATATGACATACTTTACTCTAAAACATAGCACTGTTACAGGGAGGAGGGTCGCAAAGAGGAAGGGCTGGGGGAGGAGGGGCGTGGGAGGAGGAGCAGGGGCAACCTCCCTAGACCAACATCCGCCAGTTGGGTCGGCGGAATATGAAATAAGGCCCTTAAAACACACATATATGGGATAGGATAGGATGTCTAGTGCCTGTACCGACAGACAATAAATAACCCATGACACAACCCTAACACACTATTAGCTTAGCTAGGCGGTCAGCCCGCCATCTCTTACCTCCTCCTAAATTTCTTCAATTTCCGAACTATAACTTCCTTCCCCCACCTCTAATCTTCCTTCATTCCTTCTTTCTCTACAAAAAAAAAATAGAGGTGAGGGAGGACGAACGGGGGAGGAGATCGGACAATGGGGAGGTAGGACTGGGTGGAGGGTCAGGTATACAGTGTACGTAGTGAAGGTGTACAGTGGTAAACAGTAGGTGTGTGTACGATGTGTCGTTTTGAATCTAAGTTGAATAGCCAGGAAGTTCGCTTTGGCGGAGTCTGGAGGAATCAAAAAATTTATGGCGACGGAAACGGAGCTGAGTTAGTGTGGGAAGAAAGTGTGACCGTGGGAAAAACCGTGGGGCGTGGGAGAGTGACCCTTACCTTGATGTACTGAAGGACACCAACTCCCTGTCTTGTCTCTTGTGTTTACTGCATGTCTGGCTTACAATTAATTCAAGAAATGTATTAAAAAAAAAAATAGTTTGTCGTACGCCATAATTACTGCCTTATTTTGGGATGACGAAAGTACAGTATACAGCTATGGTAGATTAATTATCAGTGTGAATTCATCACGGCTTTATATATATATGTGAATTAGATATTTTTTTCCCAACACAATTAGGTATAAATTTAATTTAGGAAGAAGCATCAACAAGACCGTGTGTGACTTTGTATTTTTATGGTTAAATAAACTGTTTCAATATCAGTATCAAGGAAGGAGGGATATACCGGTAGGCCTACCACAGGTCTATCAGAGGGGAGGGGTAACCACGATATAGTAATGGCAGGTAATAGAACGGCTACGAAAATAAATGGAAAATCCAAACCAGTCTCCCCAAATTCAGTAATGCCCTTATGCAGAAGGAAAACCCATCAATTAGTAATCAATAATGCCCAGATAGAATACAGAAGCAGAGGCACCCTCCTGGGCCTGCATATATCCACGACAGGTTACTCCATCATGTCCACACCAGAAAGGAAAAGGCAAGGCGAAAGCTGAAAAAACTTAAACTGCTTTAACGCGCTTCCTGAGAAAATAAAACTCCGCCTGGTTGCATCACTTATCATAACGATATTAACCTGCCCAGCAGTACCTCTTCATACTATGAGCACCACTCAATTATTAAAATTACATGTGGTCCAAAATGAAGCCCTGAGATTCGTCACAGGTGAAAGATACCCCTTCACCAGTACCACAGCTGAGATACATAGAGACCTGAGAATAAAACCCATCAACCGGCAGCTGCACACCCTGGCTAGCAGAATCTGGCAAAATATAGATCAATGAGTGCAAGAACTCGTTCAAAGACTCCCACCAGACGACAACAACCACGACAACAACCATACATAGTACCCAAAAAGTTACCAAATCTCAAAAAGTCCATTACCACCCCCGATCTATACGGCCAGGCAATAAACCTCCCTAGACCAGCATCCGCCAGTAGGGTTGGTGGAAAATAAAATAAGGCCCACAAAACACCCATATATGGGATAGGGTAGGCTGTCCTGTACCAACAGACAATAATTTATCCATGACATAACCCTACCACATTATTAGCTTCGCTAACCCACGGCAAAGCAGCGGTCAACCCGCCTCCTCCCAAATTTCTTCAATTTCTGAATTACAACTTCCTTCCTCCAACTCTGATTTTCTTTCTCCCTCTCTTTCTCTACACAAAAAAAAGTTTTTGTAAAATTTTACTAAAGTTATACTCCAGGATTTTTATACACCCAATCTCCAGCATTCGGTTTCTGTTAACCTGTGTGTGTGTGGTTTTTTTAGTAACAGTTCTTTACCCCTTTCCACTTTTCCATCTTCTGTATTTTCTCTTTCCCTCTTTCCTCTCTCCTCTTCCTTCTGTCATCTCCTTATTCCTTGTCCTCTTTTTTCACCTCTTCTGCTTTTCCATTTTTTCATGTTCTTCCTCGCTTCTCATCTGCTTTCTTTTCTTCTGTTACTCCTCCTTGAGTGTCATTCACCTCCATCACACTCAACGATTAAACACCCCTCTCAGTAATTTCTTCACTTCTGCTTCCTTTCTTTAAATCTTCTCCTTTTTATCTACTCTTCCTCCTCCTTCACCAAATCTTTCTTCCTATTCCTTCTCCTTATCCTTCCTCTTCTCCTCTCTTCACGTTTCAGATTAGATTGCCCCGGAGGGGGCTAGTTTATTGGGCACCCCCTTACATCGTTTCCTCTTGTACTCCTCCAGCTGTGGGGCCCTGGGGGTCAGAGATCAACAGGTCGATGTTCGCTGTCTCAAACTTCCACCCCTCCTTGCCACTCTACCCCTTCCCTGCCGCCTAACCCAAGGCAGATAGATAGATAGATAGTATTCAGTAAAGTTGTCATGCAAGTTCACGTTGAATTAGCTTATATATATATATATATATATATATATATATATATATATATATATATATATATATATATATATATATATATATATATATATATATATATATATATATATATATATATATATATATATATATATATATATATATATATATATATATATATAAAGTGCAGGTATATAATTTACATAGACAGTATAGGTGGATGTATACAGTAGCTGTATTATGTACAGTACATAAATTGTGTGTTACTTAATTAATGTATATAGACGGTGCAGTGATATAGGTAATGTACTTCATATAAAGATGGTACAGTTATATAAATAATACCTGTATATAGACTGTAGGTATAATACAGTATATAAAATATATGTACAGTATACAGAATACCTATATACTGTACTGTAGTGTGTTATGCCTATGTCTAATGTTTTGTTGTCAATATTATTTCCTTAGGTGATATTATTAATAAAGTACAGTATACTGCATACCGTATACTAGTATGTTGTTGAGACTTATGGTGATTTGCAGGTGTCCAAGGCAGTGTAGAAGTGTCGTCTCCATGTGGCAGCGACTCTACCACCTCAGTCATGTCCCTCTCGCTCCTCCTATCCTCCACTGAACACTTACTGGTAAGATCTTACACCTATATAATGTGTACAGTACAGTATTCAGAAATATCATGTACGTTGAGTAATTTACTGTAGATGTATCAACACTACAATTTATCAGTGTGAAGATAAAGCACCTCAGCATATTTCATCTCGTCCTAAACACCCTAACATTAATCTACCCCCTAAACCCCCCATAGCATTAGGGTGGTTAATCTTCAGGTGATGCAACACATCTTACACCTGAAATACAGGTACCGGTAAACAAGGCTCACAGCCACCCACAGGTTACACTTTACAAGCAACCATTACCCCACAATAGGCACTCAAATCCGAAGCCTCACACTGGACTTGCATAATATTTTCACCGCACCACATAACATCAATGCAAAAGCCACAAATAAGCCCCCTCGTGGACTCAGTTTATCCAAACCACTACAAACTGTGGCATCCCTACATGGGACATCAAAATCAAGCAAAGTGCTTAATCCAATTGAGAAAGGCTATGCTCTGTAAAATGTAATTCATAACATATTTTTATTCACAGGAAGGGAATAAGTATCAATTAATTTACAGAATGCTTGTTTTCCAGGTTACGTAATGTCGATGGGTTGGGGAGGAATGGTGGTGGGACCTGGATGGTGGGGAGCTGGTGGAGGAGGTAAGAGTGCTGTTCAACTGCTACAAGAGAGTAAGTCTCGTTATGTTAAAAGTGACCATGTACTTGGTAGTAGTCAAACCCCCGCTCGGCCAGAACGCCTCCACATTTCCTCCAATCCAAATATTTTCCTGAGTGCTCCATCACACACACTCCATGTATCAAGACCTTCTCCAGCTCCTGAGCGGCGCCATGCTCTTGCTGATCACAATAATATTGTGAATTTACGTGACCACCCAAGCCTTGCAGGTTTGTCTCCTCCGCGTCCAGTCCCATTAAGTGGCCCTGCATCTTTAGGAGCACAGCCTCCTCCTCTGCCAGCACGTTCACCTCGTGTCACACCCCGTCCAAAAGTTAGGGGACAAGAAGGCCATGGCGGGCGCTGCGGTAGTGATTTACGGCGTTCTCTCTCTCATGGACCAGGAGACCGCAATGATAATGTCCAGATGAAACTACGCCGCTTGCTCAACACTGACTCCCAGGAAAATTTAGCATCATTGTTGCAACCACCTAGTGATGTCAAGCCAAAAATACCTCCTCCTGCACCTCGAGGGGGGATTAAAGCTTCTCCCCCAGGCACTTACCGTGCTGAACCTGCTACAGTCACTACGCACAAATCATTACCGGATCTCAACCGCTCATCTTCTCCAGCAGGAGAAACAGACTCTGAATGTGGTACTAGTGGACACCGGCGGCCGTCATGCCCAGGTGCAATCCCTTCCATCAGTATTGCACCAGAACCTCCTCCCCGACCACCTCGTATGTTTCGTGATCCCCCACCTCCTCCTGAACATTCTACAGACAGGCCTCCAGCAAGGCCACCTCTTCCACATAGACTGAGAGAACCATCCATACCCCGAATATCCCGGTCTGGTGCATCTGCCGGAACATTGATGCCTACTGATGGTCGGAGATCATCAGACAGTGATGTGTCTGCATATGGAGGCACTGGCAGTGGGGTCAATAATAATGAAGAGGGACGACGCAGACCAATTCTCAGGTCCAGATCTGATGTTACACATGAGCGAGGCCGTTGGGAAGAAGATCTCCACAACTCCTTGGCACCTCTAGATTTAGAAGCTTTCTTTGAATCTATGGGTCTAGACTCTGCTACACATCGCCAACTTACCTCTCCACCCAATTCACCACATTCATCGCCAGTCTATTTTGAGGAGGTTTCTTCTGAAGAATCAGGTCCATTAGGTGGTCGTCGAGGTAGCTCCGACTCTGATGATGGGAGGGGACTATCAGGTCCTGGCCCTGGTCCACCTTTACCTCTGCGTGGTACAGGAGAGCCATCTATTGTAGAGAAAAATGCACGTGTCATCAAGTGGCTCTTCAACTGCCAGAAGGCACAGGGCACGTATGTCTCACGAGTATCTTCCACCAAGAGTTAGCCACATGGCTTAGCCACAGTATTTACTAGTCTTCAGCCATTATTAATTGCGTAAGAGAGGAAAGTGTGAGGGGATAAGCAGACTAGCTGTTCCCTCCTCTCCACTGTTGCACATCTTTGGCTGTTTTACTGTGATAATCAGAGTGAAACCTCATACATAGAGCACAGTCAGCCCTAAATAGTTCAGCAGTCATTTATCCTAAGTTGCAGGATCCATCAGAACATAATTATAGAATACACTTCTAATATTAGTACTGTACCATAGAGAGTGGTTTATCTCTCTTTGTTTCTTTAACGTGTAACCACACAAAAAATTTTCTTATGCATTTTAGCAAATGATATTTTCCACACCTCGGAATGAAAGATTTGGAACGAATACTTGGAAAATCTAAGCAATGAAAAATTAATATGCTGTACAGTATGGACATCTGTGGTGTAATGGTCAGCATTCTCGCCTCTTAAACAAGTCGACCTGGGTTTGATTCCTGGGCAGAGTGAAACTATGGGCATGTTACTTTATCCCATTTGCCTCTCTCTACCCAGCAGTACTTGGGGACCTAGATGGTAATACAGTAGATTTACTGATCGTGTTCCGGGGTAATAGTTGCATAAGAACTCTACTGGAAACAAGTCTCTCATGGCAGACCACCAAGAACAGTACAGTACATGGAGCATGAGTGTGGCAGACCACCAAGAACAGTACAGTACATGGAGCATGAGTGTGGCAGACCACCAAGAACAGTACAGTACATGGAGCATGAGTGTGGCAGACCACCAAGAACAGTACAGTACATGGAGCATGAGTGTGGCAGACCACCAAGAACAGTACAGTACATGGCGATAGTGTGGCAGACCACCAAGAACAGTACAGTACATGGAGCATGAGTGTGGCAGACCACCAAGAACAGTACAGTACATGGAGCATGAGTGTGTGTGGCCACCAAGAACAGTACAGTACATGGAACATGAGTGTGGCCATACAGGCATGAGTGTGGCAGACCATCCAGTACACATAAGTGTGAGACCACCAAGAACAGTACAGTACATGGACACAGAGAACAGTACAGTACATGGAAGTGTGGCAGACCACCAAGAACAGTACAGTACATGGAATGAGTGTGGCAGACCACCAAGAACAGTACAGTACATGGAACATGGTGTGGCAGACCACCAAGAACAGTACAGTACATCATGGAGAGCACCAAGTACATGGAGCATACAGACCAAGAACACAGTACATGGAGCATGAGTGTGGCAGACCACCAAGAACAGTACAGTACATGGAGCATGAGTGTGGCAGACCACCAAGAACAGTACAGTACATGGAGCACGAGTGTGGCAGACCATCAAGAACAGTACTGTACATGGAGCATGAGTGTGGCAGACCACCAAGAACAGTACTGTACATGGAGCATGAGTGTGGCAGACCACCAAGAACAGTACAGTACATGGAGCATGAGTGTGGCAGACCACCAAGAACAGTACAGTACATGGAACATGAGTGTGGCAGACCACCAAGAACAGTACAGTACATGGAGCATGAGTGTGACAGACCACCAAGAACAGAACAGTACAGTACATGGAGCATGAGTGTGGCAGACCACCAAGAACAGTACAGTACACGGAGCATGAGTGTGGCAGACCACCAAGAACAGTACAATACATGGAACATGAGTGTGGCAGACCACAGTACATGAACATGATTGCAGAGAAGAACCACAGCTGGTACTGTAGTGTACTCCTATGCCCAACTGAGCCACACTTTACAATTACTGTATGTTTAAAATACCTGCAGAGTTGTTTGTCTTAGAAATAAGGTTCCTAGGAGGTAGTAATGTCATACGCCCATTGAATTTTGTTGGAGTTAATTTGTAATGCTAAATGAAAAATCCAAAGTAATTCATGAGGTATAGTCCTTACTAAGTGCATTATGGTTTGCCATATTTGGAATTTGTTTGTAATTACCTCAGTTTCTTGTCATAATTTTCAACGATTGTCATACAATATTTACTTATTCAGGAGGAATGCATTACTTGCACAAACTACAGGAATTAAGTGTAAACCATAACCGAGGCTCAGATATATTTTTAACGAATTTGAAGTCAAAAGTGTTTCAGAAATCATAATTTACTTAAAAGTCAAAATCAAATATTGTATTGTAAAGCCTCACATTACCAACAGGTTAATACATGTTTTGTTTTTTTGCTTATTATATGTGAAAATATTATATAACACCTACTACAGCACCTGTGCTTGGAGAGTACAGTACTGTACAGTACAGTACAGTACTTGGGAAAGAGTCCATGCCATTTATTAACTAATATCTTATTGCACAGTACAAAAAATATGACAATTATGAACATATATCTTGCTGTTTACAAAATTGTCTTTCTTTACTTTTAATGTCGGTTAAAATACACAATTTCAAAGTATCCAATGTACTCTCTTTATAGCTCCTGCTGTAGAACTTATGGTACGGGTACAATATTGCTTATAGAGCACCTTACATACTGAAATGAATTAGTGCATAAAAGTTTGTGGAAAATTTTTGAAAAAATAAAAATACATAAAATTCCTTAGATCATGCAGGCAGCTTGTAGTGCTGGTACTTTACTGCAAAATTACTTTTGGGAAATAGGAGTTGCTCCCTACACCTCCATGTTCCTAAAATTACTTAATTAAAAATTACTTTTTACAGTTAACCCTCAGTAAACTTTGTAATCTCCACTTCAGTATTGAATTATGGTATATAAGGACAAAAGTTACATTTTACAAATGTAATTTGTCAATCTTGACTGCACAGTACAGTATTATCAAAGAAAACCGAATTGGTTAAGGACCAATACAGTATTTTACTTGGCAAAGCATGAGTTTATTGGCCTCATGAATGCTGCTTTACAGTGAGAAACTTATATTAGTTGTACTGTACATGTGCTATATGTACTGAGTTACATACTGCCATTATAACTGTCCACATCTCCAAGTTAACACTGTACACTGCCAATAATATTGTCATTTAGGGCATATACATCAAACATTTGTACATACATTTATGCTTCATTGTGAGTACTGTATTTGCATTCATTTATGTTTGACATTCCATAGTTTATATATATTAAAACAAATTGTAGCAAGACTGAAAAAGTAGATGAATCTTACCATATGTACTATATTAAGAACCCCAGAGATATAATTTGAAACTAAATTTATGTAAAATTTATATACTGTCCTATAATGTATTGTGACATTTTTGTTAACAATATTGTGACCAACTGTTTATTGTACATATATAATGTATTACTTAAATTATGAAGGCTGATGAACTATAATTCTTTGGGTTTATGGATTATGACCGAAAGTCACTGCCACAGAACATTGCCTTGACATTCACTCCCATACTTGACTTTGGATTAGTAAGGGTCAGCTGACATCTCTACTGATGGCCACCTACCCCAGTGCCCCTTGAAACGTAACTAGTTATGTGCCGCTCCACACAAGAGAGAGACTTATCTTATAATTGAAAAGCTTCATTGTGGTGAAGCGTCAATGACAATGTGAAATTTAAGGAGTACTGTACATAGTGCATTCACCGCATCAGAATGGAGAGGAGTACCAATGTACAGTACACTGTATGTACAGTACAGTACTATCATACTGTTTAATAATATAATGGATGCCTGTAAACAAGATCCAAAGCTGCTCATTAGTAAAGAATAATAAATTAATTTTAGAGAATTTAAACTAAGTTATTAGGATGGTGTATACAATCTATTATTATTTAGAGTTCCTTTGTTTTGAGCAGACAATAACATTGCACCACAGTTATGGCAAGTTACAATAGATATGGCAAGGACAAAGTTTAGATTGTCATATTAATGCTTGGACATATTTGTCTACATTTGGAATTATTGTGAACTTTAACCCTGTCAAAAATGAGAACATGGACACCTCTGCAATATGGCATTGCATTAGGTACAGTATTTCACTGTACTTAAGGTACCTGTATCTGAATCATGATAAATCTCCAGGTTTCATGTTACCAATACATTACTGTATTGGGTAAAAGTAAAAGTTTTTCATAATTTTAGCTTTTCATATAGAGCCAGAGTGAATGTGTCAGCAGAAGTCAGTAGCTTTAAATTGGTTCACAGTGTCTGAACTGCAATCTTAAGAAACTAGCACAGCTAATTTTATAGAAGTTTTGTATTGATATAAGTAGATTACTGTACATATTATATACAGTATATGGAGGATAGATTAATGAGAGGGTCTTGTTCTTTAGAGAAAGTCAACTGGAACTTTCTATAATGTTTTAATCTTATGGGATTCATAGTTATTGGTAAGCAGAAATTTATATTCATAGCCACATTGAAGAAAAAAAATGGCATGAATTTGCATCCACAAAAGGACTATGAAAGCTATGCATTTGACTAGGAAAGAGCCAAATAATTTCTTATTAGAAAAGAGCATTGATAATAATCGATTGTTCTTTATGAATTAGCTAAAGGTGCTCAAAAGTGATATTCCCTTAAGTATATAAGTGCATATATCTCTAGCCATGTGCAGTTTATCTATACCTGTACTGTACCCTTTAACACAGCATATAATCAAACTTTACAGTTTACCTAATATTATTGAGTCAAATTAAATATTATTAAAATTAAAATGGAAACTCTTTCATTGTATAAAAAGGAACATCTACAATTCATCATAAATAATTGTTAATGCTGCACATTGTTATTGATATAAAAATTTCCGTTGATATTTGAGGCTTTTTACTGTTGTAGTCTTGTACTGTATGTTATCTGTGTACTTTAGTAGAAAACCAACCAGTATTTAAGTATTTCTATTGGATAAATGTGTTTATATTGACTTTTACAATGAATTTATATTATGTATGATGTGTGTGTAATAAATCCAATAGAAAGTAATCATTACAGTATATCTTTTCCCCTACTGTTCCTGTATCCTTATGGGTTTTCAAAATTGGTCAGCTGAATGAGAAAAAGTTGTAAGAATGCCAACAATTATTATACAGTACTGTATAGCAATATGAAAGACAAGCTAATCAGTATACTTTGAGTAAATCAATCTTGGATGAAGTCACTTAATTCTATTTTGAGTAGATTTTTTTTTCCATCATGCAATGTGTGTATAGTCAGTTCTCCTATAATGCCAAGTTCTCCCAGTATATAACTATCGCATTATAGGAGGACAGTAGAGCATACTGTGTCTTTGGTCAACAAAAATTACTTTACATAATGACATGTTTTCTTTTACTTTTATCCTCTTCACCACTTATCGGCTCGTTAACTGCTTGAGCAATCGGTCACGTCTCTGTCACACACTGTTGGCAAGTACTAGTCATGTACTGGCTCTCTGTTATGCACTGTTGGCAGGTACTGGGCATGCACCTACTCCTGAATGGACCTGAACCTGCTCCAGTGTTGGTCAAGTCTGATCTTGAAAGAACTCACACTCGGTGCCGTCACAACACTTTCTGGCAGATTGTTCCAAGAGTTCACAACTCTCACACCGAAAAAGTTTGCCCTCACAGTTTTCGGGACTTGCAGCTTCTTCAATCTTGAGCTGTGACCCCTTGTGGGGCGAGATACCGCCAGCTTTAAGTAAGGATACTCGACTGAGTAGTGCCCCTTGAGATGCTTATACGCCTCAATTAGGTCGCCCCTTGCCCCTTTGTAATATAAGCAAAGCAAGTTCAGGCTCTCTAATCTCTCAGGGTAGTTGAGGTGCCGAAGTGCAGGCACCAGTCTGGTGGGCCTCCTTTGAACATTTTCAACCAATTGATAATCCCTAGCATATCTCGAGGACCAGACGGGAAGACAGTACTCCAGATGGGGAAGCACTTCACTCTTGAAGATCATTACGAGGGACGGACCGTCTAGATATCTGAACGACCTTCTCATAAGACCCAATAATTTATTTGCCTGATTTACCTTCTTCTCGCAATGGCCCGAGAACTTGCATCTCATTGTCAACATACACACCTAGGTCCTTCTCACATTCAGTCTCAAATAGTACAGTTTCTTCATCCCATTGGGACATATGATACGCCTCCTTACCGTTGGTACGCCCCAGGTGCATCCTCTTTCACTTTGTGACACTGAATCTCAGCAGCCACTTCTTCGACCATTCTTTGAGCTCACAGAGATCCTTCTGCAGCTCTTCAATGCTAATTACTCGCCAATTATAGGTTCCGGGATGATTTTGATGTTTTTGTTTTATTCTGGAAGTACTGTACGTAATTAGTTAATCTCCGAGAAAAAAGTATATCTTGGTCCAAATATTCTTAAGCCTTTTTTAGGCTTACCGTTTTGGTGATTTCAGCCCAAAATCTTGATTTATGGGATTTTGTTCAAAATCTTAACTCCTGAGCCTGCTGATTCTGAATATATGATTCATAAGTCGATTGCAGGGTAATTTGTGGTCATACTGACACTTGGAAGATTTTAATGACATTTTTCGATGCTAATTACAATAAGTCCTCGCTTAATGTCGGGGTTACGTTCCTAAAAATGAGATGTTATACAAAACAACGTTAAGTGGATCAATTTTCCCCATAAGAAATACTGTACAGTAGATAAAATACGGGGGTTATGCTCCTGAGCCTCCCTTTGACCTGTGAAATACATTACATATACAGAAAATCATTGGCATTTCTATTGAAAATAGTGCATACATATACAACTGCTAAGTTTGTATTGGTACTCACCAATGGGCGGAGGTGGTAAAGCGAGTGTCTGGTGGGTAGTGAAGCAGAAGAGGCGGATGGCGGGAGGGGAGGAGTATGGGGGAAACGGAGGAGGAGGGCGGGAGAGGAAGAGCGTGGCGAGTCACTGAGACTTTGCGCCAAGCCGAGAGAGCGTAGCACGGCCAGACGAGAGAGGGTGATGCACCGCAGAAAGTAGTCTGTGACGACGCAAAACAACATAGTATCGGATCACCGGGACGCTAAACGAATTTTTGGTCTCTAAAGTTTAGTGACATAGTACTGAAACAACGTTAAGCGGGAAGACGTTAAGCGCGGACTTACTGTACTCGCCAACTATTGGTTTCTGAGGTGCGATTTTGGTGGTTTTGAGTTCTCCTGGAAGTATTTAATTAGTTAAATTCTAATTCTGAGACAAACTAATATCTCAACATAAACTAACCCACCTAATCAAATCTAACCCAAAGTCTATAGATATACTGCAAACCTTGATCTGCTAGGCAGTTGCAGGTGTTCTAATCTCTCTGGTTAATGAGTTGCTGTAGTGCAGACCGACCTGTGTGACGGTCCACTGTCTACGTACAAGAGAGGTACCCTGTGTCTGGAGGACATCACTAGGAGAACAGAAAGGTGCGTCCAACGACACCAATCTGCTGCAGGGGGCCGACCCTCTTGACCCACAACACCCTTGCCCCAACTGTGGCTCCTGCATCGGCCTACACAGCCACATGAAGTGGCATCAATTAGTTGGCGTTAAATCCTCAACCTTTCATGACCAGGAGTAACGTCATCATCAGCCTACAAAGGACTGCCATAAGCAAGTACTTAAGCACAGGTACCAGTCTGGTCCCCCTCCTTTGGATATCTTCAATAACTATTGGTCTCTAGCATATCTCAAGGACCAGGCGGGGTGACTACTCCATAAGGGAAAGCACCTCACTCTTCAAGATCGTTATGAGGGATGGACTGTCTAGATATTTGAACGACCTTTTTATAAGACCTAATAATTTAGTTGCTTAATTCACCTCCTCCTCACAATAGCCTGAGAACTTCAGTTCATTGTCAACATACACACCTAGCTTCTTTTCACATTCGGTCTCTATTAATGCAGTTTCTTTGACCTTTTGGGACATGTAATACACCTCCTTACTATTGGTACGACCTAGATGCATTCTCTTACACTTCGTGACTTTGAATCTTAGCAGCCATTTCTTCAACCACTCTTAAAGATGGCAGATCTTTCTGTAGCTCTTCACAGTCTGTTTGGTTCTTAATTTCCCTGAATAACTTGGCATTGTACACAAACATTTGTATAGAGGAGTGTGTAGCTTCTGGCATGTCATTTATGAAACAAACAAACCAATGGGCCCAGTACACTGCTCTGTGGTTCCCTGCTAGTCA
Organism: Homarus americanus; assembly: GCF_018991925.1. NCBI lineage: Eukaryota > Metazoa > Arthropoda > Malacostraca > Decapoda > Nephropidae > Homarus > Homarus americanus. The sequence goes on from NW_024732537.1 coordinate 146,142, forward strand.
CTGGTACACATAACGATTTTGCCATTAATCACCACACACACTGTTTGTGGTCATGAAAAATATCTCCGATCCATGCAAGGACACTTCCCTGAATCCTGTACCCTTTCAGTTTAATTTTCCGCCGTTCTTAGGGTACACTGTCAAAAGCCTTGGTAAAATCTAGGTATATATTATTGATAATACCACCCTGTTCCAGAACTTTTTTTTTTGGAGGGGGGGAGGGCACTCCCCTACATCCTTGTGTAAGGTGAAGCGCAGAAGCCTTTACAACGCCCAACAGGGAAGCATGCTAAGTTCATACTTGCCTTTATGTCTCATGAGTTAAGGGTGTAGAAGCCTGAAGAGTCAATGGTTTATGTCATCAAGTTGTTGGAAGCTCCAACAACTTGTCCCTGAATACGAATTCGCAACTTTCGATTTACACCAGGTACCTACTTTACTGCTAGGTGAACAGGGACTAATGGGGGCTAGGAAGTATGTCCAAACAACTTCCACCGGCCCGGGAATCGAACCCGTGACATCTCGCTTGCGAAGGCAAGAGCGGTACCACTCTACCACCAGCACCCCTGTTCCAGAACTTGAGTCCAAACATTCAGTACCTGGAATAATTGTGTTAAGCAGGAGCATCCTGGCATAAGACCGTGCTGGCAGTCCTTTACAAGGTTGTTTTGTAGTATATGTTCCAATATGGTACTGTATCTCTTACAATGATTTCAAGTACTTTACACGGTATTATTTCATTTGCTGCCACTAAACGAATCACGTGAATTTTATAGTTGCAATCAGTAATTTTGACAATTCTAAGACACTTTTCTTCAATGGCATTTCTGGCACAAACTACGTTTAAGCAAGATATTTAACATTTTATTATGTATGTTTGTATGTGGCGGTACACACCCAGAACATCAAACGACTGTGGAGCTCCCCAGTTAGGTTAGGTTTGGTTGGTTAGCGTGTGTACCGACACATATGAACATACATAATAAAATGTTAAGTATCTCATTTAAACGTAATTTGTGGCAGAAATGCCACTGAAGAAAGGTGTCTTAGAATTGTAAAAATCACTGATTGCAACTATAAAATTTTTGAGATTCGTTTAGTGGCAACAAGTGAAATAATATGGTTTATCCTCGATTAGGTTTGGCTAGGTTAGGTTTGGTTTTGGTTAGGGGGATCATAACTCAGAAACGAGTGATTTCCAACAGAAATGGATGTTAGAGTCCGATGACTCTCACTAAAAAACCTTAGGAAAAGAAAATTTTAAGCTTCAAAGGGAATTGGGTGTTAATCAGACAATTTATCCAAAGCTATCCATTGAACATCAAAGCAGCTTACCCTCATACACCACCAAAATACAAGAACTTTATGAACTACTGTATACAATAACGAACCACTGAACACACGTAAACACAGCCAAATTTAGAGAGTTTACTCAAAACTTGAAGAATTGGAGGACCCAATTTTCTCCCAGTTAAGAGAAACCACAATAACACACAGCTGGTGGCCTATGAGCTCCATGCTAACATAGAAGAACCAGACCCACTATATAATGTAAAGTTTCACTAGTTGCCACTATACGAAATCGCAGTTAAAACTATGTTTTTACGGGTTAGGGTCATCTCATACTCAAGTCAACTCGTACCCAAGACAACTCGTACCCAACTCACGAGACAACTCTTACACTTTTAACATGGTCTTAAGTCAACAAAATATAGACATGCATAAAACCAGATTGATTTTCCAGCTCCAGCTATTTGTAAACAAATCAGTTAGTATACTATACAGCATATAATTCTGGGCTCTCTGGTACTTCTTCTGGTATAATGAACTTGTTCTAGGGAGTGGCTGACATCGTCAGGAATTTAGAATGAAATACAGTAGCAGTAAGGATATAAAAGAACGAAGAGTGAGAATATTGGCCAACACATACAATTAGTTATGTTATTGTATGTTAATGATACTTTGGATACATTTGTTAAAATCAACCTTGTCCACGTTTCCACTGTGGATATATATATATATATATATATATATATATATATATATATATATATATATATATATATATATATATATATATATATATATATATATATATATATATATATATATATATATATATATATACATATACATATATATAGCTTCAACCAAAAGTCTTTCTGTAACACAAGATGATTTGAATACTTCTAAGCTTTTTTCCCAAGTAATGGGATGATTATTATTCCTAACATGAACGAACAGGCCCAAGTTTGAATGTAAATGGAAGTGTTTATTGTACTCCATGTAGCAAATGTAATGGTAATTATGTAGGACAGACAGGAAAAACATTGCAGTACAGAATCAGACAACATAAGTACAATATCAGAACAGCATCTGAAAGCAGTGCCCTGTTCGTTCATGTTTGGAATAATAATCATCCCATTACTTGGGAAAAAAGCTTAGAAGTATTCAAATCATCTTGTGTCACAGAAAGACTCCTGGTTGAAGCTAGTTTGATTAAGGAATTAAAATCAATAAACCTTAGTGATGGTCAGTTCAAAACGGATAATATGTTACATAAATTTATTTGTCAGTGGCCCAAGGTTAAAAATGCTTTGAAAACCTTGGATCTAGATGTAGGATAGTTATTTAGTGGGTCCCTTTATTTTTGACCTGACCTGACTAGTCACGTTGCCCCCTTCTCTTAAGCTCCTCTACGTGTGTGTTGGTGTGGGAATTAGTGGATGACATCATTATGACCTGACCTCATGTTTAATAAGGTCACCCTGTATATTTAAGCCTCTCTCTGTCCATGTAATCCAGTTGCCTCATACTGGGCAGTCCCATTTGCACCCAACCCCTATTGCTCATATATCCATCCATGTTTGAAGCTATCCAGCGTATTCGAGTTAATGATGATGTTTAGTAACTTGTTCCATTCATCTACTATTATTTCCAAAGCAAAGTTTACCTATCTCCCGCCTAAATCTAAATTTGTCTAATTTAAAGCCATTATTACGAGTTCGCTCCTGGTTGGATAGTTTGAGTACCTTTGTAATGATCCCTTTGTAAACAGGGACATAACATACGAACATACATAATAAAATGTTAAATATCTCACTTAAATGTAATTTGCGCCAGAAATGCCACTATATAAGTGCCTAAGAAATGTCAAAACCACTGATTGCAACTTTATAATTCCCGAGATTTGTGTAGTGGCAACAAGTGAAATCACCGAATTAACATTTGTTCTGCCTACCGTTTACTCTTATGAAGGCCTGGGCTGAGGTTCATGATCCGTGTTCGACTTCACAGGCAGGGATGGGTAGTTGCTGTCGCCTTCCAAAATTATTGCTTTAAAAAATCAATAGTTCGATAAATAAGGTCTTTATTGTGCTTTGGGCACAGGAGGAGACCTGGGCAAAACACAGTGCTCACGATAAAAGCCCTGTCATTATTTTCACAGAACTCGGAAATGGCAGCAAAATAGTTCCGGGTCCGACTAATTACCCAAATGTAGCCGCAATGAAGTCAAATAATGATCCTACATGAATAAATCGGACTGCCAATCACTTCTCGACTAGTATTTGGTGTCACACAGTCACAAAAAATTGGAAAACTTAATTTAATCTGAGTTAATAGATCGCGTGCATGAACCGAGGGAGCGAGTAATTACCCAAATGTAGCCACAATGAAGTCAAATGATGGTCATACAAGCGTAAATTGGGCTGTGAATCACTTCTCGATTAGTATTTGGCCACGGACTGACCAACTGACGTATCAACCAGTGTTCCCACAAGTTCAGATGAAGAATTCCCTAGACTAAGGTTGAAAATTCCCTAGATTGGATCAAAATTCCCCAAATCCATTTTCCACACATATACAGTATATATATATATATATATATATATATATATATATATATATATATATATATATATATATATATATATATATATATATATATATATATATATATTAAATCACGGAAAAAAAGCAGCAGGCATAGCTTTCTGTCTTTATTCAAGACATCTTCAGAAACTAACTGACCTACTTGAAATATATATATATATATATATATATATATATATATATATATATATATATATATATATATATATATATATACAGAGGAGGGTGAGACCAAGTCCACAATGGTCAAGTATTAGGTAATGACCCTACTAATCTTCAAAAAAGCACCGCAGCACTCGGTTGTCAGGTCAGGTTGGGTCAGCTTACCCTCTGACATGACGACCGAGTGCTGCGGTGCTTTTTTGAAGATTAGTAGGGTCATTACCTAATACTTGACCATTGTGGACTTGGTCTCACCCTCCTCTGTATATATATATATATATATATATATATATATATATATATATATATATATATATATATATATATATATATATATATATATATATATATATATATATATATATATGCAAATAAATCACCGCAGGTGCGCGTGATCCAGGTATATGCTGATAACCACAAGGAAAGAAGAAAACACGAAGTTCCCAAGCCCTTTCGTGTAATTCACATCTTCAGGGGTGAGTACAGACTAAAGAGAAATACAAACCAAGGTGTATATATACAAAGGAGGGTGAGACCAGGTCCACAATGGTCAGGTATTTTAATCAAGAACTCCCCCAACAACACAATTGGTTGCATTTATAAGGTTCCTTGCAAGGAATGTAATATGTTTTACTTAGGCCAGACAGGTAAAGATCTTGCAACTAGAATTAAACAACACAAATACAGTGTTAGGACAGGCCAGGAATCCAATGCTCTGTTTGTTCATTTGAGGGATAACAAGCATTGCATTGACTGGGATATTACCTTGTAATTCAATTGATAGTAGGAACATCTAGTCTTATTAAACATACCGAAGCATTCAACATGAATTTGAGTAACGGCATGTACAAACTGGACAATTTTGTAATTAAGAAGATTTGTAACCAGGTGAGGTCGGGTCATCTTACCATCTGACCTGACCACCTTGGTTTGTATTTCTCTTTAGTCTGTACTCACCCCTGAAGATGTGAATTACACGAAAGCGCTTGGGAACTTCGTGTTTTCTTCTTTCCTTGTGGTTATCAGCATATATATATATATATATATATATATATATATATATATATATATATATATATATATATATATATATATATATATATATATATATATATATATATATATATATACACACAGTATGCTAGTGACTGCTGGTTGATTGACAACACCCAAAAGAGACACTCAAAAACCTTACCATTCACAGTATCTAATAGTGAATGGAGTTAAGCCCTATGAGTTCTTTCAAGCTAAGTGAGGCAATAAAGGCATACAATATATTACAGGGTACTTGGTGCGTGTCCCCTGATTTATGATTTAGGAATTTGATTGAAGTGATATCATAATTTATTGTTACTTTTTAGTGACACTGAACACTTGGATGGGATAAACTTTATGGAAGACAGAGAAACTAAAGCGAGATCTTACATAAAAAATGATAATGGATAATAAAACATAATGTACATGGAAATTTCCTTCACGGTAAGCTTTTATCTGAATGGCAAACATTACAATGACATCTTGGGGACGGCAAACAGCAGTGATTTCACACAACTTTTGATTTTACTTACAAAATCATATTCATGTAATTGTTGTCTAGTTTGATATCATCCCCGAATCATATACTACGACTCAAACATTTAAATACTATGATAGACAGTAGAAGTTGTATAAATAGTATGATAAGGCTTAATATAAAGGTGAGACTGCATCTCTAGTTATCCATATTACAACTTTAATCTATAATAATAGCTTATGTCAATTATGTGATAAATAAATATGAATAGTAAGCAGCAGTCTCAGTCATATAGAAACATCATCATCTGCAGTTTTACACTGTACAGCTTACCTTTATACAAGGTTACACTGATGTGTAGATATTTCCATCCACACAATTATGGGGGTGTACAAAATGGAATAAACATACACTGGTGTCGTGGTTTCTGCCCTCTAACTCGAAGGTAATATTAGGGTGGGATAGTTCTGAACAGAGCAACATCTGAGAGCAAACAGACAAAGACGGAGTCCTTTTCAAGGTTGCAATTCAACATATCATAGATGACACTATAAAATGTGAGACTCAACCTTCACAAGAACCTGCATTTTCTTCCCATTTTTGCAATGAAACAAAAAGCTTTTTTTTTCCAATCCAGTAAAATACAAATTTAATTTAGCTACTGTATTATGGCTTCTGTCCCCCAAAATAATTCCCATTTCTAATGTATTACACAGATCTTACTCATTTTTTTTCTACTAAATTATCATCTCTCTTCTAACAACATTATTCACCCTCCTGTCTGCTCTCACCTGTGGCTGTTGAGCAACACAACTTCATACATTAACTTTAGAAATCACAGACAGATTATAAAATGACTCACAGATAGCATCACTGGTGTCAAACACTGATCACCAAATTATGCTAATCTTCAATAAAAACCCATTTCATACTTGGTGATGAAATGATCTTCATTGTGATTTCACTCCAACTTCAATCTTGTGATCATGTCACATTCAGTATTATACTGACAATAACAAAGCAGTACTGTACACAGTTACTGTATATCCCAGAAGTTATCTTGATGAGGGTCTTAAGTGACACCATGCACTCTTACCCTGCACTTACAACAATTACAACTTTAATATTCAAACATAATGAAATACCAGGTACTTAACTTTTCACATAACCTGGGTCAATTTTGGAATGAAAACATCATAAATCATACCACAATGTTCCTTCTCAATAAACACAGCTCCTTCATTAAAGAATCAATACTCATCCTGTAGGATCCAAAACACATTTGTGGAAGCTTCACACCGAGCACACAAGCGTGAAATTAGACAGAAAGTGTGATATAATAATTATGACAATCAAAGCTCACAAGGCTTTGTGGTAGACAGAAATAAATAAACTGTCGCCCAATGTATACACACTGTACATAACTTAAAAGTACTGACTGACACCTGGTTTCATGACCCGAGTAACCCGAGATAACCCAGGCAACCCGTGACACCGTGCGTGACGTACAACTATTTTTGCAACTTATGGTGACCTGAATAATTCATGATCACATATAGATCAGAGAACTTTTCACACCACCAAACTGCATTTAGTACAAGCAAACCATGATACATATCAATTATGTTGGAAGTCAGGTGTAAAAACATATATGCACACTTCATATACCCAACAGCTTTGTCATGTGTCAAGTTCAAAACTGCCTAAAATTTTTACCATGAATGTCAATATGCATAACCTTAATTTTTACACCTGAATAAATAAGTGGTTGTACAACCTATAGCTAGACATAAATCATTGCATTTTATATTAGCAAGGCTTTTGGATCTATTTGATCCCATTGGCATCCACAGTATAGTACAGTATAATATTGTAAATTATGACTAAAGACGCAGTAAAGACAGGTTAACATAACTGCCTGCCCAAGCGTCAACAAACACATTGATCATTGCCATTAGTTGGCACTTCCATTAAATAATAAATAATGAACTGTCAACCTACTCATTAATTACAATACTGCATATAATATGCTTCATTAAGAGCCAAAATAGTTTTCTGTATAAAATACTGTAGTAGTAATATATTTATTACTAGATAGCAATCACATATTTTGGCCATCATATCAATTAAAGCACATCACTTAGGGTGAGTTGGTGAAAAGGATCTAATACATACATAGATATGGCACCCATAATGAATACTGGATGATGGTGTCGAGAGTACAAGTGATTTGATTCAAATTATGCACTTCCTATCATAAAAGGACATGTCTACAGTACATACCACCGGATGCCGTCGGACTGAGTACCACACTAACTAACTATGACTTCATGGAAAAATTGGAAACTTTGTTTAAACTCAAAGTGAATATTTTGTGCTGCAAACCATAAATAATAAAACTTTTCTTAAGATCTATTGACACCCTGAATTAAATATAGCAAATTTTCACAGTAAATAAATAATTAATATTATTGATAAAGTTATTTCATGCTTAAGGCCATCCTCAAGAAACTTTCTGATATTAACCACTTGATGCACAAAAGCCTTACCAACACAATTACTTCAACTGTTTACTGGCTCCATTATTAATGTGTTGCACATATGCAATCCCATGATTTATGTGAGGGATGGTTTTCCAACATTTCTTGAGTATGAAATACATAATAAGTAACTTTGGTAACAAATTCACTTTTTAAATAATAAATAACTAATATTTAAACACTTTTGACCCACAGAGGGTAGACAATGGCATCCATTCATACAGCTTGTAACATTTGTAACTCAGAGCAAAGTTATACTGCTGTAAAGAACAATTAAAAATTACAAGCTATTCCCCCACCCCCCCAAAATAACAGAAACAAAATAAAATAAAGATCAGAATTGTGAAATCACATTTTATGGCTAAGGAGAAAAGACAAATGACCTGCAAGATTACTCAGCTAGAACACCCTTTGGCAGATCCTGTCTTGCCAAGGGGAATATCTGCTTTCTGAGGTAGGTACACTGTCCTCTCAGATCACTGTAATTTACTGCATAGGTGAACAATGATTCATGAAACAAGCTCCAGTGGTTGTGCTTCAAGAAGCTATCAGGTCAATGGGTGCACCTGTGTGAATCATTGAGCTGGTTCAACCGACTCAAACATCTCGGTCATAAATTTGAATTCTAATCTTCATTCCTCATGAGTCGACATAGCTACAAGCTCACCAAGTTATCATGCAGAAAGAATTTAGGGAAATACTTTTTCCCACAGAGGTTGGTAGACCTATGGAACGGTCTACCAGCCCAAGCTGTGGAATCAAGAAGAGTACCGAGCTTCAAAAGGGCCCTTAACAATATTATCAAGAACAATGGAAGGATTCCACAGAGGCCACTGGCCTCCTCCTCTCAGCATGGCCACCTCTAGTGGGTGGCCATTAGGTAAAATAAGATAAATTCTCTTACAGAAAGAGGAACCCACCAAGGGATGATGGTAGGATTCCAGGCCACTTTCCCCTTGATCATAAACTAAGATTTCAAACTTTAAACCTTTATTTTATGACCTACAGATCATTTAATAAGTGACCCACAAGATTTCAAACCAGTTAAGAAAGAAGTCATGCATCAAGAGAAGCAACTGAAAATACCAGCTAAGATAAACTCACTTTAAAAACAAAGTACTGTAGGTTAATCTTAAGATCTTGTCTTGCTCTGAAGCATCTACAAGATTTTTCACTTAGACATTATAAGATGTCTTGTAAAGGTCTGGAGAGCAAAATCTTAAGCCATTCATAAATAAGCTAGTAAATGGGTAAACTCTCCCAGTAATGATAAGTACCCTGTAAAGAGAAATAAATAAAGGGAAGACAGACCTAATCCGTTACTAGTTTACCATGTCAACTTATGAAAGAAACGAAAAAAATTATTAAAGGACAGAGAAGAACAAAGGTAACTCTTGTCGACAGTAAGCCAAAGATCGGTGAAGTGTGAAGACTGAAGTCTGAAAAGTCTGAACCCTAAGTTATGACTGCAGGGTTTGAGGAAAGTAACCTATACAAACAAAGTATCACAGTGTGTCATACCAGGTGACTTGATATCTCCTTGACTCTTACCAAGATAAAGATGGGAGCTTCCTTTTTAAACCAAAGTTCATCTGAGTAAGAAACTGTTAAAGTAATAAATTACACTGACCTAACAAGACAATGCCCATTTCAGAACAATGGGCGAGGCAGAGTCTACAGGAGGTGCTGGTGGGGAAATTACTTGTCTAATGACTGACCTAGAGGCCATGAAATTATCATTACAATACAGGGTTTGAAGTTAAAAATGTAATACATATCATTTTTCTTAAAATGTAAATTTCTATTACAGTACATGCATACATATACCTATACAGTAAATATATGTGTGTGTGTGTGTGTGTGTGTGTGAGTATGAGTGTGTGTGTGTGTGTGTTTTAGACAATGACAACCCCATACAATGGCTTCTTCTAAAACTTTTTCAGAAATATAGTTCTGAAACTTAATTTTTATTAAAGTAAACAAAGAGAACAAATGCCCATCAATGCTATTATCTTGCTCTCACAATGAATAATGAAGAAATGAAGTTAAATGCATAACCTTGACAAAGAGATATGACACTTCTAATGCTCTTCCGTGCATACTGTACTGTACTGTACTGTACCTGAATTTAATATTTTCACTGTTATCCATTCTTCAGACATCACAGTCAGACTCACTTAAACATTATAAATATGACTTAGGGAATATAAAGAATGCCCAGCAAGTCTTTGGAATAAGAAATATACATGTTGTAGTACAGAACACTTTAACAACAACATGGTACCCAAACACTTATTACCCGGGAAGTCCAGTTCTCCATTACTGTACTACATTCAAAGAAAATTATATGGTTACAAATCCAAACTAAACTTATGAAAATGACAATGAGAAGGAAGGACTCAGATGAAGATAAAGTCAAAATTTCTAGGAAAAATACTGCAGAAATAGTTTTCAACCTTACACCTGTACTGTACATTCTATCATGGGGAGAATTTTCTACAGAACAAGTCAAGAGTCAGCACAATTGGTGTTCCTTCTTTCTAAGTTACTAGAGATCCTCCCTCAAGCAGGTCACCAGTTCCTTCTTGGTCATCAAACAATCCACTAAGAGCAGATCTTCCTCCAACACCATCAGAAGTACAGTACAATATGTGGAGTACAGTACTGTACCAGTAGATCCTAATGATGACACATATGTGATCTAACTCTGCCTCTGCTCCTACCAATGTTCCAGCCCACTAGTACTGCACCCCAACTCCTATAAATAACATATGCACACCAGAAGAGGCACTGCTACACCTTTTGAAGCAAATTCATGTTGCTAAAAATAATTTAGTAAAATTTGGCTAAAAAAATTTTTTCCTATATGCAGTACATATGTTTTGTACCTGGGAACTATTTTGTTAACAAATTGCAGTTATTATGATTCACTCACATTTCTTAATGCATGACTTATAGCAATCTCTTACAAGCTATGTATTGTACTGACAAATAAGGTGAGAATGATTGACTGAAACTAGTACTGTACTGTACTTTATGTAACAATCTTAAGATACAATAAATATGCTTTCAGTATTTAGGTTGATCAGAAAATAATGACAAAGATCTGTAAGCACAATGAATAGCTGAAAATGATAATGCAAAAATGTTCACATGAGAAAATTTGCAGTGTTGTAGTACATATATCATGGTCAAGGGATATGCAAGTGGGTGAAATTTATCTCAACTATACTATAGTATAGAGGTTTAGAATGACTTGTAAACTGGCAGAAAGTGAGTCATTTAAAAATGGTCAGTTGTACAATAACCTCTGACCTCTGCACTGCACACCCAAATGGAAGCTGTTGAAAGAGTTGGGGGGGTGGGGAGGGAGGATATCTCCACAACTAGAACCTGTACTATGATCTCCCATACTAATACAGGTACTGCCGCCAAGATGAAGTTCAAGAATTGTTGCAAACAGTATGACAGGAATAGTGCGATGGAGACACACTCTAGGATACACACTACCAAAATAAATATGTAACAAGTAATGAAATAAATTGCTTTCAGAACTAAACACCTTATTTCTGTACTTTCTGATCATATCATATACATACATATTTGCATTATACAGTGTGTATGTATGTATGTATAAAACAAAAAAGATAAATTGCATTTGAGGACTTAAGATTCTTCCAGGCTTTAAGCAATATTTCCCAAAGAAAAAAAAGAGTCTTTAGTTCAGTCAGCATGGAATAAAACAAGTTCCAACTATCCCTATACGGAGCAAATTAATATTAAGATACTGAGGATGAATATTTTTCATAACTGATATTTTCCACAGTTATTATTGTTTGCAATGCTTTCCTTTTGAGGGCAACCTGTTCTTCATTTCCTGTCTTGTGTGTTATTCAATATGAATTATATTTTCTTACACAATAATACATACATTTGCAGGGGTACTGGTAGGGTGATAAGTTCTAGTCTTTGTAATGCACAGTCTCCTGGCTGGCCACTGCACGTTGTCTCTCACAAAGAAGGTTACTTATCTTATACCTCTTACCTTCACTATTGGCTCGCACGAGAAGATTCCTCGTGACGGCAGTCTGTTCTTCACTGTTAGCCCTGACAAGAACATTCTTTGTTGAAGAATTCTGTTCTTCACTGTTGGCTCTGACAAGTATATTTCTTGTAATTGTGCTTTGGTCTTCACTTCTGGCTCTGACAAGAAGATTCCTCCTGACAGTGCTCTGTTCTTCACTTTTGGCTTTGACTAAACAGTTCTTTTTGGAGAGAACTTTCCCATCAAACCTCGGTAAACACATGAAGTCTCGCCGAGTGTTGTTCTTTTCTTCTCCAGGTGAGTCTTGCTGCTTTCTGTCTCTGTCTCTCCTCCTCCGCCCAAGCTGGTTCAGGATGCGCCTAAGAAAAGCAGTGGGTCCAGCCGGTGATCTGCTGACATCAAGAGCGTCAGCAGAGGGAGGCGAGGGTCACCAGGCGTCTGTATATCGCACATCTACCTCGAGAAGGGATGGCAGTGTTTCTTTTAGTGTTTCAAAAGTTTGTACAGATAGGCTTGTACTATTAAGGTTTAACTTTCTCAGGCTCTTGATGGCTGCAAGAAAAATAACACAGGACTTACATAACATCATATTATAGTAAAATAATAAAAATAATATGAATAACAATGACCAATGAAAGTTCTATATTACCTCTGCCAGAAATGAATGGCGACAAAGAATTGACAAAATCTTCCCCCAGTTAAAAGTTTATTATAAAAAAATTGTAGTGAGAGATGTGGTGCATTTACTCTGCTCACAGACAAAACTATTTAAAATAATTCAGTTCTAAACAATCTATTAACCATACCAAATAATAGGCATAAATATCCTTACCTGCTAAAGCTTCAAGACCTTTGTCTGTAACTGGAGTTTCACATAAATTGAGAACTTGTAATTTGTGAAGATGCTCAGATATAAGCTGCAGTCCCACATCACCAAACTGAAGGAGGGAGCCACTTATAACACTGTGATCATAAGTCATGTTCATGATGGATGGATGGATTTAGCTTCTTCACCAAAATCCTAATCCTAACCTACTACAACTTTTTACCTGATCATTTTAACCTACTTTAACATTTTGAATGGATGTTTATCCAGGATGCAAAAAAATGAAACATCTATAAAACCTAATTACAACTAAATATCTATCAGGTTTAACTAAATACAAGACAATAATGTACAGTATAGTCTCAATTTACGCGGATTTCCTTTACGCGGCACCTGGCCAGACACCAATTATTAGTTATGCGGTACATTCCATCATTTACGCGGGAAGTGACGCGGGCAGGGTGCGCACTAGGTCGCCCAGTCAACAAAACATTACCGAGTTCTTCACCCGCCACCCACCACAGCCAGCCCAAGTCAGTGATAGTGAGGATATGGACTTTGAGGGGTTTGACAAAGAGGCCCTGCAAACCTCTGTGGTGGATAGTGATACAGGTGATACACGTGATACAGGTGAGGGCCAATAATCTGCCCTCTGCTTCGGAACCAACCCCCTATCCCCGTGTGCCCAGCCATCTCTTCTACTAACGTAATTGTTAAAAAACCTAATATTATTGATATTTCTCTTATATATTAATTGTGTGTGCATACCATCATAAAATTAAGATGTTATTTTTACTACAACGTAGGTATTGTGTCGGAAAAAGGGTAGTCTGGGGGTCAGCCCAGTCTCTATTTCAATTAATCCCATATGTTCTGTTATTTCGTTTACTCGTTTCTCGTTTTATGCAGACCTCCACGGGTTTAATTGACTGCGTAAACCGAGACTATACTGTACTGTACTGTATAAGTAGAATCATTAGTTTACAACTTGACCAATAGTCATGCGAATGAGTCCTCAGTAACTGCTACATAAGAATTTATTTAATATGAATCAATCAAACTAAATCTGCACATACCTGGGTGGCCCAAAGGTTGAGGTAGCGAAGGGTAGGTAGTTTGATGAGTTGCTCAGCGCAGGCACTGGTAACACGGGTAAATGCTAAAGAAAGACACTCCAGATTGCCAAATGAGCCAGAAGACAGCATGCGATTAACATCTGCATCAGTACTGCGGCTGGGCAGAGTGAGCTTTCTGGGGCCGCCTTTCTGTTGCTGTGTAAAAGAGGATGTAATAAATACATAACTTACTGCATTGTGTATAAGCAATACGACATGTAAGTGTTCTTCTCTCTATCAGTCTATAATAATCAATGTATAGTACTTCTCAAGCTCTACAACTGTCTGTAAATACTCTCAACTGTGTACTGTACATCCTCATGTTGACAACTTTACAACAACTCATTAAATATGTGACAATGATTCACATCTTCTAATCCACATATACAGCTACTCCCCGACATACGACCTACTCGACTTAAGTCCACCCGCACTTATGACCTGCCTCAGTCGTACCAAAATTTGGTCAAATTATGTATTTTTGAGTCCCAAAGTCAGTACACAGACAAAATTTTCATCTGTAATTCACTTTAAAATGGCTGGCAAGCTTAAAAGTGAGTGTTTTGTGGTGCTGAGAAGAAAAAGTGACACCCATTTTCGATTTTCTATGTGTTATTTAAGCATTTCTGACTTACGACCTGGATGTCGGTCCCTAACCCCATCGTAAGTCGGGGAGTACCTGTATTGTATCTGTGAAAGAATTGCCTTTTTCACACAATGCAAGTTCAGTACAATATTGTTATTATTATTTTTTTAATTCCATCTACAAGGGGTAGGTTATATACATAATACAGTACCTCCTTTACATACATCATAAGCCAATACTGTACATTTTTTTTCTGCCAAACTATGTCATCAGGTGAGATTTCCCAACTCCATCCACTCTTTACCTCACATATAAATAACTTGTACAAATGTGCCCATCCGATCTTAAACCTACCTCTCTGTAAGTGTAATGACTGCAACCTTCCACACCACCACTCACAATACAGTCTACCACACCACCACTCACAACAGTTTACCACCCTACCGCTCACAACACAACCTTCCACCCCACTAATGGGGCTGTGATCCTGAAAACCCATTTCATAACTGAGTCACTGATGAATGACTCTAACATAAGCCCCACCAGAGCTGGATTGGGTTGCTCCAGGTACAGTAACTCCACTCTGAGGAAACAAAGTTAAATTCAAAGATTTATACCCAATTCCCCACAGTAACCATCACCTTCAATATAGGGAGATTAAAAACCAAGATGGCCCTAAAGCTGAATGTTTTTTGAGTCACTGCACTACACAGCTTCTTGCACAGTCCAGACCTCAACTGTCTTGGCTACAAACTAGGTCTGCAGTGCCAGACATTCACTCCAGCCAACCTTCAAGGCATACATGGAGGCTGAATGTTGCTCCTTAATGACTCATTTAAAAAATGTGTTTTCACACACAAACTCTCATTCATAACCAAGTATTATTTTGGAACAACTCAAGTATCAAAAGTTATGAACACATTGTATAAAAACAAGATTTTCTAACATCTGATCTCTTCTTTTGTACCATTCATGGTCCAAAGACTTGTTGCTTCTCCTGATGCTCCACAAACCTCAAGATTCAGACTTGTGAACCCAAAGCAGTAGATACTGGTGCATTCTTCTGTCCACGGATGCTTTGGAATTACGAATCTGAATCTTGTGGTTTATAGAGCAGCAGGAGAGGTTACAGGAATTTTTACCACAACTGTAAATTTTGTAAAAATAATAGACAATAACAATCCTTCAAATTAATGTAAAGCCTTAGAGCTGGACACCAATCTCCCCAACACCTAGTATCATTTAATACAGTAGTACTACAAGTAAACCATTCCTTGTTCAAAGGCAACTGTCCAAATAAACGAGTTACTACAAGTTCATATGATTAATTTCAATACAGTATATTTCATTTCATTAAAAGTTTGAAAGGTATTTTAGTTACCAATTAAATAAACAGAAAGTCCTCTAGCAGTGAGTGGATGCACTGCATGTAGGAAATTCCCATAAAATACTTTTTCAAAACACACTCGAAATGTTGCTACCTTAACTTATACTGACTCAGGTAACATGTACAGGTTGTACCTCTCTAGTCCGGCAACCTCGGGACCTGACCGGTGCCGGACCATGGAAATTCACCCTTTTCCTGGATAGATAGTGACTTGTGCTTATGCTTGGAAGCACTAGCCCCACTTTCTCTGCTTCATGGTCTCTTTGAAGACATATTGAAGGGTTAAATGTCGTACAGTAGCTTCTCAAATTTCGCGAGTTTTTAATTCAACGTTTTTTATTTGAACACACAAAAAAAACACTACACAATTTAAAATTTTGATGGCGGAAACTCGAATTTCGACGGGTTTGAACGGCCCACCAACGTTCAGACGACGTGCACAATCGTGTAAACAGCGTCATTTCTCATATGTACAAAGGATTCGTTATTGTTTATTATTGAATGTCTTTTTGATTGAATTAATGTTTATGTGTGCAAAATGAGCAATACAATTCATTAATAATGCGTAGAATATTAAAACACATGAAATGAGACAGCATTGTTTTCGTTGATTACAAAACCAGTGACTGGCTGGTTCTACATACAGTGGGGTATGCTATAACGAATCTAATTGGTTCTAGAACCTTGTACGTTATAGCATTCGTTCGTTATAGGAATAATCCGTTCCAGGCCCCCAAATACAACCACTTAACACTGAAAAATATAATATAAAATTGAAAAAATTTGTAAAAAGTGCATAAATATGCATCTAAACCCCTGAAATAAAGAATATCATTAATACTTGTAATAAAAAAAGCAATAAATTAGTAAAAAAAAATATATACTGTATATATATTTTTTTAAATAATGTTCGTTGTAGGAGTTTCATTTGTTATAGCATTCTCAATTTTATAGGTAAAACCGTTCGTTATAGGAATATTCGTAGTAGGATCCGTTCGTTATAGCATACCCCACTGTATAAAACTGAAGAAAATAAGACCCTGATTGTAGATGTAGTAAAATTAATTTGGTTGTTTTAAGTAATGTTATTTAATGTTAATAAATGGAACAATAGAAGTAGCTAACGATAATGGTAAAGAAAAAAGAGAGATCGCGTATTTAAGTGCGCACATGTGAAAACATATTGTCATTACTCTACATAAGAATATGAAAGCAACACTTATTTACTGTTCATATATATTTTACTTAATGTTTCTGAATTTTTGTTTTATTGAATTAATGTTTGTGTGTGCAAAATGAACAATACAATTCATTAATAATACGTGGAATATTAAAACACACGAGGAGACGAGACGGCTGCCGGCTTTGTTTTCGTTAACGTTTACAAAACCAGTGACTGATTGGTTCTACATATAAAACTAAAGAAAATAAGACCCTGGTTGTAGCTGTAGTAGAATTAATGTAAAAAAATTAATATGGTTGTTTGAAGTAATGTTATTTAATGTTAATAAATGGAACAATATAAGTAGCTAACCATTAATGGTAAAGAAAAAAAGTGAGACTGTGCATATATAAGTGCGCACATGTGAAAACATATCGTCATTACTCTACATAAGAATATGAAAGCAACACTTATTTACTGCTCATATATATTGAAGGGTTAAATGTTGTACTCTGTATGGACAAGCAGAGAGAGAGAGAGTGCAGCCGAACTGCCGGATGTAAACAAACCTTAACTTCCCGCGGCTTGTTGATGTTTTTTTTATGGGGATTAGCCCACCCGGGCATAGGTCACTGACCCACATTGGGGCCTGAGGGGCAAAAATTTAATACTCCTGTAATAATAATAATAATTCAGATAAGTAAAAAAAAATAATAATAATAGTTGCCTATCTACCTATTGGGCAAACTAAAATCGTTCCGGACCACGGGAGTTTCCAGACCACAGAATGCCTGACTAGAGAGGTACAACCTGTATCAATGGTGTAAGTGAGGGCAAGTCATCATGGGGAAAGTGTTACACCAAGTCACATTAATGAGAAACTCAACTGTATCTGTGCTGGTGCTTCTTGGTTGAATATTATAAAATTCATGAGTGTTCTTATAAATGAAGAACAAACATGGGAACAAATAGAAACACCCTCACTGAAATCATCTAATTTGGTTTCATCCAACTAGAAACAGAGAACAATACAGTTACAGTACCCGGGAAAATGGATATTAGGTAAACATCTAATAAATTCCCACAGGTAAACATGGCAACCCCTGAACTCATCAACTCCATGAGAATGTGTATCCTGATGCACTATTTTTGACCTTGCCAATGAGTTCCTGTTAGAAGCATAGGATGGAATTCCCCTAGAAATAAAGCAGACTGAACTAGGCACTGGAGAGTATTTGCTGCCAGTAGATCTCCTTATCTCTGCCATACTCAGTAACTCTTAGGTTAGGTTGTTAGTACAGGGGTATACATAAACACTGATACAATGAAGTACAGTGGGTATAAACCACCTCTTGTCAGATGTACAACACCTACTACTGAATAGGACTAGCGCACAACCCAATGTCAAATTAGAAATAAATTTAACTTCTTTCAATAGATGTGGTTAGACAAATAATGTTGTGTCAGTAAGGTTGGTGGGCAGAGTGAGGGTTTGGTACTGTAAACATGTTAGGAGTCAAAACTCAAAATAACTGAGGTATGTAGGAAGCTGCATAGTATAATGGCTAGTCAGTCTTCCGGGATTACAGCAACCTTGGCGTCTAATCATCCATTCTTGAGGGCAGTGGTTGCATCTGGGGAGTTGGTTAATCTTTGAATCAGCCACCTAGTTTAAGGTTCCTGAGCTAAACTTACAGCTCTTGGTAGTGATCATACACGAGTCATTCAGAAAGAACCCAAGTTATAAAATTAGTTTAAGCAAAGGTATTTATTAAACACAAACTTAATGGTAAAATTCCCTTACAGTTAAAGGCATTGTGGTCATGATCAAACATATGTACCTTGTCATTACTCACACATTACCTGTACTTAAAAAAAAATAATAATTAAAAGTTGTTGAAAAGAAATTTTACAAATGAAAGTTTTGAAGCTACTGTACTGTACTGCACTGTACTGTAATATAATTAAGGCCACCATCATCAACACCGGCAATGACCTTAAACTGTTTATGACTAACTTAATACTGTACTCACTAAATGTGATTATACTGGTCCAGTTAACAAACAATATTAAGACTGATGGAGGTGGAGACTAAAGTATAAAAAGCTGAACCAATTATGATGATATTATATCCAAAATATTCATTATATGATCAATTTAGTCAAACTTGTGGGACAGCAATAAATATTTAACCCCAGAAAGTTAATTATATATGAAAAAGGTGGCCATGAGAGGATCTTCCTCTACTTGACAATACTAACATCAAAGGAATGCTTACATGGATGACCTTGGACAGCACAGTGGATCCAAAGGGGAACAATGAATTAACAGCAGTTTAAATTTGGCAGCAGACACAAAATAATACTTAAGAGAAATGTTGGGCTGCAAGGAATTTACATTTGTTTATGTAAACAGGAATAAAATGGCAAATATTTACAGTATATCTATTATTATCTATCATACCTAAAAAGATTTTCCCCCCTAAAAATGGCACATAAGGAAACCATCTCTCTGTCATGTAATATAAATAATCCCTAAATTCATCCACTATAACTGGCCATAATAATTTTGTATGATATTCTCCCATTTTCCTAACTTTTTTTTCATTCATAGACTCCCTTCTTCATTTCATCTAATTTTGAAAAAGAAGTGTTTTCAGCTGTCAAAATCTCATACACTCGTTCATCCTAAAGTTTGAGTTTGCTGACAGATTCCACAGGACATACAATTCTATCAACAGTCCTGAAACTCATGGTCTGCCCAGGTTATAATGCTCCATCAGTGGGTCTCTATTATGGGAAGATCTCCGGGTCTAGGGTTCACCTAACATGTTTTCCACCATCTTGGCATTTGCTCCAGACCCTTGATTTCTTCATATAGTTTTGCTGTATATTTTCAATGTTACTTTGAAAACATTTTGATAATGGATAAGCCTCAATGTCAATTATATTAGGTTAGGTAATTGTTAACTTAAGGTTAGGTTAAGTTTAGGTCACATGGAAAGAAACTACAGCTAAAGATAATAAGCCAAGATGGTAGGAAAAGCATAAATGCTCAAACACAGGGACTCTCCATGTAGGGTTCAATTGACAGAACAGTGTACCTGCAAGTAATGGTAGTACTGTACAGTGCATTGATGATTCTTATCTCCAAACTTCAGATACCTCAAAACTATGGCCATTTAAATCATTTGGATAATCTGAATTCAATTGTTATTGTTTTCAATAATAAATGTTCTTAAATAGACCTTTAGTGTCATTTCAGTATGATTAGGGGAAGAATATTTTTGTAGGATTATATCTCCCATTATAAAGTTAAAATTTTTAAATAAATATAGCTTTTATATCAACATTTATATCACTTATTTTTTTAATTAACAATTAGTACTACAGGTATAATGTAGTCATTTATCTTAGTTACAGAAAATTGGTAGATACAGTACCTATTTCCTTCTGGGATTGTCTTGGGACTGCATCCTCTAACCTTCAACATACTTTCTCACAATTTATTTAATACTTTATGTACTGTTACTCTACTATAGGCCCATTACAGAATTTCCCAAATCCAGAAAATTCTTGAATTACCTGTAGGTTAATTTTTGGTCTTAAGTTTGCCGGATAACCGATACACAGTATTAGTAGTTTAGGGCTGAGCTGCTGGAGCTGTAACCCTTTTATTTGAAAAAAAAAAAGATTCAATCATCCTAAACCCCTTTAAATTAATTAATGTGATATTCCTCCATATTTTTACTAGGCATAGACACATGATAGACTAGATAATAAACGGCCGGGCTACAAGACGTAACCAAAAGGGCAGCAGATGAGTGACACTATCTCTAGCACTCACAACTTCACTTTAACATGGCCCAGAAGCAACTGTAAAGAAGCAGGACTGACATCATGCACTCCATCTGTTTCAAAGATCAATAATCATAATGACTTACAAAACATTTTACTCGGTTGTAATGCAGTGAAGGAAAACTGTTCCATCCTTGCTCTTCAAGTTCTTTTCTGCATCCAATTTCTTATGTTTAGCCTTACTAAAGTTATTACGGCACAACTGGGACAATCTGCCACTTGGTTATTTACAGCTTGGGTTACCGAGTTCCAGTATTTTTCTTAAAACACAATATGGGATTCCTGAACATACTGTACATATATTCATTATCCTGGACTGATATTTGTGTCCAGTATTCTTTTCCACTAATGTTGACTGAACCTGTCCATTATACTTCATTCATTCTCAAAATGTCATATTGTAACCTCTCCCTCCAAACATCTACATTTGGTACTTCCAACTTTCACAGAATTTCCTCACATTCCAAGTTCTATTTTGAAATTTTTCTGTTCATTGTTGAGCTTCCTCGGTTGTTATTTACTGTCCAGGACTTTGTTTTATTCAGACAAAACTTCCTAGCTCCCAGCGACATATGCTTACAAGCTTGGGAGCAAATGGGTTTATCTTTCTATGTTGAGAGTTACACACCATCTATTGCCTTTTATCATCTGGTCTTTTATCGGTCCATGTATCAGGTATCTCCTCTAGGTATCATTCATCAATCCAGTAGCTTTTATAAATCTAAAGCCCTTTTCAGAAACAAATTTGTAATGTCAAATTTGGGATGAACAAATGTTACCGTTCAGGTTCTCTAAAAGATTTGAAGTAAGCAAAGATATATAAGAGCTGGAGGTCTAAATATAGCTGGTAATAGTGTTTTAAACTTTCTGATATAAAATCTACCAAATTTGCCACCACAGTTAAGCTTGGTCACAAACATATGCAGAAAAATTATGTTTTACTTTAAACTCCTGGCCCTTCTTTAGTAACCCAGCCCTCTCCTCCCACTTTCTGTGTGTTCACCTAAAACTGATATTTCATGAACATACCAATTCCCTGAGATGCATCTGGCGGTCACATAGGGCCTGGTACCGTCTTTTCCCCGTGGGTGTTGACTGCAGTGTTGTCACCACCTGGAGGCTCTGGTCTGACCCCTCAATGAGCTTCCACTCCAACATTAGACACAACACCTGCAAGAAGAAGTCTTGTTATCACATCACTGTGGAAACTTTTTAAGTTTAATGTAAAAACACAAAGTTCTTTAAAGTATACCAGATACACACAGAGTAACCATTGATAATATTTATTCATTATACAGTACTTTTATATTTCTTATATCAATATATATATAAGTTTCAATCAGTTTACAAGTTTTTCTCGACCCCAAAGTGTCACGTCACAGCTCGGAGAGTATGTTTTGCTCCCTAAACTGTACTGTGGGGCGAAATTGTTTAGACTATTTCTGTGTTTCAACAACTAAGTTCTTTAAGCACATACTCTAAATAGGGTCTCACACACACACACACACACCGGCTGCAACTCTATTAATAAACAGTTTATTATTATTATTATTATTATTATTATTATTATTACACACACACACACACACACACACACGCACGCACGCATGCATGCACGCACGCACGCACGCACGCACTGACCCTTTCGACTCTCACTGACCATCACCACGACCTCATCTGCAAATTTGGTAAGAAGCTTCTACACCATCCCCGACACCGGCTCCTACTACCACCTGAGATCCCTTGTCCGAGAATTGCTGTGACACCACAACCGCATCCAGCCCATACGTGCACGAACTGATCGCTATAAGAACAGCCCAGTCCCAACCATTGTAAAATCAATAATTCACTAAAGTAAACACTACTCCTTGCACTGTCACTATGTTGAAATGAACTGTAGTTTGAGCTTTTCCCCATCTAGTTATTATATGTCTTATTTGTGTCACTTATGTTACTTGTATATTATTTGTAATTCGTAACCCATTCCCCAAATATGTAACTGTATATTTACAGCCTTCTGGCTGCCAAGCTCTTTCAATAAACCGTTAATTATTATTATTATTATTTTACATTATATAAAAAAATAGAAGCAGTCCTTCCTAAAGAGGCAAGGACAAGATTACTGTAGACATGGTCCATGATCATCTATGAGGATGAAGTGTTTGGCAGAATTGCTGAGGGACTCGTACAGAACAGTAGAGGTTAACCTTAGCAAGAGTTAGGAGTCAGTAAGCTGAACAATCTATAAAAATTAATCAGTAAGACCCCAATATTATCTGAGTTCACAAGAGAAGACTACAAAGGGGAATAGTTATATATTACCTCACACATGGAAAATATAGATGAGGTCAACTGGAATAAAGTGAGGAGAGGTAACAGCATATGTACTACTATAACACAGGGAATGCTGGAATTAACTCTCATTAAGGTAGAGTTTGAGAGGCTACAGGAACTGGGAAGAGTTTAGAGAAATTTGTAGTTTACATAGTTTTTATTATGTTGCAATTTTGAATGAGGGAATAGAAGCTGAATGATGGGGTCTGGAAATATGTGGATGTGGTGAGAAAGTTAATAAGTGCTGTACAAGTGACTTACATCCTGGGCAGTGACATTCCCTCTGAGAGCCAACAGCATACAAGCACCCAAAGACTTAACCAACATTCCTAGGAACTTCTTTCTCTTGCAACAGCAGGTAATGAGTGTCTGCAACTGTAAGTATAAGTATTTCTATGATGTTTTTTTAACATTCATTACGTAAATTTTATTAAGAGTATTTGTCATCAAACAATTAACAGTAATCTCTCCAAGAAATACAGTAAATCTTTTAATTCCATATAGCTTAAACAGAAGCACATTCTTACAGTACAGTATTAGATGAAAGACTTACAATAGAGGCCCAAGCTGAGCCTTCATCCACACAGGCTAGAGAGGAGGGACAGAGAACATTGAGCCATCCTTCCTTGTCGTCCCGTGTCCCCAGCACCATTTGGTGGACTTCACATCGAGTATCAGTCCCAATTTGCTCAACAATTGGCAGGATTTGTCTGTCAGATGGAAGAGTAATTGTTAATTTCTAAGTCGATGAACATGCAGATATATTACTGGAAAAGTGATTGCACATTATCACTAAATAATATGTAATATACAAACAAGACTGGGGAGTGATTTGTTTTGTCATCTATAATACAGTAGTACTTATTTATCTTTCAAATTCTGCAAAACCAAAATTCTGCTTCTTTATTTCTTGGTAATGAATTAATAATTAATAAAACAGTACAGTACAGTACCTGTATTCATTAATTTCTCAAAATTAATTTTACACTAGCCAACCACAACTGATCTCTTACAGTAGCAGCTGTCAATATGAGAGGATAAAGACAAACTGCTGCCGTGTGATCACCCCAGGACACCAACAGTAGTCAGACTAATGAAGTCCAGCAGCGTCCGATGTCACATGCTGAGATTTTTGGCATGCGCATTTTGATCAGAATCTAAACTACCTAACCTAATATTCGAAGGATAATCTCAACATACTTTTATAATGTTTTGATTGAACTGCACATGCTCAGAATATTCTCAGCAAGGTACAATCTCAGCACCTACTACAGTACTGGTTTAGAGAGATTTCAGTGTACAGTACTCAGGCTGATCTTTCATACAAATACACTTGTACATTCTGCTAGTCTTGTATGCATTACATGGAAAAATGTCTTTAAGTATAATCATTTTCCTCCATAGAAAATTTCCCTTAAGTGGTTCCTTCTCATGAGTTAGTCCTCTAAAGTATTACAGGTTGTACCTCTCTCGTCCGGCATTCTGTGGTCCGGAAACCCCCATGGTACGGAACAATTTTAGTTTGTTCAATAGGTAGATAGGCAGCTTTTTTTTTTTTTTTTTACCTGAATTATTATTATTATTAAAGGAGTATTAAATTTTTGCCCCTCAGGCCCCAATGTGGGTCAGTGACCTATGCCCGGGTGGGCTAATCCCCATAAAAAACAACAACAAAGCCGCGGGAAATTAAGGTTTGTTTACATCCGGCAGTTCGGCTGCTCTCTCTCTCTCTCTCTCTCTGCTTGTCTATACAGAGTACAATACAACATTTAACCCTTCAATATATATGAGCAGTAAATAAGTGTTGCTTTCATATTCTTATGTAGAGTAATGACGATATGTTTTCACATGTGCGCACTTACATACGCGCAGTCTCACTTTTTTTTTACCATTAATGGTTAGCTACTTATATTGTTCCATTTATTAACATTAAATAACATTACAGGTACTTGAAACAACCATATTAATTTTTTACATTAATTTTACTACAGCTACAATCAGGGTCTTATTTTCTTCAGTTTTATATGTAAAACCAATCAGTCACTGGTTTTTTTAAGCTTTAACATAAACAATGCCGGCAGCCGTCTCGTCTCATCGTGTGTTTTAATATTCCACGTATTATTATTAAATTCTATTGTTAATTTTGCAAACAAAAACATTAATTCAATAAAAACAAATTCAGAAACATTAATTAAAATATATATGAACAGTAAATAAGTGTTGCTTTCATATTCTTATGTAAAGTAATGACGATATGTTTTCACGTGTGCACACTTACATACGCGATCTCTTTTTTGTCTTTACCATTATCGTTAGCTACTTCTATTGTTCCATTTATAAACATTAAATAACATTACTTAAAACAACCATATTAATTTTACTGCAGCTACAACCACGGTCTTATTTTCTTCAGTTTTATATGTAGAACCAGTCAGTCACAGGTTTTGTAATCAACGAAAACAATGCTGTGTCATTTCCTCGTGAGTTTTAATTTTCTACGTATTATTAATGAATTGTATTGCTCATTTTGCACACATAAACATTAATTCAATAAAAAAGACATTCTGTAATAAACAATAATGAATCTTTTGTACATATGAGAAATGACGCTGTTTACACGATTATGCACGTCGTCTGCACGTTGGCGGGCTGTTCAAACCCGTCGAAATTGAAGTTTCCGCCGTCAAAATTTTTATTTATTTTTTTTGTGTGTGTGTGTTCCAATAAAATACGTTGAATTAAAAACTCGCGAAATTTGAGAAGCTACTATACGACATTTAACCCTTCAATATGTCTTCAAAGAGACCATGATGCAGAGAAAGTGGTGCTAGTGCTTCCAGGCATAAGCACAAGTCACTATCTATCCAGGAAAAGGGTGAATTTCCATGGTCCGGCAATTTCCATGGTCCGGCACCGGTCAGGTCCCGAGGTTGCCGGACTAGAGAGGTACAACCTGTACTAACAAATAAAATATAGATGAATGAATAAAGTACTGTATATACAGTGGCCCCTCGGTTAACGAACACAATCCGTTCCAGCAGGTTGTTCGTTAACCGAAAAATTCGTTAACCGAAACCATTGTTTCAATGGGTTTTTGGGTAATTGGTTCCAGCTCACCGAAAATTGCCTAAATTCAACAAAAATGGTAGAAAAGTTCACTTACTTTGAGGTGTGTATGTAGAAGGCTCCTGGATGATGATAATGATGGGAATTAGAATGGGGGTGGAGGAGAAGGCATTGGGGTGGAAGAGAAGTCACCCCATGGCACCATTTCACCCATAAAATTTTAGTTCTCTTGGTGTAATTCAAGATTATTTTCTTTAAATCAACACTGCACTGCATTATATATTGTCAATATGTAAAATATATTTCAAAATGACCAATAATTTGCTTGGAAACAGAAAAAAGCGTTTAGTTGAAGAGAGTCTCAAGCAATATGTTACCTCCACTGAAAACAGAGAGAGACTAACGCCTGTTTGCTGTGTTAAGAGGCTGTATGCCACGCATTAAACTAGTCACTTTACCTTCAATTATGTTCAATAATTGTTAAAATGACTAAAAAATTTAATATTAAACTTTTAAAATTATTGAATAGTATAAACTTCTTGATATTTACTAAAATAGTAAGAAATTTAAGCCCTAGAACCGATTAATGTATTGGCGGACTAATACTAAAGCTGGCTGACCGGCCAGTGCAAGCGAAAACATGTTGAGGTCGGTTCGTAAGAAATTCGTTAACCGAATTTTTGTTCGTTAACCGAATTTAAGAATATTATGGGAGGCAGTTCGTTAACCGAAATTTCGTTAACTGAGGCGTTCGTTAACCGAGGGACCACTGTATGATGAATCTGAAGTCAATTATTATCTATCTCACAAAAAATGTTCTGCCACATACACTTTGTCAAGAGAAAATATTATTCATGATTTATCTTAATATAATGTGGCTATCCTCACTAAACCTTCCTCACAATCTATGGGACACTGACCTGATGAATTCTTCGTCTGCAAGAGCTACATCAGGAAAGGGGATAGGCTGTAGGAGCTGAGCAAGGCCAGGTCTCCAGTCATCATACTCACAGCTGCATGGAGAGAAACAAAAGAAAAGAAATTAGAATTGGATTTTTTTACGAGTACTCTACCTAATTTTACCTTCTGGCCACCCTTCTAGAAGTGGTTATGGTGGGTGATGGAGGCCATGTCTTGAGAAGGATCTCCCATTATTCTTGATAGTCTTATTTAGTGCTGTCATAATATTTACAGTCCCTACACAAGTCTTTATTATTTTATTGGGGAGAATTACATTCACAAAAACTGTACTGATAATTAAAAGTACTTTATTTTGTGAAATAACAAAATGATTTACAGTGTTCTCTTTATCACAATTCCTTGTTATCTGCAGGTGTAACTGTTCACAGTCAGTAACTATTCTGTATGGCTACATCTTGAAAGTTCTCAAAACTTGTGGAAACTTCTCTGGCTGCATCACAATACAAAAAGTGGTGTGGACTGGTGCAACTTTCCTCTTGTGTGAGTCCATGCATCACACCATGACTATCTGTCTCCCTCCCTCTCTGCTCCACTGCTCTACCATACTTTACCCATTTATTCTACATCTGGGGCCGCTACAAGAAAAGCAGGTAGCAATAATGGTGCTAAAGTGATGGAAAGGAAAAAGAAAGTGATGACTCTAGCACAGAAAGTTGAACTGCTAGATAAACTCGCATGTGGAATGACAGTTGCAGTTATGGGTTGTGCTTTTGCCAGTGACAATATAGAACATTAAGTTAAGCACAGTAAATCCTCCAGACTTCCATGGGCTATGTTCCTGGAAAACCTTATGAATACAGAATTTGTAAATGTGGATACAGTATTTTTATCCAATAGGAAACACAGTTTGTTCCCAGGTCTGATTGAACATACAGAGGATGGTCATACATTCTCTCTGCAGCCACTGAGGTACAACTGACTCGAGAGCCAGCCAGCACAGTAGATGATGCGCTACCACTCAGTTGCCACATCAATTGAAAAGCCTTAACTTAAAAATACTTCAGCATAAAATTAACAAACAACAAAACTAAAAAGTTAAAGACAATTCAAATGATTATAACTTTAGGCAATTGACAGATTTTTAACTCAGAAAGCCCACAGTAGGCTTTTATTATGTTGCTAGCATATACAATACAGTAGGGCAGCCATAATTCCCAGTCCACTCACAAGGGTAACATTAAAAGCAAAAATAATTAAGCTGAATCTTCAGAATCAAAATTCTCATACAATCTACCAAATGAGGATGAATTGTAATCACTACCTACCTACCTCTGCCAAATAACTGATAAATAATAACACCATCATAACTAGTCCCCTACAAGAACAGTAAAAGATAAATTATTGTATTGCAAACAACAAAGAACCCGTCAACAATGACAAAAAGTAAACCAAGTAGTGACCCTCTAATTAATATTTACCAGAGGGTATTATCATGTTACTGGCTGTAGTTTTACCTATGTTACCAAACATATAATAATTTTAAGATACTGTGCTGTACTGTACTGATGCAGGTAAAACTATTGCCATACTATTCTTACACCTAACCTTACCTTTACCATAGACAATACTCCATCTTTGACAGCTGTAGAACATTTACCTGAAATCCAACCACAAACAGACTGTCAGCTTCTAATGACAACTTGTATGTCTTCATGTCAGGTAAGGCATAGCAAAAGCACCTTAAGTGTATACCGTATATATACACTGTATTTTGAACGGCCTCCAGGACAAAATCCCACAGTACTGTATCTGGGGAATATCAAACAGATCCTCACTAATCGATAGTTGTAACTATACATTTTTCTGGGCTCTGGATCCAGTGAATCTATACACAGTACTGTACTGTATTTTATGACTCTTCTGGCTGTACAGCAATGAAAATCAGCCTCTGCACAACCCTGTCACTGTAACCAAAGTGTTTATAAGTTCAGAGTAAATGACTGTGTTGATGTGCAAGAATCCCAACAAAACCTTTAGCACACTAAGATGCTGATCTCACTTTACTTGGAACCCTCAGTAACTTCCTAAGGTTACAATTGAAAGAAAAAATAAATAAGATCGTTCATAACAAATAACTCTAAGAAACAAGTGAGTCTAATTGATGAACATAATACAATCATCTTACAGACGCTAACACCAAAACTGTATAGAACTGTATCCCAACAACTGTGCAACAAAACCCAAAACTGAAATATCAAATTCTCAATTACAGAAAAGTGTATGGGAAACCATTCATCCTAGGTAAGTCCATGAAACTACTGTACTAGTGTCTTTAAAGTGTAGACTGACAGCAGAGACCTGAGGGGTGAAGCTGTCCCAGGTGGTGTGATAAAAGGAGATTCATCTGATACACTTGAGAACTACAGTAAAGGACACCAACTTGACTACCCCGGCTGGAATTTAAGACAATCACTATATTTGCACATATTTGACTGATTGGAGAGTTTACAATACTACTTACACTGGTTGAGGTACTCTAATATGAAGTCAATGAAGATAATGTCCCTGCTCTGAAGCATTATACAGTATACTCTCTCTAAAGAGTATCTTTACGGAGAGATCTGATAAATTTCAAAATGAACACCACGACTCCTATTGTCTCAGAAGGGATGTCAAAATTCTTTGTCCATTGTATCATATTGTCTCATATAAGATGGTAAAGATACTTTTTGGAGTGAGTGTACGCTATCCGTACAGAGAATGGAAGTGATACACCTCACAGATCTCTAGCATGTTCATAAAACTGACTAAAGCTGTATACAGACAATCCTCACTATGTTATACACCCTCAGGCTATACAGTAAGTGTTTATGCATATAAAAAATTCATAAATTAGTGAACCCTTTTCACCGATACATATTTTTCTTAATACCTGTACATTATACAAATATCTAATGTTGCACTTAATCTTATTTGGTCCATATTGTTCCAGTACAATTCACACTGATGCATTACAACCTGCACTGCTGCATTACAACCTGCATTGCTGCATTACAACCTGCACTGCTGCATTACAACCTGCACTGCTGCATTACAACCTGCACTGCTCCATTACAAACTGCACTGCTCCATTACAAACTGCACTGCTCCATTACAAACTGCACTGCTCCATTACAACTTGCACTGCTCCATTACAACCTGCACTGCTGCTTTACAACCTGCACTGCTGCATTACAACCTGCACTGCTCCATTACAACCTGCACTGCTGCACTAAAACCTGCACTGCTGCATTACAATCTGCACTGCTCCATTACAACTTGCACTGCTCCATTACAACCTGCACTGCTCCATTACAACCTTACAACTTGCACTGCGCATTACAACCTGCACTGCTCCATTACAACCTGCACTGCTGCATTACAACCTGCACTGCTCCATTACAACCTGCACTGCTCCATTACAACTTGCACTGCTCCATTACAACCTGCACTGCTCCATTACAACCTGCATTGGTCCATTACAACCTGCACTGCTCCATTACAACCTGCACTGCTCCATTACAACCTGCATTGGTCCATTACAACCTGCACTGCCGCATTACAACCTGCACTGCTCCATTACAACCTGCACTGCTCCATTACAACCTGCACTGTTCACTGCACTGCTCCATTACAACCTGCACTGCTCCATTACAAACTGCACTGCTCCATTACACTGCTCCAGCCTGCACTGTTCCATTACAACCTGCACTGCTCCATTACAACCTGCACTGCTCCATTACAAACTTTACAAACTGCACTGCTCCATTACAACCTGCACTGCTCCATTACAACCTGCACTGCTCCATTACAACCCGCACTGCTCCATTACAACCCGCACTGCTCCATTACAACCCGCATTGCTCCATTACAACCTGCACTGCTCCATTACAACCTGCACTGCTCCATTACAACCTGCACTGCTCCATTACAACCTGCACTGCTCCATTACAACCTGCATTGGTCCATTACAACCTGCACTACTCCATTACTACCTGCACCATTCCAATTCTTTTCACTAAATGTTGAAACTGTAATAGATGATGAGAACAAATTTCCAGGGATGTTAATACAGGTGCTCCTCTACTTAAGAATGTTCAACTTACAAACTTTCAGAGATACAAACATCATCACTGAGGGGGGGTTACCTGCCAGAACAGGTGTTTAATGTGGATGAGACTGGATTATTTTGAAGAAAATTCCAGAGAAAACAAACATTACCTGAGAGAAGAGTGAGCCAAGTTTTAAGGCTGTATTAAAGAGTATAGCTGTACTAAATATCCATAATCTTTTAATTTTTTACAATATGTTTGGTATCTACAAGAGTAAAGTTGGACTTACAAACAATTTGACTTACAAACAAGCCTCAGGAACGTAACTTGTTTGTAAGTAGAGGAGCACCTGTAACTGATATCCTCACCTGAAAGAAATACATTGAAAAAGAATAATTAGGATAAGAAACTGTAAATAAAGAAATATGGTAAATAAATAAGAACAGTTCTCGCAGACTCACATTTTGTTAAGAACACTCAGGTAGCAGCTAAGATTGTTAATAGTATCGTCATTAGTTTGGTGAAGAGAATTGAGACGTTCCTGATCCTTCTGCTCCGCAACCAGGACACACACAGCTGCCGTACAGACAGCCACGAGGTTTGGTAACACTCGCAGGTGAGGGCACGTGCTGGTCAGCCCATGCATACTGTGCACAAACTCATGCACAACTCTCCGTCCATCATTCTGACTATTGAGAGCTTGGATGTAGTCCTGCACAAAACGACGCACATATGGATACTTTCCAAAGTCCTGGAGGATGAGAAAAACATCATTAATGGAAAAATACCTGGAAACCATCCAAAATACTTATGGTAACATCACATACACATTTAAGTACAGTATTTAAGACGTCAATTACACTGTGCGTAAATTTTAAATCGCATATGCAGTGGTCCCTCGGTTAACAAACAGTTTGATTAACGAAATTTCGGTTAACGAATTAGCTCCCATAAGGATTTTCAGTTTGATCAACGAACAAAACTTCAATTAACAAAATCCTTACGACAAACACATTTTCTTGTGCGCATCAGCTGATCAGCTGATCGGCTAGTCCGTCAATACAGTAATTGGTTCTATGTTTATATTCGTTTCCAATGGAGTACATATCAAGAAAGTTGGTCTCCTGAATATTTCTGCACTTTTTATATTAAAATTATTGTTCATTCTGAAATTTAGTTAACATATTGATAATATAGACAGTACAGGGAACAGTTTTTGTGCGCCCATCAGCTGATTGAATCACCCAACAACGCTTCTCAGTTTAACTTTGTTTGAGGTTCCAGAAAAAATGCGTTTTATCGTGTAAATGGTGCCTGACGTATGTATATTAGCCATCATTTTGGCTGCTACCCATAGCCTTCAAATTATATACTGTGTACCTAAAATAAAATTAATAAAAAATAGTTGCTCATTTCATTAATGAGTTACCTTTGTAGTTATTACAGCATATTGTGCTGCATAGACTTAAAGGGTGCAATAAAGAGAAAAAATTTAAAGCCCAGCTTCTCTAATTAGATGATTTTTCAGCCTCAAAAATTCCACAAGACCCTTTGCTGCTGATACGTACATCAATTATTGTGACTAAACTGTTTTACTTGTATGATGAAATTAAGCTAAAGTACAGCGTGAACTTTCTAAATTTCGGTTTGAGTAAGTTTGAAATCTCACAGCATAATAGGCAAGAGAGCGTATTAAATCTAGGTACTGTATTGTACAAATGTTTATGATTCTTACAATATCTCGGTGGTTATATTTTCATAATTAGGTTAAAATACTGTATTGTACACTTAATCTACATTATCAAATGTCATTCAATTGGTGAACCATGAAGATAATCAAGAAATAACTACTTTACTGTACGAGTACTGTACTATCCATCAAACTCATTCTTGAATTATACAGGTATTAAGGCATTGGCTGATATTTCATAAACAGTACAGTATTGTATAGATAAAGGTCACACTATATATCAATTCTCCATTAAGTTTGGGACTGGAAATGATCTATATTTGGGAGTTTCTAAATTTGGGAAATAAGAGACCGAGCATATACTGTACCTTAGTTACTTTTAGTTACAACCTTACTGGGATATTCTTACCACATTGTGTTTCAGTATCCTTTTAATAATGGGCGTGAACATGTCGATGACGAGGCACGAGCGAGGGTTATCTGTACAGTGTTGACTGAAGAACTGACAGATCTCTGGAGAAGGTTGGTTGTTCTCCAGGAGGGGGGCCAGCGTCACGATGATCTCCTCAGTCATCTGTCGACTCAGCCACTTCTCACCCTGGAAGTATTGTATTATCAGCACAGGTTTAGGTGTTTGGTCTTTATTCTTAACCACAGACACACACACACACACACACACTACAGAAACTTCACTTGCAGCAGTTGAACACTTGACTCACAACGAGGGACTTACGAAAGGAATCGTTAATAAATTAGGGAGGTGAGGCATAATGAGGCTATGAGGGAAGTGGGTTGTGGTGTGGGGATGAAGAGTAAGGGTGAGTATGTAGTGTGAGGAGTGAGGGTGAAGAGTGGGAGTGAGGGTGAGTTTGTAGTGTGAGGAGTGAAGGGTGTGGCAGGTAGTGTAAGGTGATCAAGCAGGGGACTCCACCCTCTCCCTAACATATTTTCATTTCGCTAATAACGTCATTTTACAGAGTGCTTCTCCTCCTCCTCCCCTCTTCCTCCCTCATCTCCCTCTTCCTTACCCCCCCCCCTTCTTCCTCTCTATCTCCCCCTTCTTCCCGGTACACAGACTACACACGGTACACTGGGCGGGTGTATGGGATATAACAGGTAAGGGAAGTAGCATCGCCTGATACCTCACCTTTAAGCTGGTGAGTGGGAGTTAGGAAGAGGGAGGGAGATAGGGTAGGGGAGGGGAGGGGAGAAGAGAAGCAAGCAGATGAGAGAGGGAGTGGGGAAAGGAAGGGGGAAAAGGAGAGTGAGAGAGAGAGGGAGAGGGAGAGAGAAAAGGAGAGGGAGAGAGAAAGAAAATGAGAGGAGGGGGACAGAGGGGGGGAGGTGAGAGAGGATGGAGGAGATGGGAGAGAGGCATAACAGGAAGAGGGAGGAAAAAATAGAAGCTGGAAGGTAAAGGACAGAGCGGAAAGGAGGTAGAGAGAGGAGGGAGAGATAAGAGGTAAGGGAAGAGGAGGGGCGAGGAGAGGGAAGAGGAGGAGGGCACGAGTAGGTGTGAGGAGAGGAGGATGAGAGGGATAAGAGAGGGAGGGATATATCGTTATTGATACTGTTTAGTGGAGGCAGTCTGTGTCATCCATTGCGCAGTGAGTGGAAGGGAGCATTGAAGGGGAGAGGTGAGATAGGAAAGGAGAGGAGGTGGTGAGGCGGGAGAGTGAAATGAGAAGAGAATGAAATGATATGGGTGATAAAAACCTGAAGAGAGGAGGAGGAAGAGGAGGCTGTTCAAGTTTATTATGATCGTAAACATTCTTACACACAAGTTTGTTGGACTGAATGTATGACAATTTATATACATGTACTGTATACACACAGGTGTTCATGTTTGTATATATTTGTTTATAAACGTGAATGTGTAAATAGTTATGAATGCATTTGTACATTTGTTTATATCACGTAAATCTGTGTGAACGTTTGAGTTTATTTTGTTTATACATGCAAGTAGCCTACACAGATGCTTGCGTGCCGAGCCCTTGAAGAATAAATCAACGATACGCCTCTGTATTGCCTATATAGTAACATATGGAACCAATGTAAACATGTATGCCGATTTTACTGAAGACAAAATCTATCTAGTTACTTATAAATGAAGGCACAGTTTGATACAATACTCTTTACCACCCCTTAAGGAACACACTATTAACTATACTGTATACTATACACTTTACTTTACGTTATATTTCTACCCAAATTTTATTGAACTTTTTTTATTTATTTTTAGCTCATAGACAGACTTCAGTGCTAATAGTGTTACCTAGGTATATGTCATAGGTCTTGCTCTCAGTGTGTATGTGTGTATGTTTGTCAGTTGAGGTACACATATGCTCTTGCAGGTGTACAGGTGTTTGGAGGAAAGGTGCGAGTGTGAGGTTGATGCGTCGCCAGGTAAGTGGTTAGGGGTGTGGCGTCACCATGGTTACCACGCCCACGCAGCCCCTCAGGAGCCAGAAACGCGAAGGAGAAGTTGAGGAGGGGAAGGAGAGTGGAGGGACGAGGGAAAGGCGAGTGGAGGGAAGAGGGGAAGGAGAGTGGAGAGAAGAGGGGAAGGAGAGCGGAGGAACGAGGGGAAGGCGAGTGGAGGGAGAAGAGGAAGGAGAGTGAAGAGAAGAGAGGAATGGGAGTGGAGGGAGGAGGGGAAGGAGAGTGGAGGGAAGAGGGAAGGAGAGTGGAGGGAGGAGTGGAAGGCGAGTGGAGGGAGAAGAGGAAGGAGAGTGAAGAGAAGAGGGAATGGGAGTGGAGGGAGGAGGGAAGGAGAGTGGAGGGAGGAGTGGAAGGCGAGTGGAGGGAGAAGAGGAAGGAGAGGAAGAGAAGAGGGGAATGGGAGGAGGGAGGAGGGGAAGGCGAGGGAGGGACGAGGGGAAGGAGAGTGGAGGGACGAGGGGAAGGAGTGGGAGGGAAGAGGGGAAGGGGAGTGGAGGGACGAGGGGAAGGCGAGTGGAGGGAAGAGGGAAGGAGAGTGGAGGGACGAGGGGAAGCAGAGTGGAGGGACGAGGGAAGGCGAGTGGACGGAAGAGGGGAAGGAGAGTGGAGGGACGAGGGAAGGCGAGTGGAGGGACGAGGGAAGGCGAGTGGAGGGAAGAGGGTAAGGAGAGGGAGGGGAAGGAGAGTGGAGGGAAGAGGGGAAGGAGAGTGGAGGAGGAGGAAGGCGAGGGAGGGAAGAGGGAAGGAGAGTGGAGGGACGAGGGGGCGAGTGGAGGGACGAGGGAAGGCGAGTGGAGGGAAGAGGGAAGGAGAGGAGGGACGAGGGGAAGAGGAGGAAGAGGGGAAGGAGAGTGGAGGGAAGAGGGGAAGGAGAGTGGAGGGAGGAGGGGAAGGCGAGTGGAGGGAAGAGGGGAAGGCGAGTGGAGGGAAGAGGGGAAGGCGAGTGGAGGGAGGAGGGAGACAATGGTGGAGGGAAGAGCGCCATGACCAAACACTTGTACTGTACATAACACCTGTACTGTTAGAGGTTCCGGGTAATAGTGTCCAGCAACAGGTGGGTACGTACCATAGTGTCCAGCAACAGGTGGGTACGTACCGTGGTGAGAATGGAGGAGGCAAGTTCGAGGGGAACCCGGCAGACGGTGTGGTCGTGGAGGGGCGTGGCCAAGGACAGCTCCACCAGGTTCTGCAGGAGGGAGGAGGCGTCAAGGGGGAGGCTCACGACACAGCCATGGTCGCCCGGGTCAAGGATCATGACCACCGGACCCCTAATGTCTTACAACTTTTTCAATTAACAACTTTATTGACGGTATATTATATTATGCAGGGTGATCGAAAAGTCCCTGTGCACCTGTAATATTAATAGTATAGTTTTTTAATCGTGTTCTACCTTCAGTAAATAAAAGGAATAGCCTCGGGTGCACAGGGACTTTTTGATCACCCTTGCGTATGATTATTTTAAATGGTCAGGATTTCGATCTGATATATGCAGTATTACCATAAGTACATTTTACGATATAAAACAAAATTAAAAACTTTCATAAATTTGTGAAATATCTAAACAAATATATATAAATATAAATCTTAAAACTGAGAAATATATAGTACGTTTGGTTGGGGAGGACGATGACTTACCTTGAGCTCTTTGAGGAGTACTTCAGGCCGCTGAGCTGTCCGCAACACGTTACGGTATTTATACACGTTTTTCTGTAAACAGACAAGGTAAAGGTTCTTCTTGGTAATTAAGTTTGAATTTATATACATGTTGTATGAAATGTAACATACATACATACATACATTATTTATGTTACACTTAGCCTCTCTAAGCGGGTTCTAATGCGTTTATTTAACCAATTTGATCCACTAGCTACTGACGTCATGTGCAATATGTCGCTGTAGTCGTGTTAACCGGAACTTATCAAGGTTTACAGTATGTCTTAGAATGTCGTTTAGCTCCACCTGAAACCTGTTGAGCATTATTATTACCTGTTAAAATGCCTCATGTGTATATTTGAGGGTCACGTGTCAAGAAAAACACTGTGTCGTGGTGTCGCTGTTATTGTGTTCACTATTGCTACACTCTCTGACGGAGGAACCAACCACGCATCCTGGATCCGGCTGGAGCTGCATGAGCGTACACTTGCTTTAAGGACTGTTTGACCTATAGGCCTAATACTTACATCCTTCTGATACACACACACACACACACACACACAACACTATCACTGCCTCACCTTCCATATAATAGAGTGGAGCCACTGGTCTCTCGTGTAGGAGTTATTCGCCTGTAAAGAAAGAAAGAAAAAAGTTTACAGTACAGTAAAAACAAAGGTGACTTACAATTAATCTTTGGGTCCCTCCGTTAAGCAGCACTTGGATAAACACACAGAAAAACAAAACATTGATCATCAGGACAATTGAGACAGACATTTGCTGGCTAAACGTAGTAATATTAAACATAAATCGTTCTGACAAAAAACTAGTAACACATAATACATATAAGAGGGCAGGAAACTGTAGAAAGTCAGGAAGTAATTTCTCTCAGATGCCAACACATTCCCTCCTCCTCCTCCTCGCCCCGTCTTGAGCGGCTACTCCCCAAACTTCCTCTAGTTTCTGTACTAAATCTCAACTCTGGCCATAACTCACAAAATACAAAAATATTATATAAATACAATACCTTCACCAATCATCATTTAATATAGTGATCGAAAACTAGATGGGAAATATTACATAAGAGGATATAAATGTTGGCAGTGGCTTGGTTCATGTGCCCGGGCCCTCTTATGTCTTGGCGGGAAAAACTGGCTTACCTTGTGTTAGTTTCGTTCCTGATGATGGTTCGGGATAGTCCTGGACTTATAATTTACACCATTTCCTCCACGTGTTATTAAGCTCCTTTATTTACACTCTCTATCCTAGCTTTTATTTCCATTTGTTTATCTACGACAGTTAGAACTGGCTGGATCATGTGTAACTATGTGCCTCTTCATTACTCCTTTCATTATCACTGTATCTGGCCGACTACCCACCCTTCCCTCCCACCCACTTTACCTCGAGTAGCGATCATAGCAGGTTAGGTGAGGTGAGGTTAGGTAAGCTACGAGAGGACGGAAGACAAGCAGGAAGTACACGAGGAACAACAACACATTGTCACCCCCAACGGAGCCAAACAGGAGGCCACGTCACCAGGAACTGTGTACGTCAAAAGTTTCCTGTGATGATCAAGGGCCTCCTCTCATCACTACTCCACCGAGGGAAGTATTTAGTCACACATCCTAGGAAAATATATAGACAGAAGATTCATGACTTTCAGCATCACCAAGAGCATAATCATTGGATGAAAATAATTAATTATTCTTGTGTTATTTTTGTTTTGTTTTATAAAGTAAAACCAACATTTGGTTTATACGTAGGTCCATGTAAAGATATTATGCACACTAAATACTTATCCCAATATAAATGGAACTTCAAGAGAAGAGATCAACTGTAACCCAAGGATGTGGTGTTGAAAGTCACGCCATAAACACTTCAGGGACAAAACTGGTTATTCCGAGTCAATGAACGAAACGAGGCCGCTTGTTTACTGTAGTTATCGCTGAAACAATAAAAAAATGGATTATAAAGAAAACGAAATTTTAATGTCAGACGCTACTGAGGGAACAAACTAATGGTTTTAGTGACTTCACGTGTTTTAATCAGTGTCCAAGAGCAGTATACCGTACGTACAGATGAAAATTCACTTACATCTGTCTCAATGAGTAATGTTCTAGACACATTTCACCTCTCATCTGTACCTCACCATAGCGCGGGGCAGTGTTTGGTCTGGTGTTGTCATGCAGCAAGCGGATGCCGGCACCTAAACTGCCTCTCATATTATCCCTGTCCCTAACCAAGTCATTGTATTATACTATAGCGTGGTAACATTGGCCCCACATCTCTGGTTTTGTGCCCTTTGCTTACTGAAGTCTAATCACAGTACACGTCTCAATGTTTGGCTTACGCGGGGGTGATGTGAGGGACAGGTACAGTAACACAACATGGAAACCTTACTACCATGAACAAATTTGCATTGTCTTACTGTACAGTATATACTGAAAAGTTAGTAAATATGGTAAGTGAGTGTGCGCGCGCGCGCGTGTGTGTAGTAGTAATAATAATAATAATAATAATAATAACAATAATAATTAACGGTTTATTGAAAGAGCTTGGCAGCCAGAAGGCTGAAAATATACAGTTACATATTTGGGGAATGGGTTTCGAATTACAAATAATATACAAGTAACATAAGTGACACAAATAAGATATATAATAACTAGATGGGGAAAAGCTCAAACTACAGTGCGTTTCAACATAGTGACAGTGCAAGAAGTAGTATTTACTGGGAGTGAATACACTGATTTATTACAAGTTATTGATAATTTTTACAATGGTTGGGACTGGGCTGTTCTTATAGCGATCAGTTCGTGCACGTATGGGCTGGATGCGGTTGTGGTGTCGAACAGCAATTCTCGGGCTAGGGATCTCAGGTGGTAGTAGGAACCGGTGTCGAGGATGGTGTAGAAGCTTGTGTAGATGGTGTAGATGGTGTGTGTGTGTGTGTGTGTGTCTACAGTTCACCTCGCCCAGGGCTCTCAGCTTGGCACATGGATGTAAATCATTTAGATGTGTAATTTTTGAGGAGAGAGAAACAAAGAGAGCGGTGAGGGGTGTTGTACTTGGCGGCTGGCTGCTCAGTATGAGTAACTGTATCAGGACTTGTCTTTACGCAAACACGACGAAAAACACACTCAACTGAGGGAGTTCCCTTGTCACTTCTTACATTATGTATATTTAAATATTTGTCTACTAAGCCTGGAATTAAATTAGTTTTACTATTAGTGGGTACAATGTGTGTGGTGAAACTTACAATGACTTGATGTTGGTGTTCGTGACGATAAGGGAACTCATCGTGAACAAAAAGCCAAGATTTAACTCACACTCTCACAAAAATATTATTTGTTTACATTTTTTATAGAGGATTCCCCATCAAATCAACTTCGATATAAGGACATTCGTTTTTGTCTAAACTGGAATGTTCTTTTTTTTTGTCTTACTTGCAACTATTTTTAGTACCGGTATCACTTAGGTAAATTTTCTGACACAAAGCATCAAACCAGTTAGTGATCCCGGACTGGTTTTTACCTCTCATCTCACAAACACTCCAGATACTGGTCCAGTTTCCTTATACTTCAACAGGTGAAGACAGACAGGCAAGGTGTCGTAATGCCGGAACTTATTAATGCCCGCTGGGACAACACCCTCTCCTTCCCCACCCCTTCTGTGTCCTCAACCCCTAACACACACACACACACACACACACACACACACACACACACACACCTCCGTCCTCAACAAACAAAACTTCAAGCAACTATTTATTGTCTTTTTTGTATATTCAGTACTTTAGTAAGTGTGTGTGTGTGTGTGTGTGTGTGTGTGTGTGTGTGTGTGTGTGTGTGCCACTCTTTCATCATCTTCTCTGGTTCGATTGTGTAAGT
This sequence comes from Homarus americanus, assembly GCF_018991925.1. Lineage (NCBI taxonomy): Eukaryota > Metazoa > Arthropoda > Malacostraca > Decapoda > Nephropidae > Homarus > Homarus americanus. The sequence goes on from NW_024732537.1 coordinate 187,313, forward strand.
AGAATCATGTCTATTATTACTACCTCATGTTTATTTTTTTCCCGTTTTTCTTCGCTTCATTTCTCCAGGTTCAAGGTGAGGGAGAGTGACTGACTCCCTGTCTTTATCTCTCACCATTTGACGTGTAGAAAATTATAAATAAATAAATAAAAAACCTTAATAAAAACACAAGATCAGCTCGAGCTCATGATTGTTATGAAAAAAATATTGTAATTAAATCGTTGGTTTCCTAATTATCACGGTATTATTAACTTATTCTCGAAATACAACAAATAAAGGCAATAATGACTGAACAAAATTATCAGTGTTCACTTCTGTTCAAAATCTACTAATAATATCCTTCTTACTATGTGAAATTATATCTTCACTCAGGTACAGGTTGAGGTGATACAAATACCGTATTATTAGTGTAAAGACGCACATTATTTGGCTTTCTTGTTATTGTGTGTATACTGATATGTGCACATGTTCACGACTACCGAGCTGTGTATACATTATCTCACATTCAATAGGGATAATTGCCTATGTTTAACCCTGTCAGGACGATAGCTAGTCCGAGGTTCCCAAAATAGAAAAAATACATAAATAAATAAAAGTTAAGGCTAAGGCTAATAGGCGATTATCCCTATTTAATGTGAGAGAGAGAGAGAGAGAGAGAGAGAGAGAGAGAGAGAGAGAGAGAGAGAGAGAGAGAGAGAGAGAGAGAGAGCAGCATCATCATCACACATTAACACAGAAACAAACATATAATTACACCCAAATAGTAATGGTTTTAAGCTAATTATTTTTCTACCTGTCACTCAAGAGGACCAACAACACTGCGTCACATTACCAATTATCCCTGAGAGAGAAAGGACCCCCCTCCGAGAGAGAGGACCCCCACCCCTCCCGAAAGAGAGAACCGCTCCCCTCCCAAGAGAGAGGACCGCCCCCCTCCCCCACCTAAATATAAAATTTATCCCGTGTTGCAATAGGGATATTTCCCCCACTAAAAGCACCACCACGAGGGTTCATAACTGAAGAAAAAAAGTTAAAAAAAAAACTTGAATTTGCCAGTGGCGGTGGTGGGCAGCTACGAGTTTCGTGTGGCACAAAACCTGCCCACTGATAGCCAGGTGAAGACTCGGTGGAGAGAACAGTCAAAGTACTCATACAACACACAACTGCCTTGGTGTTGTTTTTAAAGGACACATGAAAACTAGACACCCTTGATTATTTCACCTTGTTATTAAACACCTAACACTACTTGGTTAGGTTAGGTATAGGTTAGCGTTATGGTGGTTAATCTTAAGATTGGTTCAGCATGTATATAGATAATACAGGTGTATATATTTCAGCAGATACACACACAATGTAAATATACAATTTCCAGTGTATACATAGACAGTACAGGTATACAAAAAGTAAACAGTCAGTCCATTGAATCAAGGACAGCCAAGAAGACCAAGAGACGAGCGGTTACTCTCCCAGATGAAAGTTAAAAGACTCAAAGCGGAGAGATACAAGTTAAGGTTTATGTTTAACATAATAAATCAGTAACTGTGACAACCCAGCGTCGGAGGAGGAGATGACGTGACGAAACTATAAATATACAATAAATCAAAACAAAATAACAGCAGATAAACTAGCAAAATAATAGCGTTAATAAAAGCAGAAAAAAAAAAAAAGCCTCACTTGACAAGGACGCTCCTCACCGCCCCGAAGGATAAGTCTCAAAACAAAGGCTCTTAACACTGGCAAAAATTAGTGGAGCGGAACCATTTTTGACCCTCTGGATATTAACCTTTACACACACACACACACACACACACACACACACACACACACACACACACACACACACACACACACACACACACACACACACACACACACACACACACACACACACACACACACACACATACAGATGAACCCACGAAGACCCGAAGCGTTATACAAGGTCACACAAGCAATCACCACAACTGCCTTGATTCTTCTCTAGACAACGGGCCAGGTGTAGCAAAGTAGACGAGTATAGGGTAAGTGGGGTGGGTTGCCTAGGAGGGTTCGGTGGGTTGCTTAAGAGGGAGGAGGGTGGGTTGTCTAGGATGGAGGGTGGGTTGTCTAGGAGGGAGGGTGGGTTGTCTAGGAGAGAGGGTGGGTTGTCTAGAAGGGAGGGTGGGGTTGTCTAGAGGGAGGGTGGGTTGTCTAGGAGGGAGGGTGGGTTGCTTAAGAGCTCTCGTCCACCTGCGTCACTACTCATTGATGCTCTTCCTTGTAAAAACTAATTTGGTTAAGAAATAGCTTGTGAGGGCAGTACCGTGCTAGTGAAGGTAGTACCGTGCTAGTGAGGGTAGTGTGCTAGGGTAGTACCTGTTGGTGCTAGTAGGGTGTAGTACCGTGCTAGTGTACATGTGCACGTGCTAGTGAGGGTAGTACTGCGTTAGTAGTGGGGGTAGTACAGTGCTAGTAGGGTGTAGTACCGTGCTAGGTGAGGTAGTACCGTGCTAGTGGGGTAGTACAGTGCTGTAGCTGCTAGTGAGGGTAGTACTGTGCTAGTGGGGGTAGTTGTGCTAGTGGGGGGTAGTACCTAGTGGGGTAGTACTAGTGGGGGGTAGTAGTAGTTAGTAGGGTGTAGTACCGTGCTAGTGGGGTAGCCTAGTAGGTGTAGTACCGTGCTAGTGAGGGTAGTACCGTGCTAGTGTGGAGAGTACCGTGCTGTCACAATATTAGTACTCACTCTGTGTGTGTGTGTGTGTGTGTTTATATTGCCTTAAGATAATTGATGGTGATAGTGAGGATGGTGGTAGTGGGGATGGTGGTAAGTGAGGATGGTGATAGGTGAGGATGGTACAGGTGGGGGTGGATCTATCCTTGACCAGCTTAGCTATTAATAACCTTCACAGCTACCACACACACACACACACACACACACGCACACACACACACACACTATAAACCACACAAACTACTACCACCATCCCTACCACAAATACCACTACCCCCACCCCTAATACAACCACTACTACCACTATTAGCTGGGCCCGTAGCCAAGCCAAGGAGTGACAGCAGGTAGGGATATGAGCCAAGACTCGAAACATCAATTACCTTACATCTGACGGCGAGATCCTCAACACAGCCGACCTTCTGCCTGGGTCTGGTTAGGTTAGGTTAGGTTTATGGTGGTTAATGTCAAGATGAAATAAACCAGATGGAGATGCTACAGTAACCATAGTAAACTTTCGAGGAAAAACAGACGTGAAGGTTTTAACAGACGTGAGGAAGGTTTTAACAGACGTGAGGAAGGCTTTAACAGACGTGAGGAAGGTTTTAACAGACGTGAGGAAGGCTTTAACAGACGTGAGGAAGGTTTCAACAGACGTGAGGAAGGCTTTAACAGACGTGAGGAAGGTTTCAACAGACGTGAGGAAGGTTTTAACAGACGTGAGGAAGGCTTTAACAGACGTGAGGAAGGTTTTAACAGACGTGAGGAAGGCTTTAACAGACGTGAGGAAGGTTTCAACAGACGTGAGGAAGGCTTTAACAGACGTGAGGAAGGTTTTAACAGACGTGAGGAAGGCTTTAACAGACGTGAGGAAGGTTTCAACAGACGTGAGGAAGGTTTCAACAGACGTGAGGAAGGTTTCAACAGACGTGAAGAGGGCTTTAACAGACGTGAGGAAGGTTTCAACAGACGCGAGGAAGATTTCAACAGACGTGAAGAGGGCTTTAACAGACGTGAGGAAGGTTTCAACAGACGTGAGGAAGGTTTCAACAGACGTGAGGAAGGTTTCAACAGACGTGAGGAAGGTTTCAACAGATGTGAAGAGGGCTTTAACAGACGTGAGGAAGGTTTCAACAGACGTGAGGAAGGTTTTAACGAGTCATTATACAGGGCGCCAGGCAGAGACCTCCTCCAGCATACAGGAGGGAGGTGACGGGCAGTGGCTCAGGGTCACGGCAGGTAACTTTCATTATGTACCTTCCTTACCTGAGCCGGGAAAACCCCCTAATGGAGGCGTGTCAGGAGGGAGGTGGCACAGGTCCGGAAGGGAGGGACGGAGGGAGGGAAGATGGGACGGATGGAGGGAGGGAAGGAGGGAGGGAAGGCTTCCTCTACCATCTACATCTATTGGTGCTGTTATAATTTCTCCTAATAACACTTCATTTCTTACTAAGTGGGTGTAGTATGTGTCCTGGGTGGGTGTCCTGGGTGTGTGTCATGGGTGTATGTCCTGGGTGGGTGTCCTGGGTGTGTGTCATGGGTGTATGTCCAGGGTGGGTGTTCTGGGTGTGTGTCATGGGTGTATGTCCTGGGTGTGTGTCACTGGGAGTATAGCCTGAGTGTGTCATGTAGGTAAGGGCAGTGAGCTTAGTGACGTCAAATTCGACACCAATCTACACTTGTATACACACCTGTGTCCTTCATGCCACACACACACACACACACACACATAATAGGGTGATCATCCTTGACGGCATGACAGTGAGAGTGAAGAAACATATTTACTTTCCACTCACACTGAAACTGTAAATAAGACGATGAAAACGACTGAAGCCTCAAGAATAAATGCATACATAATTATATGCAAACAATAATAAATGTAACCAATAATAAATGTAAACAATAATAGATGTAAAAAAATAATGTAAACAAAATCTCTGGAGGAAATAAAATATTCAAGCAAGGTCGTATGTTTGTTTACCTTGGCATCGCACCGCCCACCAGAACACCATATTGATACATCTGGGACCTAACCTGACCTAACTTAACCTAACCCTATATAGATAAAAAAGAATCATGAATGTCTTAATATTACTTGAGTTTTAGTCATCTTATCTCTAAAACTATGAGAAAAAAGTCTTAGAAAATGTGTCCCATGAGCAGTACAATATATATTGGTCAGGTTGGGTACTGTGGCAGCCTTCATATATCAGTTGTGTCACTAATAATATTTGACAGGAGTAGTGAAAATGTACCCAGCGACCACCAGCCCCGTGCTAACACAGGTGGAGACGGGGAGATAAACTACTAGAAACAGCCCACACACCTAGCTGGTAGGGGAGGTTAGTAATAGCCCAGACAGTAATAAATGAATATCCCCTTAGCGGAGACTGTGTCACTGCCGTCATAGCCAGGCGTACTGATACCTTGATAATAAACAGTGAGTGAGTGAGTGGACTGACCCAGCTGTTATGATATCGGTGACGTCAGTGATGAAGGCCGCTATATCCTGTGTTATTAGCCACCTGTATATAGTGACTACCTGGCTACAACGGCTGGCAGAAGAGTGTTTGTTCTGACAGAAAAAAAGAACATTCGCTTAATTTGAGGCTAAGTAATCTATCCTCTTATTAACCTAACCTAACCTAACCTAACCTAACCTGACCTGACCTGACCTTTTATGTCTCATAGATAAATAAATAAACTAGAGTTCTATTTAGGTATGAGGTGACAAGAGCCAGTCTATCGTCCATCCTCCAAGGTGGGTGAAGTAAGAACAGGGGCAGAGCTTGTGGTAGTCAGAGCAACGTCAGCAGCAGGGCCCTAACAGCAGAGGCAACATCAACAATAGGGCCCTAACAGCAGCAACAGGACCCTAATAACAGTAGTAGCAGCAAGGCGCTAACAACAGTAGCAACAGGGCCCTAACAACAGAGACAACAATAACAACAGGAGAAATAGCAGCAGTAGCATCCAAACAGGAGGAGAAGGAGGGGCTAACGTCTTGGAGGGTGAGTCAGAGCATCCTGTTCCGGAGATAAACCTCGGTGTGTTTATGAACGTGTCGGCCCCAGCACAAACACACAACGCCCTGCTCTGCTCCCCTCCCCTCACCCCCCTCCAATATGTTTCTTACCTCCCTTCCTCTAATCCAGTTCCTTATGTCCTCTCCTCGTTATTGCCAAGTCCCTCCCTTCCCTGTTTCCACATTTTAAGTTGTTCATTAACTATTTGAAGTCTTCAGCTAGACATCCACCGTTTATAATCACTGTGTCTATTATGTGTGTCATCATCATTATCGTCCTCTAGTTAGCGTCACAACCATGTACACTACACATTACTATGGCATTCCTCGGGGTATGTAAGACTGTTTCCCTCTTGTCTCTTATCCTCCATATGTTACCCAGAAGATGTTATCTCCCTCCCTCCCCTCCCCTTCCCCTCTGGCTGTGATTGTTGTTAACGAAAGCTTATATACATGTACCAGGCTCTAACATTGTCTGCATAACTCAACACAGTCTCCGGCGCCATATATTACCCCTCAGAAAGTGTTATTATGTTATGGCCCCTGATTATTTCTCTATATAACTGCCAGCACAGAGGTCACTGATATCTTTTTTCAAGTCTGTGCTGCAAAGTAGTCATCAATTTTCCCTTAACGATTCATCACTATGCACTAAGCTCAGGTCTGGTACTTACGTGATCGTCTGCCTCTTAAAGCCAAATAACCTGTTCTTAATTCATCAATATTTCAATAACAGTTTTCCTTTGGCAACGCTGGAGGACTAAAAGAAATTTTGTAGAAGCTTGTACCTGTAGTATTAGCCTGGCTTGGTTAGGTTAGGTAAGGTTATGATATGTTAGGTTAGCATTCACCATTTCCCATCACTTAGCTTACTAACCATTCGAGCGGTTAGACTTTGTTATGATTTATATTGTTCCCTTCTTCATTCTCCTTCTCTTCCTCATCTTTCAAGATAAAAGAAAAAAGGCAATTGCGGAAAAGACGTCTTCCTCCCCGTATGGGAGGTACCCTCACATCCCTATCCACGTACTGTCGGTCAAGGCCATTATCATATCTCTCTCACACCCCACTCCACGTACTGTCGGTCAAGGCCATTATCACATCCCTCTCACACCCCACTCCACGTACTGTCGGTCAAGGCCATTATCACATCCCTCTCACACCCCACTCCACGCACTGTCGGTCAAGGCCATTATCACATCCCTCCCACACCCCACTCCATGTACTGTCGGTCAAGGCCATTATCACATCCCTCTCACATATCCCTCTCACACATCCCTCTCACACATCCTGCCGGAGATAGAACACTAATCAGCCAGCAAGCAGGATGGTGAACCCCAAGCACAAAGACGCCGCCAGGGGCCCCTCACCTGATTGTCTACCCAGACCTCAGTTAAGAGAGGGTGATGGGGGGGGCTTGCTTCTGTCTCAGGGAGGGGTGACGATCACGGCAGGAGGAGGAAGAGGAGGAAGTCATGAGGTACGGATGGGCATGTGGGTGAGAGGGAAGGGGAGGAGAAGGGAGCGGGAGAAGAAGGAAGAGGAGGAGGAATGGGAAGAAGTCATGAGATAGGGCTGGATATGTGGGTGAGGGAAAGGAGGGATGCTGTGTCAAGGTGGATATGAGATTGTTGGTTGGTGTTGGAGGAAGGAAGGAAGGAAGGAAGGAAGGAAGGAAGGAAGGAAGGAAGGAATGTATGTATGTATGTATGTATGTATGTATATTTGGTTGGTTGGACAAAAGGCTCCGAATGTGGCCAGAGTTAAGTGGAGGGTTATGAGAGATGTATGGGGTTGGTGAGGAGGATTGATGAGGTGGTGGGTGAAGAGAAAAGGAAGGAAGGAAGGAAGGAAGGAAGGAAGGAAGGTTAGATATCACTAGACACTATCACTCCACTGTCCTTACGTGTCGAGGAAAATCTGATGAAAAAAATGTCACACACACACACACACACACACACACACACACACACACACACACACACACACACACACACACACACACACACACACACACACACACACACACACACACACACACACACACACACACAGCACCATCCCATCTATTATATATTAAAATAATAAACAACTCCTGATTTATGTACTGTACAGCCCTGTAAATGTATTCAATGCATATTATATCATTATGTCTAAATCAAATGTAAGTCTGTATATTTTCAGCCACCGGCTGCAACTCTATTAATAAACCGTTTATTATTATTATAATAATTATTATTACACACACACACACACACACACAGAACTTACAATTTTTTTTTTACAAAACTGATACACCTGTTAATGAGTCTTTTACACCTACAACACTGGCTACACCTGTTAATGAGTCTTACACACCTACAACACTGCTACACCTGTTAATGAGTCTTACACACCTACAACATTGGTACACTCACCCACGACAGGTACTGCAGCTGCAAATGTAATTAAGCAGGTGTTGCCGCAGGTGTAATCAAGCAAGTGAGTTTAAACCAATGTATTGATGTACAGGTGTCATCGAGAAGTCAATTAAGGCGACGGTAGTTATTGCAGGTAATTAGGCAGTTATTAAACGGAAATAAATAAACCAGAGTAGAATTTGTACCTGAATGAGTGTAGTTTAATTAATTTTTTTCAGAATCGGGTAGGTTCAGTTAGTGTTAGGGTAGGTTAGGTTATGATACAGGGTAGGGTAGGATAGGGTTAGGTTAGTGTTAGGGTAGGTTAGGTTAGTGTTAGGGTAGGTTAGGTTATGATACAGGGTAGGGTAGGATAGGGTTAGGTTAGTGTTAGGGTAGGTTAGGTTATGATACAGGGTAGGGTAGGGTTAGGTTAGTGTTAGGGTAGGTTAGGTTATGATACAGGGTAGGGTAGGGTTAGGTTAGTGTTAGGGTAGGTTAGGTTATGATACAGGGTAGGGTAGGGTTAGGTTAGTGTTAGGGTAGGTTAGGTTATGATACAGGGTAGGGTAGGGTTAGGTTAGTGTTAGGGTAGGTTAGGTTATTTTACAGGGTAGGGTAGGGTTAGTGTTAGGGTAGGTTAGGTTAGTGTTAGGGTAGGTTAGGTTAGTGTTAGGGTAGGTTAGGTTAGTGTTAGGGTAGGGTATGGTTAGGTTAGGTTTGGGTGTTAGTATTAAGGTGAAGTATAAGCTGTATGTATGATTTTAACATACATATGTATTCTGATCACCACGTAACTAAAACACATATCAGAATATATACTTAAGCTTAATCTACCGACTATAAAATCCCAACATACATACATACATACATACATACATACATACATACCATGCAATATATTTATCTAGAGTGAAACCTTTCAAATCATACTTGGTCCTGTGAAGTGATGTGCGAGTTACGAACACCGACTGAAAGACCGAAGCAGAGGTCCAGGAACCACTCAACTCTACACCTTATACACCCTCACCACACAGCTCACTTCTCCTTACTACTGAGTGTCTTGTATATGTCTTTTAGCCACTCTGTTTACTGTAAGTGTCTTCATAACATTGGCTGATCTGAGTGAAGTCACGGACGGACCCAGTTATTTACGAGCCCAGTTAGTTACTCACAGACCCAGTTACTCACGGACCCAGTTACTCACGGATCCAGTTACTCGTGGGCCCAGTCACTCACGGATCCAGTTACTCACGGACCCAGTCACTCACGGATCCAGTTACTCGTGGGCCCAGTCACTCACGGATCCAGTTACTCACGGACCCAGTTACTCACGGACAACGAACGTACTTTTTTCTATAACTGACAACCGTAAAGAAAATGAGAAATAGAGAAATAATGAGAGAGAGATATGACAAGAAGGTGGGGGAAAAATAGTTGATAAATAAGGGAGATTATGAGAGAGAAAAGTAACTAGGAAGAGAAGCCAGAGAAAGAGAGAGAGAGAGAGAGAGAGAGAGAGAGAGAGAGAGAGAGAGATAATGTTACCTTCGGGAGGACCCAGGAGCCGGTGTTCCCTAACTGCCTTTACTAAACCACCCAGAGAGAAATCAGGTCGTGTCCTCAAGCCGGATATTACCACACTGGCCGGATATACCACTAATGGATTGGCTGAGAAGACTGACTGACTGGCTGGCTGACTGACTGACTGGCTAACTGACAGGCTAACTGACTGGCTGACAAACTGACTGTTGAGACTGCTTGACTGGTGATGAAAACCTTCTCTACTACAATAATTGACTGTTAACTGTTACCGCTTTAATGTTTTGTATTTCTATGTGTAATAAATTTGTGATAATTACAAGGTTATGGTTGATACAATAGTTAACAATACAATACTATACAATAACATACCAAAATATACAAAAATACAAAACATTCTAAAATCATACAATAATATACAATGATACAATTACGGTATACTAAAATAAATAAACTTATACCAATGTAACTGGAATGTGGTGAGCACTCCTGAACACTGTACTCAACAAGGGTCACTGAACGGCCAGATGCAACTCATTCCCTGATCCAACCCACAAAAAACAGTTCCAATAATGTTTTCCTTCATGTTAAAACAGATGTGTTATTTCCCTCACACACACACAGCTACAAGGTGGCCAGAGACTTCTAAAGTTAACATAAAGCTTTAATTTGGTGTCTTATTAAGTTAATATACAACTATAAAGTAGCCCCGTCATATATCATAGCTATATAATAAACTGTCATGTATTAGTTTAGCTATAAACATGAGGTGTTATGACTGGACTCGGTCATCAATGGATACAGCCAGTGACCCTCTCGTGTAATGCAGGGAATCTACGTGATTGGTTCATATGAGTAATAACGTCAGAAAAAAATTTGCTGGGAAACTTGAATGACGTCATGGCTGCACCCCTCAGAAAATAATGCAATGACTTATAAAATTCGTAGTCAAGAGAAACGGTCACATTGCAATACTAATAAAATAAGTCCTTAATAAACAAGTTGAACCCCTGACAATGATGAAAAATAACATAACTCGTAGATAATATTTGCCATCACCGCAACACACAGGTGACGTAAACAAACCTTGACCAATAAGAGAAGAGCTTGTGTGGTGACGTCAGAGTCATCTTAACCAATCACATTCCAGAGAGATTGGATCCGGTTCGTCACATCGCTTATTTCACTACAAGTGTTGATCACAAGGGCGGCTAAAGGTCCCTGTACCTCGTAACACACAAATACTGAACTTGTCTTGAGCAATTAAGTTATGTCTGATGTTGTATTTATATTTTGTTCTGTATCAAATAAACATATAAGAGCAACACTGACAAGACGTGATCCGCTAATAAATGTAAACAAATATATTATACGCTTTTTGTTGAGGTTTAGAAGAATATGAATTTATTCACAATGATTTATACTGAACATAAAGCCTTGAGTGTTAAACAATTACTGGCACTTCTGTATATGAACGACACGCTCGTTACTGTATATAAATACACACATACATAGTACACACACACAAAGCTGCCATAAAATATACATAACAAATCGAGTTCCAGAAAATATTAAATGGATAAAAAATACCTTCATCAAATTTCCCCAATTCAGTTTTATGGCCAGTATTGCCACCCCGCCCCCTACCTGGCCACCACCCCCTGCCTGGCCACCGCCCCCTACCTGGCCACCACCCCCTACCTGGCCACCACCCCCTACCTGGCCACCACCCCCTACCTGGCCACCACCCCTACCTGGCCAACACTCTACCCTACTGCCCCTACCCAACACCACACCACCACCTGGCCACACCTGGCCACCACCCCTACCTGGCCAACACCCCTACCTGGCCACCTACACCCACACTACCTGTACACCCCCCACCTGGCCACCCCCTACCTGGCCAACACCCCCACCTGGCCAACACACCCCCTACCTGGCCACTGCCCCAACCTGGCCACCACCCCTACCTGGCCACACTACTACCTGGCCAACACCTACCTGGCCACACTGGCCCCCTACCTGGCCACCACCCCCATTACACCCCTACCTGGCCATCTGCCCCTACCTGGCTAACACCCCCTACCTGCCACTGCCCCAACCTGCTACACCCCCTACCTGGCCAACACTCCTACCCACACCTACCTGGCCACTGCCCCCACCTGGGGCCAACACTCTACCTGGCTACTGCCCCCAACAACACTTACCTGGCTAACCCTCACCTGGCCACACAATATTTAACAACACCCCCTACCTGGCCACACGCTACCTGGCCACCGCTCCCAACCTGGCCAACACCCCCTACCTGGCCACACATCTGAAGGAGAGTGAAGTGTTGTATTTTCTGCTCTAAAATAGATTCGTCATGGCAGCTGACAGCCTGTATGTTCATAAGTTGTTGTCACTCACGAGTAAAAAAAATGTGTTAGGTGGAAGCTGCCGTCCTCTCCCCAGCTGGTACAACGTCTGGCTCACTCTGGCCCACTTACTGACTGTCATGTGTATGGCACCGTGTACTGTACTGAGTTTATGGCACCGTGTACTGTACTGAGTTTATGGCACCGTGTACTGTGCTGAGTTTATGGCACCGTGTACTGTACTGAGTTTATGGCACCGTGTACTGTACTGAGTTTATGGCACCGTGTACTGTACTGAGTTTATGGCACCGTGTACTGTACTGAGTTTATGGCTGTACCGTGTACTGTACTGAGTTTATGACACCGTGTACTGCTACTGAGTTTATGGCACCGTGTACTGTACTGAGTTTATGGCACCGTGTACTGTACTGAGTTTATGGCACCGTGTACTGTACTGAGTTTATGGCACCGTGTGCTGTACTGAGTTTATGGCACCGTGTACTGTACTGAGTTTATGGCACCGTGTACTGTACTGAGTTTATGACACCGTGTACTGTACTGAGTTTATGGCACCGTGTACTGTACTGAGTTTATGGCACCGTGTACAGTGATGTGCTGGGTGGGATAGACACGGCAGTACGAACACACAGACAAAACCTCATCAATGTAAAGAACAAAATACCACCAACGCAATAATAATAAGACAGGCTGGGTTGGTCTTCCCTCAGTTATCAAAATTTCCCTCACGTCAACAAAAGCTTCATTCCCACTTCTTTTACTCCCCCCCCAAGCATTACCTGACGTCACTACGGTGTTTCCCTATTGGTAATCTGTGTGTGTGTGTGTGTGTGTGTGTATATATATATATATATATATATATATATATATATATATATATATATATATATATATATATATATATATATATATATATATATATATATGTGTGTGTGTGTGTGTGTGAATATATAAACAAAATAAAAAATCGTGTTCGTCATGCAAAAATACATCACTCTCATTATGTTATCATTATATAACACCTGCATAATATACCAGTACCTATGACGTTGTTTCTTAAATTGTTACTATTATCCCCAGATGGACGATTCACCAGGCCTCTCCAACACTCACCTGACAGGACTGAACGACACACCAATAAGCACAATCCAGTCAAGTGACCACACACTCAGAAACAATTGACTTGTAAACCAGCAGAAATTCAAATTCCATGAGATCATCAACGATTTAAGCGTAAACAGCAAGAGAACATAAACATGAGTGTTTAAATATAAAGAAAAACATTTAGGCAGTCGTGGGGCGAGTACATCTTGGTTGTTGGTGAGCAAAAAGTGGACTTGTGACGGGAAGGTATCCGGGATGACTTCCCCTTCCCGCCCCGGGCCTATACGAGGCCCCTGCTCCAGTAATATTCTCCTTATATATAACTACACGAGTCGACCCACTAAACTGACAAAAACACCAAGTATGTTAGAGCTACACCTGACAGCCTCTTGTTAGTGTTTCTACGGTAACTCTTCCATCTCGACACAGGAACAGCGCGAGTAACCTGTGTTAGGTTTAATTCAACAAACATTAAAGTGAGGTAATAACAACACGTACAGGTATAAGACACAGCTGCTACACACAACAGATATATAGTAAAAATGTATTACTCTTGCGATCATCAGTGAAACTTGTCTGATGAGTGGTGGTGAAAGGAAGAGATGGTGGTGATGGTGGTGAGAGGAAGAGATGGTGGTGATGGTGGTGAGAGGAAGAGATGGTGGTGATGGTGGTGAGAGGAAGTGATGGTGGTGATGGTGAGAGAAAGTTGTAGTGATGGTGAAACATGTAATGCATGACTCATAAAGGCAAGCATGAACTTAGCATGCTTCCCAGTTGGGCACTGTAAACGCTTCTGCGCTTCACCTTGCACAGGATGTAAGGGGGTGCCCAATAAACTAGCCCCCTCCGGGCCAATCTGTAAATCTGTGAGGTACAACTTCGATTTGAACATGGGGTGACTTGGGAATGTAGTAGGAGTAAGGTAGGAGTATGGTAGGAGTGTGGTAAGTGTGGTAGGAGTGAGGTAGGAGCATGGTAAGAGTGTGGTGGGAGTGAGGTAGGAGTGTGTGTGTGGTAGGAGTGAGGTAGGAGTGTGTGTGTGGTAAGAGTGTGGTAGAGAATAATAAAATATAAAGCGTCATCACCCAGTTTGCCAATTTTTTTTCTTATACTAAGGAGTTGGTCATCATATAAGGGTGTGTGACGTGTGGTGGTGGAGACACGCCCTTAGTGCCCATTTTTATACTGTCTGTTTAAAGCTTTGACCTTGGGGGCTTAACTATTAAAAAACTTTATCCTTAATCAATTAATCACTTTAACACATTAACCTCAGCACTTAACGATCTAAAACATTAACCCTAACAGTGAACTATTTCAAACATTAACCTGAACATTTAACCATTTACAATTTTAACCCCAACACATGACCATTTATTTATAACTTTAACCTGAGCATAGAACCATCTATAACCTTAACCTGAGCACATGCTGTAACCATTTAACCTGAGCACATAACCATGTATAACTTAACCTTGGTGTCTTGCTGGCTATTGAAGTGTAACCTTAACCTCAGTGCTAGTATGGTCAAGGTTTTAGCTAGTGTGCTTCTGTATGGTCAAGACTTATCTCTGTTTAATCTCTCTCTCTCTCTCTCTCTCTCTCTTACAGTTGCATGGATTAATAAATTCTATCTCTATCTCCCACTATTATGTCAGCCATCTTCCCAAACACCTATAAATATACATATAATAAATGTCATATGTGTATCTACGAGCACCTGTATTGATTAGGCTATTGTTTCATTATAATAGTACCTGGACATAAAAAAAACCATATTGATGTAACTGTTCATTGATGTAATATCGAACATGAACAATGCAGGACTTACCTAAGTGTCACCTAATATTACAGTACAAGAGACATTTTCAATCTCCAACGCAAAGTATGCCTCGTCATAGCCACAAATGGGTGTTAAATCTGTCACACACACACACACAGAGGTTGAAGATATTCCCACTTATGTGTCACAGTTGTATAAAAAGAAGCGGCTTATATACACGCAAATTACTGTACTCGACACCGGACCTAAAAAGCGGCAGCGAGTTTTTTTTAAGAAGCAAAACAACGAAGGTTAAATTTCATACACATTTCCTGCATTAGTTGACGTTTGTCGACTACAGACGGTAAATAAAGCTTAATCTGTCATAAAGTTTGTACATGAGGGTAACCAAAAAATAAGGTATGATCTTGCCAACAACAGGAGGGTCATATACGTGGAATGATGATGACTCGCAGTTTTAGCAGGTTGCATGACGCTCCTCTGGGCGGTCGATGGTGTGAGAGGGGAGGAGCGCTTGCCCCAGTGGGACGCCCACACCCCAGGCCCCTGCTGACGTCACCGCTCCTCTGGGGATTCCACCTTACGAATTCCTTCACATAGAATATCTCTAACTTTCTTTCTGATAGTGTTATTTTCTGTTGGTTCTGTGGCTAGTGTTAACGTTGATAATTTCCTCATAGTTGGGTGGGTGTACTGGACCAGCGAAACATTCGTGATGATGTACTGTATAGTAGTGCTTCTCATCACATAAGTTTACTGGTGAAGTTATCCCTCAATGTTTCTTATGTGATGACTATTGCCTCTGTTGCTATTAGCCTTAATTTTCTGCTGAACTGCTGTCTTATATATTGCTAGTGCTGAACTGCTATTTTAATGGTTCAAGAAAGTTCACTTACAATGTAGACTTAGTCACTGGCTTCTACTCTGACACGAGACTACAACAACCTGATCCACGTGGCGAAGATAACTTGATTCTGATGTAAACTTTCCTCTTCGTACTGCCCCACAGGTGGAAATCCCCCCTACCCCCTCCCGCCCTTCCTCTCATCCCCTTCCTCCCCTCCCTCCTCCTCCTTCCCCTCATCCCCTCCGCCTTCCTTCCCTCCTAAACTTCAGTGTAATAACCGAACCCATAAACAGACTCCCAAACATGTACAAACATTCACCTGAACACGTGTGGGATCAGTAATGGCTGGACAAATGTTTATGTCCGTAAACGTGGATACCATAAATGTCGTCTTTACTCACACAAAGAAAAATATAAACAACAGACTGGTGTCATCTCTGATCCTTTATGTGGTGGCCAAGTGGTTACAACGCTCGTCTCTTGTCCTAATGGTCGCAGGCTAGGTACTCCGAGTCCACCCAGCTGTAAATGGGTACCTAAATTTACAGTTGGGGAAGTGTAAGGAGGTCGAGTGCAGTGTCACGCGCCACACATGGGCGCTTGACGTAACTCGTGCTACTTTAACGTCACTATGCCACCCCTGATGTCTCTATGATGTTTTTGACATTACTGTTACTGCCTGAGTGACATCCGTGACATCCCCTGCCACCCCATGATGCCGTTGTGTCATCCCCTGCCGCAGAATGTCAACCTTCATGATGGTTTGTCACGTGTGGTTGACTGTCACTAATTTACTGTCTCAAGTGTAATGATAAACTCTTCCACACGCTCGTCTGTCTGTCTGTCCGTCCCTCTATCCATCCATCTCTGTTCCTGATGATGATGCCTACCTGTCTGTCTTGGCTGGTTTCTTCGTCTGTTCTGTCGACGTCTTACCCCAATCTGTCTGTAGTGCAGGGCATGTGTGTGTGTGTGTGTGTGTGTGTGTGTGTGTGTGTGTGTGTGTGTGTGTGTGTGTGTGTGTGTGTGTGTGCGTGTGTGTGTGTGTGTGTGTGTGTGTGTGTGTGTGTTGTTCTTTATGGTGTAAGTCACTAAGAACGAAAGTAAATAAATTAGTAAGCATAATTAAATAAAATTACCCAGTATAAGTAAACAAATACGCAAACAAAAAGCAAACATCTAAACAAATAAGTAAGTTTCCACATACAAAAAACATTCGCCATTACGGTGAGCAGGACTCCAGCCATTTACAAAGGGGGAACAGCCTCCCCCTCCTCTCACGTGAAGAGAAACGAAATAACAAAAGGAATTTCTCTGGACGGACGGAAGCCTCGGTAAATCCTTATTGTGGGTCGCTGCATCATCACCCCTCAATCCTACCCTGGAGAGAGAGAGAGAGAGAGAGAGAGAGAGAGAGAGAGAGAGAGAGAGAGAGAGAGTTATCTGCCATCCAAACCACTATACCTCATCGTGAAGTGAACGTCACAACCCACAACATTACCACCACTACCTCCCCCACTACCACCACCACTACCTCCACCACCACCACCACCACTACCTCACCCACTACCTCCCCCACCACCACCACAACCCCCAACACAACCACCATTCATATATACACAGCACGTCACACAGGCAGGCACATTCATCTGCAGGAGGGCATGATTGACAGAGGGCTGGTTGAGGTGTGCTTGGGTCTTGGTGGTGGGTCTGGTTACCACACAAACCTTAGTGTTGATGAGTCTGGCCACTTGACTCACAGATGGCTCTCTCTCTCTCTCTCTGCTTCTTGGTGAGTTAAGATGTGGGACCAAGTGAGTGGGCACACTTAGCTTTGATTTTGGGTAAACAAACCACTTAATTCTTGTTACACTCTCTCTCTCTCTCTCTCTCTCTAGGTGAACACACGTCTGCCTGTCTGTCTGTCTCTCTCATGCTCCAGATCCTTCTCCCTTCCCTCATACATTTCCACAATGCAGGTAGGTACTGGTCCTTGGTGTTGTGACCTTACTTAACCATTATATATTGCTCCAGAAACAGGTAATGTATGTGCGGGTGTGTGTGTGTGTGTGTGTGTGTGTGTGTGTGTGTGTGTGTGTGTGTGTGTGTGTGTGTTACGCTATGTCAGGTTAGTTTAAGTTGGAGTTAGGTTATTTAATCATTATTTGAAGAAAAAAAAACCTGGGATGTCTAATCTTCAGGTGATCCCCACAACTAAAACCACTGTATTAAAATTTAATCACGAGAACTCCTACTTATAAACGAGCACCTAACTTTGCAGACGGGGAGGTAAAGGCATTCTAGTGCTGTGCCCGCTACTCATCCACCCCCCACACCTTCTTCACACACACACACAAGCCAGTACATCTCTGTGTAGTCCGGACGCAGCAGCTTCAGGAGGGTGTTTGGAGAGCTGAGGGAGTACTTCTCGGCGCCTGCCCCTCGTTATTCAGTTCCTTGTTGACATTAACACCAGGGAGATACTGACCTAACTCCTTCCCCTGTGTGTGTGTGTTTTAGGTTAGATTAGGTGTGGGTACAATGAAGACTAGACCTTCAGTACACAAGGAGCCAGACATTGTACCCGTCCACCTTCACTTCCCCAAACTATAAAGTTAGGTTGCCTGGCTGGGATTTTCCGTGATCGAACGCCTGAAATTTTGGACAGGAACCGAGAATTGCATTCACTTGGCCACCAGAATCCAACAAACACACACACACACACACACACACACACACACACACACACACACACACACACACACACACACACACACACACACACACACCGTTGTCATTGCCTCCAGCTTTTTATTAATTGTCTTAAATATTTCACAGGTAGAAACGGTTCCAAACACATCACTCGTATTCTACCTGTAATTAACTCGTATTTACCTGTAACATGACCTGAGAGCCGAAAGTTTACAAGGATACAGTGTGTAGTGTTGACCCGTGTGTGTGTGAGAGAGATCCTACCATTATGACCTATCCTTCACCATCTCACACCTCCTGTACCCTCACATGTCCTGCACCCTCACTCCCTCACCCCTCCTACACCCTCACCCCCCCCTTCTCCCCCACCACCACACACTGTGATAGATGATAACATTCATAAATAATCATGTTTATTTGTTTTAGTTTATTCTCTGTCATGGCTCTGTGCATTGTTGTATGTCATCAGCTGTTGTTGTTGTTGTTGTTGTTGCATCACACTCGTCTCTCTTGTTTACATAAATGAATAATAAATTGTGTGTGTTGGTTTTATTAATTGAATAAAATATATCTCCTCCTTTCCTCGACAGTGTGTGGTGGTGGTGGTGATGGGGTGGTAGTGATGGTGGTGATAAGGTGGGAGTGGTGGTTGTGGTAGTAGTGGTGATGGTGCTAGTGGTGGTGCTGATGGTGGTGGTAGTGGTGGTTGTAGTGGTGATGGTGGTTGTGGTGGTGGCGGTAGTGGTGGTGATGGTGGTTGTGGTGGTGATGATGGTAGTGGTGATGGTGGTAGTAGGTGTGGTGATGGAGGCGACACATACAGTATATCCCCAAAAGGAATTTATCACCTATCATCACAACATAACATAACAGAAAAGCCTCCCACAGTATAACAGCCTTCCACAGTATAACAGCCTCCCACAGCTTATAACAGCCTCCTTCACTATATTTCACCAGACAGCCTCACCATCAACCCACAACTTTTACACAACATTATTACTAAAACACTCAAGGTAACTACATCAAGGCAGGCAGGTATACACACGCGTCGGGTCTCAGCGTTGAGTAATAAGGACTACAACTGGTCTTATGACGTCTGCAAGCAAGGTCACTTACGCGCATGAACGTTACTCTCAGAATCTCCTAAACACACACACACACACACACACACACGGAGGTGACTATGTAAAAGAGTGGGAAAAGAAGGGCATTTTAAACTTAAGTTGTAATATATATATATAAAGAGAGAGAGAGAGAGAGAGAGAGAGAGAGGCAACTTAGAATACTGTATCATAAGGACGTGTGTGTGTGTGGGGTGCAGGATAGGCCAACTACGCTACTGTCCCCCGTCGTCCCACACACCTCACTACAATACACTGACTATAATCTCTACTCTACCCCCCAGAGATCACCACACATAATATATTTAAGTTCCTTCTCTGCACTTATGTTCCGCTACTTGTATCATTATTTACACAAACACGTTCTTTACGGTCTGCCTGGATGCTCCTACGTCTTCTTGTCTTAAAGAACAAAATCTGGCTCCCTAGACACGTAGTTAAGATGTGTCTGTGAAGCATAAGTGACCTGTCTGTTAATAGTGTCTGTGTACAACTTACCTCTTCTCCCCTCATCTCTCTCCCTCTACCCCCCCTTTCCCTCCCTCTCTCCTGCAAAAATCCAAACCAAACAGCGTCAAAATCTGAAATCTGGTCAGGTAACCCAGGGACAGATATATTGAAGGTTGGTACATCACACTGAGCACACAAAGAGGCACTGCAGTGGACAACCTTTACCTCCCCATCAGTAGAGTTAGGTACAGTACTTACTCTCAGGTAGGTAGAGTAGCCTTGAGGCGGGGCCCCCGGATGTGACCGAGAGACACTTGCGACAGTAAACGAGGACTACTGTACAGTGTATCCACTTTTTGTGTAACTTTCTAATTAACTCGGATATGACGGAAGTACTGAAGGACGGACGGACGGACGGACGGACAAGGAAATGACAATTAATATTATAATAACAACATACACGGATAGATGTACACACACACACACACATACCAGCGGCTGTAACGCAACATGTAGTGACACAAGAATCGGGGAATGCCCAATCACGAGGAACTGATTATATGTTAAGATCCTTCCCACTATTACCTGTGTCCTAATGTATCACCCGTGCCCTAATGTATCACCCGTGTCCTGATGTATTACCCGTGTCCTAATGTATCACCCGTGTCCTGATGTATTACCCGTGTCCTAATGTATCACCCGTGTCCTGATGTATTGCCCGTGTCCTAATGTATCACCCGTGCCCTAATGTATCACCCGTGTCCTGATGTATCACCCGTGTCCTGATGTGTCACCCGTATCCTAATGTATCACCCGTGTCCTGATGTATTACCCGTGTCTTAATGTATCACCCGTATCCTAATGTATCACTCGTGTCCTGATTTATTACCCGTGTCCTATAATATAATAGTTTAACCCTTTGAAGACTATGGTTTAACCCTTTGAAGACTATGGTTTAACCCTTTGACTAAAAAACCCGGAGACAGGTGAGAGGTAAGGCAGGTACAGACTGTAATTTACCTGTAGGAGGAGGGCGCCGTCTCTGACAATGACTCTGACGCAGAACTTGTGACCTGAAGTACCACAGGGCACCACCACGTGTACCTCCTCGATCTGTGAGTACGGCACCAGTGACTCCAACAGACCCGTCGACTGTAACGAGAGAAGATCATGGTTAGTACAGGAGTAGGTAAGATTTATAAAGGCATTGGTTACAGCACTGTCGATTGTAACCTAACCTAACCTAACCCTGTCCTACACTTCCCTCCCGCCCTTCCCTCAGTTTCCCTCCTCCCTCCCGTCCATCCCTCCCTACCGTCCTTCCATCCCTCCCCTCCCGTCCTTCCATCCCTCCCAACCCTACCCTCCCGTCCCAACACAGCGTCACCATCAGTATAAGGTAGGGGAGGAGGGCGGGCCACTATTATATATATAGTGTTAGGACAGACAAAAACTACTGCTGTGTTAAGGCCAACATAACCTCACCTGTCATTAGTTGTTGACAGGTGAAGCTGGCTTGGCTCTCTCATCTCCTTCTGTCACATTGATCATGGCTGTAAATAGTACTGTTTATGTCTTATCCCAGGAATTAAGTTATTTCTGTCTAGTATCTACTGACTCTATAGACCTCCATTGTGTGACGGTCGGACGGAAGGAGGGATAAAAGGAGGGTACGAAGGAGGGATAAAAGGAGGGTAGGAAGGAGGGACAAAAGGAGGGTAGGAAGGAGGGACAAAAGGAGGGTAGGAAGGAGGGATAAAAGGAGGGTAGGAAGGAGGGATAAAAGGAGGGTAGGAAGGAGGGATAAAAGGAGTGGTAGGAAGGAGGGTACAAAGGAGGGATAAAAGGAGGGTAGGGAAGAGGGATAAAAGGAGGGTAGGAAGGAGGGCACGAAGGAGGGATAAAGGAGGGTACGAAGGAGGGATAAAAGGAGGGCATGAAGGAGGATAAAAGGAGGTAGGAAGGAGGGATAAAAGGAGGGCAGGGAAGGAGGGGATAAAGGAGGGTAGGAAGGAGGATAAAAGGAGGGTAGGAAGGAGGACAAAGGAGGGCATGAAGGAGGGACAAAAGGGAGGGTAGGGAAGGAGGGATAAAAGGAGGGTAGGAAGGAGGGATAAAAGGAGGTAGAAGGAGGATAAAAGGGAGGGTAGGAATGAGGATAAAAGGAGGGTAGGAAGGAGGGATAAAAGGAGGGTAGGAAGGAGGGATAAAAGGAGGGTAGGAAGGAGGGACAAAAGGAGGGTAGGAAGGAGGGATAAAAGGAGGGTAGGAAGGAGGGACAAAAGGAGGGTAGGAAGGAGGGATAAAAGGAGGGTAGGAAGGAGGGATAAAAGGAGGGTAGGAAGGAGGGATAAAAGGAGGGTAGGAAGGAGGATAAAAGAGGGTAGAAGGAGGATAAAAGGAGGGAAGGAAGGAGGGATAAAAGGAGGGAAGGAAGGAGGGACAAAAGGAGGGTAGGGAAGGAGGACAAAAGGGAGGGTAGGAAGGAGGATAAAGGAGGGTAGGAAGGAGGGATAAAAGGAGGGTAGGAAGGAGGGATAAAAGGAGGGGTAGGAAGGAGGGACAGGAGGTAGGAAGGAGGGGACAAAAGGAGGGTAAGAAGGAGGGATAAAAGGAGGGTAGGGAAGGAGGGACAAAAGGAGGGTAGGAAGGAGGGATAAAAGGAGGGTAGAGGGGGGGGAAAAGGAGGTAAGAAGGAGGGACAAAAGGAGGGTAGGGAAGGAGGATAAAAGGAGTGGTAGGAAGGAGGGACAAAGAGGGTGGTGAAGGAGGGGATAAAAGAGGTAGGGAAGGAAGGATAAAAGAAGGATAGGAAGGAGGGACAAAGGAGGTAGGAGGAGGGACAAAGGAGGGTAGGAAGGAGGATAAAAGGAGGGTAGGAAGGAGGGATAAAAGGAGGGTAGGGAAGGAGGATAAAAGGAGGATAGGAAGGAGGAACAAAAGGAGGGTAGGAAGGAGGGGATAAAAGGAGGGTAGGAAGGAGGGACAAAAGGAGGGTAGAAGGAGGATAAAAGGAGGTAGGAAGGAGGGATAAAAGGAGGGTAGGAAGGAGGGATAAAAGAAGGGTAGGAAGGAGGGACAAAAGGAGGGTAGGAAGGAGGGACAAAAGGAGGGTAGGAAGGAGGGATAAAAGGAGGGTAGGAAGGAGGGATAAAAGGAGGA
Organism: Homarus americanus; assembly: GCF_018991925.1. Taxonomy (NCBI): domain Eukaryota; kingdom Metazoa; phylum Arthropoda; class Malacostraca; order Decapoda; family Nephropidae; genus Homarus; species Homarus americanus. The sequence continues at coordinate 210,540 of NW_024732537.1, forward strand.
TAGGAAGGAGGAAAAAGGGTAGGAAGGAAGGATAAAAGAAGGATAGGAAGGAGGGACAAAAGGAGGGTAGGAAGGAGGGACAAAAGGAGAGTAGGAAGGAGGGATAAAAGGAGGGTAGGAAGGAGGGATAAAAGGAGGATAGGAAGGAGGAACAAAAGGAGGGTAGGAAGGAGGGATAAAAGGAGGGTAGGAAGGAGGGACAACAGCAATGCAATACAGCTCTTCTAAGACGTGTAATAATGTGTGTGTGTGTGTGTGTGTGTGTGTGTGTGCACAGTACAGTGACGTCATCAGAGGCCACTTATTTTCGTATCCAACAAAGTTTCTCAGCCATAAAAATTCTGATTCAGATTAATTTCTGTTTACGACTTTTAATTCCGATGAATAAACTGTCTGTCTTGTCTCCCTGTCTCTCTCTCTGTCTATGTAATTTCTGTATATTTTTCTATGCTCTTGTCTGTATGTCTATATTTGTCTATGTCTGGCTATGGTCTTTGTTTATTCTACTCCATGCGTCTGTATGTTTCTTATGATTGTCTTGATATCTTTAAGTTGTCTGTCTGTCTATCTGTCTGTCTATCTATCTATTTAAGTCTATCTGTCTGTTTCTCTATCAAAGGACCATTCCCATTTATTAAGGTGAAGTGAATTACCAAGAGATGCTACCACCTCAATCAGGATAATTACCAGATGTTACCATGGCAACCCCGAACCGGAAATCCACCAGCAAGTGGGCGGTGATCTCTCTCTCGCTCTTCTTCCATCTCCCCTCCCTCCTTTTCTCCTACCATCCTTCCCTCTCTCCCTATCTTTCTTCTTCCCATCCTCCCACTCGGGTCTCTTCCTCCAGTCAACGCCCCCAGAGCCATCATGTGGTTAGAGGACATGGTTACCTTTGCTTTACGGCTCTCCTGATTGGCTCATAACAAAGACAACTGCTGAATAACGAGAAGACTTTGCCAGAGAGAGAGAGAGAGAGAGAGAGAGAGAGAGAGAGAGAGAGACGAACGAACGAACGAACGAACGAACGAACGAACGAACGAACGAACGAACGAAAGAAAGAAAGAAAGAAAGAAAGAAAGAAAGAAAGAAGTCATTATCTAACGCAAGAGAAGTGCGTCACGACAAGTCCTGTGTTCAGATAAAGGTATTCAAGAAACATCCTGTCACACACACACACACACACACACACACACACACACACAGAGGACTTGCTAAATAAACATTCATATACATTTAGGTACACACAACATAAGTCAACATACAGTACAACATCAATATACTGTACATGTAAATATCACCCAAAATTTTGTCACTTTTGTCTGTTATGTCGAGTGAGTGACAGGTGTTGATGTGACACTCGGCCAGGGTACAGTATACACTTATATGGACTCCAGAACAAGAGTCCACAACATCCAACAAGAGTCCACAACATCCAACAAGAGTCCACAACAACTACAAAGAGTCCACAACATCCAACAAGAGTCCACAACAACTACAAAGAGTCCTCAACATCCAACAAGAGTCCACAACAACTACCAAGAGCGCTGTATACACTCGGCCACCGCACACTTACTGAATTATAATGCAAGATCTGTATCACATTTATAACACGTTCACTGCCACTACATGAGATTCACTGTACCACTAAGATACATAATTAATACTGTACCTTAAGTGATATTTCCTCAATAAACTCACTGATTCTGTAATGTTCTGATGGAGTCAAGTTCCATGTGAGGATGTTGTGTGTTCCGCTAAGTGTGAGAAACGATCTCTTCTTCACCCGTAAGTTGTGTTGTTTTGGTCATCTAGTGCATAATTAAGTAACATAACACGTACGTAACAGTTTATTTATGTCAAGGTGAAGTTATCTCTCTCTCTCTCTCTCTCTCTCTGTTAGGGACGCCATAGTTTTGACCTCGAGATAAGCCCAGGATTTTTTGTCCTCCAACATTCGTATAATCTCGCCAGACCTCGCCAGACCTAGACCAACCTTCAGGGGCTAAATCTTCGAGGGTAAAACCGACCAGAACGGAAATATACAAGGTCAGGTGTTGTCAGTGTGTGTGTGTGTGTGTGTGTGTGTGTGTGTGTGTGTGTGTGTGTGTGTGTGTGTGTGTGTGTGTGTGTGTGTGTGTGTGTGTGTGTGTGTGTGTGTGTGCGTGTGCGTGCGGGAAGATGGTGTTGTGTGTTAGGTCAGGTTAGGTAAGATAAGGTAAGGGTTAGTTAGATAAAATTAGGTCAGGTTCATGTTAGGTTAATTGAAATTAGGTTAGGTTTGGTGAGGGAGGGAGGGAGGGAGGAGAAACAATATCTACCTGTTATCAAAGTCTGTCAGTATCCGGCACGAGTAAGAGATGCCAAGTGTAGCTTCCTTTGTGTTAGTCATGGTGTTATATCCTGCTAATTTCACCCCCCCCTCTCTCTCTCTCTCTCTATCTCTCCCTGGAACTTTGGTGATATTCTTTCTCACTCTCTCTCCAATTCTTATTTTAGCATCATCTCTCACTCCCTCCTACGTCAGGTGTCAGTCTCCACAGGTGTGTAAACAGAAGCACGCCAAGACCCACCTTCCCAAAGACTTATACACCAAAACCTACCAATACCTCGAGCTGGTAGTCCATTTATAGTCTCTGAATAATATCAAGGCCATTGTGTCTCTTGGCGTCCCAGCTTAAGACGATAAAAGTGTTCTTAAAAGGATCAAGACTTGGATATAGGGATGGATTTGGGTGTTAATTTAGTGATCACCTGAATATTAGCCCTCCACCTTATTTCACCCGATGATTAACAAACTTAACACAAATCTAAGCTAATTTTACCTAACCTAAACGTAAATTAACCTATCTTAATCTATTTAATCTAACCTAACCTAACAAGTGATGGTGTGGCCTCTATCTCACTGTCAGGGCCACACACTGTAGTAATAAGTGATGGTGTGGCCTCTACCTCACTGCCAGGGCCACACACTGTAGTAATAAGTGATGGTGTGGCCTCTACCTCACTGCCATGGCCACACACTAACTGGCTACCACAGGATGAGGTCAGCCACTGCCCACACAAGGTTAGGTTAAATTTATCTCGATGCTCTTGTTTTATAATTAACTTCTGAGGTGGGGGTGCAGTGGACATCCTCAATACTGACACCACCTGGCCACCATCAATAGTGACACCACCTGGCCACCATCAACAGTGACAACACCTGGCCACCATCAACAGTGACAACACCTGGCCACCATCAACAGTGACAACACCTGGCCACCATTAATAGTGACAACACCTGGCCACCATCAACAGTGACAACACCTGGCCACCATTAATAGTGATAACACCTGGCCACCATTAATAGTGACAACACCTGGCCACCACCACAACAAGCGGGACTCAAGACCTGACTGGTGGCTGGTGGTCATGCTCTTCCGCCTGTGTGCTGTTGTCTCTACCACCAACCCCTTTCCTCCTTCTCTTCCTCCCTCCCTTCACCCCTTATTCCTCCCTTTCTTCCTCCCGCCCTCCTTTCTTTTCTTCCTTCCTTCCTATGTTCATTCAGCCTTAATATTAACTTAACCTAACCCTCCCATGTAACGTTAGGTGCGTTGTGTTTAATCATCAGGTGAAAAAAGCAGGTGTGTGTGTGTGTGTGTGTGTGTGTGTGTGTGTGTGTGTGTGTGTGTGTGTGTGTCTCCATATTTCCGTCTGTTTCTCACACCTACAGTATTCTGGCTGGCATTAATGACAGCAGCGGGCGCCCGTATGCCAAGTCAAGGTAACACCATCATCACCCCACACAATCACCCAAATAATACAGACACTTTCCCCTAGAACACGGTAATGGCGGAACCTCATCTGCACTCCCCAGTTCCTGTCTGTCTGTCTGTCGCTCTTCTGTCTGTCTGTCTGTGTGGTCTGTTTCTGTCTGTCTCAGCTCCAGGAATGTACCGAAAGCTTATCAACACACTACATCACACACCTCCACCTGCTTGGCGACAACCTCTCACACCAACAGGTTTACACACACAGGTAAATTAAGTGATGAGGAAGATTCTGGTGAAAAAATTATATGCTCCAAGTGTGGTCGGTGATGGTGGTGAATTATTGTTGTTTTGGAGGTGAATGTTACCTGGTGTTACTGATTACAGGTGAGAGAGAGAGAGAGAGAGAGAGAGAGAGAGAGAGAGAGAGACTGTGTGAGTGTGTAACTGAGAGACAGACAGACAGACAAAAAAGATACGATTCCCCTAATTAATTTGATGGAAGGAAAGGAAAAAATTACAGGGGAAGAAAATATATAATGAAAAATCAAAGGTTAAGCATTAGAGTAACGAACACACACACACACACACACACACACACACACACACACAGAGGACGTCGTCTACATCACCAGTGTTCACTTAATGACTATATAAACGTCACAAGTTCAATTCCCAGCAGAGTAAGAGCCGCTCCTTCCCTGTTCTCTAAGAGCTTGTACTATGTAATGTTGGTGTACAGTACGAGGTGTGCTTGTTGACGATGGAACAACTCTACGATGGGACAACTCGAAATCCGTGGTCATGTTGTTAGCGTGTGTTCTTGCTGCCAACACCAAGCTAAAGACTCGACGTAGATCTTTAGTCTGTTTTTTCCTCTTCCCTTATTATCATGTTTAGTTCCGGGTTGAATTACGTTCTGGTTATCTCCCTCACTACATCCTGCCAGGCCCACTGAACCTTCATCCAACAGGTCACTATCATGTCCTCCTACAGGTCCCCAGGTCACTATCATGTCCTCCTACAGGTCCCCAGGTCACTATCATGTCCTCCTACAGGTCCCCAGGTCACTATCATGCCCTCCTACAGGTCCCCAGGTCACTATCATGTCCTCCTACAGGTCCCCAGGTCACTATCATGTCCTCCTACAGGTCCCCAGGTCACAGGTCCCCCAGGTCACTATCATGTCCTCCTACAGGTCACCAGGTCACCTCATGTCCTCCTACAGGTCCCCAGGTCACTATCATGCCCTCTACAGGTCCCCAGTGCTATCATGTCTCCTACAGGTCCCCCAGGTGTTATCATGTCCCTACAAGGTCTAGATGCTATCATGTGTCATCCTACAGGTCCCCAGGTCACTATCATGTGTCATCCTACAGGTCCCCAGGTAACTATCATGACCTCCTCCAGGTCCCTAGCTCACTATCATGTCCTCCCTACAGGTCCCCAGGTCATTATCATGTGTCCTACTGGTCCCCAGGTCACTACCATGTCATCCTACAGGTCCCCAGAGTCACTGCCATGTCCTCCTACAGGTCCCCAGCTCACTATCATGTCCTACAGGTCTCCCCAGCCGTCAGCATCATGTCATCTCTTCTTGATGACCAAATATCTCGCCTCCTATAGACAGACCTGACACGCGATAGGTCACCAGGTTACGTTCAACAGGTCACGGTAGGTCATGAGGTCATATTAGTCACTACATCACATGACACACACACACACACACACACACACACACACACACACACACACACACACACACACACACACACCATCACTCCACATTCATTGATTAGATATGGCTACTTAAAGCAGATCTGGCCACCTTGATTAGACAAAAGTCACATTAGTAGACATTGGCCACAGATACTAGGCAACGGCCACATACAGTCGACAACGGCCACATATAATACACAATGGCCACACTTCACACAGTTCCGACTCCTTCACCGGCAAAATGTCAACAACGTGTGCTAGATTTCACTCTCTTCTTGCCTGCCCTCCCTCTGTCTTGCCCTCTCTCCGTCTTGCCCTTCCTCCGTCTTGCCCTCTTCAAGCTTTACCAATAAAGCTATTAAACTAAAAAAAAAGGGGGGGCTGAAATCCACTAACTGTGTCGTAATGGCGCAGTGTGTGTCTGTGTTTGTCCTGAAGTTTACTACTCATCCAGTGTTGGTGGACGGAGGGTTGAAGGCGTAAGGTGACTTCAACGTCCACTTCGGCACGACGATCAAAGATGTCTGAAAGCAACAACAACTCCTTCGTGAGAGAGAATCATAAGACTTGAGACGGCAGAGGGCAGTGTTAGATGACGGGGGGAGAATGCGGACGGAGGTAGAGATTGAGGTGGGGTGAGGAATGAGGGTAAGAGATGAAGATGAGGTAAGAATGAGGTGGGGTGGGGTGGGGTCGGGTGGGGTGATGGGGGTGATGAGTGGGTCCAGGGTGGATGTTGGTGAGGATAACAAGAGATTCCTTCGTTCAGTGCCAGTGTAGGTTGACCGTGGCCTCACCCTGATCGACCAACGGTGTCTTCCTCTGCCTCATGACCTAACCTCCGTGCTGCGTGTGGGGACAAAACCGAATCTTCATCTTCCTCTGCTGGGACTGTCCTCTACCAGGTTCCTCTCTGCTGGGACTGTGCTCCAAAGGGTTCCTCTCTGCTGGGACTGTGCTCCAAAGGGTTCCTCTCTGCTGGGACTGTGCTCCAAAGGGTTCCTCTCTGCTGGGACTGTGCTCCAGCGGGTTCCTCTCTGCTGGGACTGTGCTCCACCGGGTTCCTCTCTGCTGGGACTGTGCTCCACCGGGTTCCTCTCTGCTAGGACTGTGCTCCAGCGGGTTCCTCTCTGCTGGGACTGTGCTCTACCGGGGTTCCCTAGCTGGAGTATTGGGTGTGTATATCTTGTTCACTGTGGAGATATGTTTACGTCTTTTTGTCTGCCTCTGACAGCCTGCATACCTCTGTTTGTTTTCTTTTTGTCTATGTCCGTACGTATGTCGATAATGTTTACCTCTCTCTCTCTCTCTCTCTCTCTCTCTCTCTCTCTCTCTCTAAAATTATAACGACTATATAAGGAAGCCGAAAAGAACAGTGGTTGTGTTTCATTTTATCTTGCGTTTCGATCTACCGTTTGAGACAACAATGAAACATTAACAGAAGCGGAAGTGAGAGACTGTGTGTGTGTGTGTGTGTGTGTGTGTGTGTGTGTGTGTGTGTGTGTGTGTGTGTGTGTGTGTGTGTGTGTGTGTGTGTGTGTGTGTGATCGTCATTAACCAAACCCCGGGACAAGAGAGTGTTAAGCGGCCTGTGGTGGTAAGGGTGATAGTCTTAAGTTATGAGGAGGGTCGACTGGTCTCTTGGGTTAAGCTTAAAGGTGTCGTGTCTTGAGCTCAACCCAGATCGATGCTTACTGTTGTTAGTCTTGAGTCCTCGGTCACGGATCTTGTAGTCTGGGTGGTAGTAGTGGTTGATTGTGGTTGTTGGTGGTTGTTGGTGATGGTGATGGAGACGAGGGTTAGGTAAGTTTGGTTAGGTTAGGTAAGTTTGGTTAGGTTTGGTTAGGTTAGGTTAGATTCAGTATACCTAGGCCCTGAAAGGTGTAGGGGAGGTGAGGTAAGATAATGAGGAGTGGGGTAAGAGAGGAAAAGGAAGGGAACGGGAGAGGAGGTGCAAGGGGGGGGGTGCGAGGAAGAGGAGGAAAGAAGAGGAAAGAGGGATGGCACTAAAGGGAGATGGGGGTGGAAGGGAAAAGGAAAGAAGAGGAAAGAGGGAAATGGCACGAGAGGGAGATGGGGGTGAAAGGAAAAGGAAGGGAGAGAGGGGTGGAAGGGAAGAGGAACACTTGCTGGGGAGTGAAAGTGAACAAGTAACGGAGTGTAGGAGGAAAATTTCATACAGATCTACCTTCACCACCACTCCTCTGTGTGTGTGTGTGTGTGTGTGTGTGTGTGTGTGTGTGTGTGTGTGTGTGTGTGTGTGTGTGTGTGCGTGTCACCAAATATCAATAACAAACCACTTGAGTGTGAGCAAACAATAACTTGAGTGTCAGCAGTAAATAAACAACAATAACTTAATTAATAACTACAATCACCTCAATAATAACAATAACTTCAATGATAACAACAATAACTTCAATAATAACAACAATAACTTCAATAATAACAATAACTAGTGTTATTTACTGTCATCAAGGTTTTAATTAAAATCTATTGCCTGTTATTAAGTCATTTCGAAAATGCTTGCTTGAGCTACTTAAGGGAATAATTAATTGCCTTCACCTTAATTAATTTGGTTCATTATACCTACAAAGCTCACAAACTAATTATCTGGGAGTGTATGATGATATATAATTATAATTAACTCCATTTAGTAAGTCATGATTAGATAGAATACAATTAGTTGGATTAAGCTTAAATGAATTGTAGGAAGCTGGCAATAATTTATTTATTAATTTAGGTTGTAATTAAGAGCTATAACTACTACTTTACTTAGCTAGGTTCTGAATGGATCCACTCTGCAATAATTGGTTGGGTCATAATTACATGATATACAATTAGGTAAGTTCTAAATGGGTAACATAACAAGAAGCTAATTAAGTTAGATATTTAATTCCTAATTGGATTACTTGTAATTTGTCACGTAATGAGGCCAAGGGTTTCATTAATCAGTAACATGAAGAAAGTCGAGTGACAGAGAATCGAGTGACAGAGACATTAAATAACGTAACGTAATACTCACTCATCTTTTACGTCACCCATATATACCTACAGACCAGGTGACGTCACAATGTCTCGACCAATACAGTGGCAGCAGCATCAGCGAGGACATTATTATTAATACCATATAAGTCCTGATTCTTAAGGCGACGATCACCATGGCAACGAGACGACGCCATGAACTCGGGGACGTCATAGAAACGATGGGGTATCCATGGCAACGGGGGGAGGACACCATGAACTCAGTGACGTCATAGAAACGAAGGAGTATCCATGGCAAAGGGGGGAGGACGCCATGAACTCAGTGACGTCATAGAAACGAAGGAGTATCCATGGCAACGGGGAGGACGCCATGAACTCAGTGACGTCATAGAAACGAAGAGGGTATCCATGGCAACGGGGAGAGGACGCCATGAACTCAGTGACGTCATAGAAACGAAGAGGTGTCCATGGCAGCGAGGAGGACGCCATGCATCAGCTGATCTTCCTTGATACAAAATGGAGGAGAGAGAGATTCACCTTTAGACTACACACACACAGGTGATCATGTATGTCCATCTGTGTCTATGTCTGTCTAATGTCTGTATGTGCGCATTTTGACGTATTGCATGTTCGTGTGTGTACTTAGGATTGAGGGTAGAAGTGTCACACATATAAGCACACACATAAACACGCACTCAAACTCAACCAACCGCACAAACACAATCAATCACCCCCACACACTCAACCACCCCCACACTCAACCACCCCCACCGCCACACACTCAACCACCCTCACACACCAACAGAAAGCATCATCACCACAAGACACCGGACACTTCTGACTAGCTTCCACACAGGATATCAAAGGACTCATTATACTGTACCAAAATAACCTGACGCACTCAACCCCGTCAGTTTATCCCTTGGTCCAGCTGGTGGGTCATGTACGGCACTGCCTTACCTCCACTCATCATCATCATCACCTAACCTAACCTAACCAAGGTAGCGTTAGGATATTTAATCATCACGTAAAATAAACTGAGGGTGTCTAATATTCAGGTGAACCCTTTATAACAGGTAACAAGTCATTAAACCTCATCTTTACAGAATAAAGGTAAAAAAACCAATTAACATACCTACAACTTGGGTAAACAAAGATAATCGCTGGATAAACACCTGATAAATTAACATATACCTCTTTTATTACAGGTAACAACGTCTCCTTACTAACCTCATCCTCGAGAGATCATAAAGTGGAGGATTACCTGTTTTATGAGGGCAGGTAAGGAGGAGGTTAGTGTGGAGACTTACCTGAAGAAAGTATTGTGTGTTATGTCAGGGTATTGGTTAGGTTAGGTTATGAGAGCATGTAAGGTTAGTGTGGTGGAGTCTTACCTCCCCCTCCCACTTTCCCTTCTTCCCTCTATCTATCCCCCTCCCCCCTTCATCCCTCTATCTATCCCTCCCTCCCTCCCTCTACCTATCCCCCCCTTTCTCTCTCTACCTATCCCCTTCTTCCCTCTATCTAGCCCTCCCTCCTCCCCTCTACCTATCCCCCCTTCCTCCTCTACCTATCCCCTTCTTCCCTCATCTACCCCTCCCCTCTTTCCTCCCTCTCCCCCTGTCATGGAGAGAGACGTTATCAAACAGCCGACCATCAAGAGGTTACATCTCAAGGTCGTATTTGTGTTTATTTTAATTTAATTCCTTCGTCGCACCCCAAAGATTTCTGCCCACGTCTCTTTGTCTTTCATTCGTTTCTTCAATTCTTTCTTAGTAGACTGCCTTCATTCATAACGTTTATTGCTTTTTCTTCAAATTCTTCTATCTCCATTCATAATTTGTCTATCTATCTGTCTATCTATCTATCTGTCTGTCTATCTATCTATCTATCTATCTATATATCCATCCATCCACCCACCCATCATTCAATTGTTTTTCGACCAGCTAGAGGACTACCCTAACTCTGAGGGGTATACTGTACTGTATGTGCTGGTCTCTCAGTTCTCATTTGCTGCGTAGTTAGATGCTGTGGGGGGCTGGTGGAGGGGTGACGGATGCTGAGGGGTGGGAGTATCTGTGCCCGGGGTTGGATGTCATGCGTATGTGTGTGTGTATTCATTGTCTGTGCATCTTATGTATGTATGTGTTCATATTTATGATTGTGTATGATTATATCTACTATATGTATGTAACTATATATGTATGTGTCTATGTATATAACTATGCATGTACGTATCTAAAAGACTGTACATGAAACAGTTAATATATCTATGTATACATATAACTAAGCGTATACATGTGTGTGTATTAATAAAAACTATGAGTACATCTGTGTATTATTATGACCATATGTACATGTGTGTGTATTAATATAACTATGTGTATATGTGTCTGTGAGGGTACGTTCAAGTGTATGTCTGTTTATTACACGACATAAGAATTCGACCTTGACATACCACAACATGAAACCATTTGCATAACAGTTGACCAGCACGAGGCCCTGTCACTCATAGCTTATAGTCATGAGGAGGTGAAGGGGGGGCGGGATGTAGGTGTCTGGCAACGGGGGAAGGGGTGTCTATCAAGTGGGGTCTATCAAGGAGGGAAGGCTGAGGTTACGAGACTCACACAGGTGCAGGTAGACTCACACAGGTACAGGTAGACTCAAATAGGTACAAGTAGACTCACACAGGTAAAACTCACACAGGTGCAGGTAGACTCACACAGGTACAGGTAGACTCACACAGGTACAAGTAGACTCACACAGGTGCAGGTAGACTCACACAGGTACAGGTAGACTCACACAGGTGCAGGTAGACTCACACAGGTACAGGTAGACTCACACAGGTACAGGTAGACTCACACAGGTGCAGGTAGACTCACACAGGTACAGAGTAGACTCACACAGGTACAGGTAGACTCACACAGGTGCAGGTTGACTCACATAGGTGCAGGTAGACTCACACAGGTACAGGTAGGCTCACACAGGTACAGGGTGGAGCTCACACAGGTACAGGTAGACTCACAGGTGAGTAGACTCACATAGGTACAGGTAGACTCACACAGGTACAGGTAAGCTCACACAGGTGCAGGTAGTCAGGACAGGTACACACAAGGTGCAGGTAGACTCACACAGGTACAGGTAGACTCACACAGGTGCAGGTAGACTCACACAGGTACAGGTAGACTCACACAGGTGCAGGTAGACTCACATAGGTGCAGGCAGACTGACACAGGTACAGGTAGACTAACACAGGTGCAGGTACTCACACAGGTACAGGTAGACTCACACAGGTACAAGTAGACTCACACAGGTACAGGTAGATTCATACAGGTAAAGCTCCGGTTCACCTCACCTTCTGTACTTCAAATAAGAGATTAGGTAAGGTGAAGGTCAACCCACAAGGCCCCTAAAGCAGTTTTTGACAAGGTCTAGGTTGAACCAGGTGAGGTGTTGATTAGATTGAGGCACTGGTAGGTGTGGTAGGTGGTGGCAGGTGTGGTAGGTGGTGGTGGGTGTGGTAGGGCAGGGTGGTGGTGGTGGTGGCATCAAGTCGAGGCCCAGGCAATACTGCACTGAACATTCTCTGTTAATAATCTGCTCACTGATAAAACAAACCCGCCTGATACGCCTCCCCCTCACACAACATTTTTTTTCTGGTGTGTTTCGTCCAGGTTCAGAATGGTGGCGGGCGGCAGTCCCTCCTTGGGGGGTATAGTGGATAATGTGACCGAGAATATGAATAAAATTCCTCTTCTGGCGAGAAAAATTCGAGGAATGGCACGATCATGGCTGAGATGTGAGCGGGAAAGCGTAAAACTCTAGAGCTGCTCCTGCGGTTAACGGTAACTACGACTGACGTCACGATGACGTCAACAACCCGACCTCCTCCACTCTTGCCACAACCTAAATAATGATCACTCTTTTACTAAGGATTTTCAGCGCTTTACTTTTAATGCTCACGAAACATAATAAAAATCTTGACCTTATGTGATGAAGTGGCGACCGCCTCTACTTGCAAATACTCCAAGGGATATTATTAAGTAGGGAGGAGGGGCGAGGTGTGGCAGCGCGGAGAGCAAGAAGATTACCCCTCCCCCCGCCCACTGAGGGAGGAGGGGTGGAGGGGGGCGGGAATGGCTGCTGGTATTTCTATGAACGAGTGTGTTCCGCCTCACTGTTTATCTTCTCTTCTAAATGTAACTGAATATATTAACACACACACAGTGAACCACAAGACACGTGTAGGACCTCTCACTACTTCTGTACCTCACACTGCTAAATAATGATGACAATAATAATAACATACCCCACATCCGGATTCTTAAACTAACTCACTAATACTATTTCATCATTAATTATGCAAATACAAGAGAGACATCAACACCCACATACTACCACTCACATCAAAAACAATTATCTCCTATAAAAACAAATTATCATAAACACTCCCAATAATATATATATATATATATATATATATATATATATATATATATATATATATATATATATATATATATATATATATATATATATATATATATATATATATAATTCTAGTATAATCAACTTTTTATACCTTTTCAGACCTACAAGAATGAAGTAACTATTTATGACGACAGCGACCAGGTGAGTGAGTGTCGAGAAAGGTACTACACACGCGGCCTACACCTTACTGCCATACTCGTGCCCAGAAGTGAAATGAATTGTCCAGAGAAGTATAGATGGGAAGATGAAATGGCCAGTGATGAATTTGTCCAGAGATGAAGAGGGTAGGCAGGTGCCACACACACACACACACCCATCCTCCACCACTCATACACACACCCATCCTTCACCACACATACACACACCCATCCTCCATCACTCATACACACACCCATCCTCCACCACTCATACACACACACACACCCATCCTCCACCACTCATACACACACACACACCCATCCTCCACCACTCATACACACACCCATCCTTCACCTCGCACCTGACCTAACCTAACCCCCTGTATTTAGCAAAGCGTTTTATAACATATTTTTCCTCGTAAACTGAACAGGTATAACTGGCTCTCTATGATGGATATCAGCCAATTTTAACGCCAGTCTCTCCTCCCTTAACTAGTACACAGTCTTCAGGGTCTTCTGTTGTGGTAAGAGGCGAAAAAACTTGCCTGACAGTACAGTTCTCTTTGAATGCTCAGGTGAACTGTTTTTAAGGCAAGTTCCAAGTTTAGGATCACAAGAAGATTAAGCACCCCGTCTCTGTTTATTTTACATTGAGATCAATTACTCTAATGCTAATTTAATCAAACCTAACCTTAAGCTAACCTACCGTAACTTAACCTAACCTAACCCAATCTAACCCAATTAATCTACCCAAACCTTCCCCCCCCCCTCCCAGGTAGCGTTACAATATTAAATCATCAAGTTAAACAAAAATTAAGCTGAGGGGCGTCAAAATCTTCAAATGATCCGCTCTGTTCTCCAGTGGACTATACCTGTCACTAATTATTATACCCTCACCTGTAATTATTGTACCCTCACCTGACCTCATCATCACCACACAGCACATACGTCAAGCATCAGTAAGAATTGTGTCATGATTCCTTTAACAGTCCCGTGACTTATGAATGACGTACACGCGAGACGTCCTGTTGGGGGAGCTATTTTGATGGTGTGGCTGTTATGGTCAGATGGTGGGGATAAGTACAGTGTTGTATGTGATTCATCTCAAGAATCTCCACTCTAGTTTATTTCACCTAATGATTCATCGTCCAAACATTATTTGAGGGTTGGGTTGGTGTGTGTGTGTGTGTGTGTGTGGGTTGGTGTATGTGTGTTGTGTGTGTGTGTGTGTGTGTGTGTGTGTGTGTGTGTGTGTGTGTGTGTGTGTGTGTGTGTGTCCTTGGAATTCATTTTGGAGTGGCACCGTTTTTTGCTTCGTTTAGCAGAATAAGAGAATGAATATTAAGTGACTCCCCCCTCTCTCCCCCTTAAGCTAACACACACACACACACACACACACACACACACACACAGTAACTAATAAAGTCAGGCTATAAATGTATTTCCTGTGACCTCAAACACTACATTTTAAACAGAACCAACTGAAGATTACATACTTAAGAGCCATTGTCTGAGGAAGCCTTTGTTTACGTACTGGTTAGGTTAGGTTAGGTTGGGTTAGGTTAGGTTCTAACCACTCTGGCCCAAACCAAAACGTCCGTGACCCAAATATCCAACATTTGAGACAGACAGACCCATGACGTGTTCCGGCGTGGCTGTGGGTCCAGGAAATAACAAAACACACACACACACACAAAGGCCAATGTACACAGGACCGAGTTATCACTTTTTGGTAATCTAACCGATCTGTTGACGTCAGAGATACCCGCCCGCCTCCTCGCTGCCCTCACACAAAAGCAACTCTTATAGACAACACGAGTGGGCTTTTTTTTTCCCGACGCGATTTTGGGAATGTTTCTCTGATAATGTTTCTTCTTATTCATTCTCGTCATTTTCCTTCCTTTAATATTTATTTTTTTTCATTACCGTCATTTTCCTTCGTTTAATATTTCTTCTTATTCATTATCGTCATTTTCCTTTCTCTTTGTCCTTCGTTAACATTTCATCTTGTTCATTATCGTCTTTTTTCTTTATTCCTTTTTATTTTCCTTAGTACTACAGTTTATTAGTACAGATATATATTCTGGAGACATATATACACTTATACATATGTAACATGAACACACAATAAGAACCGTGCGGGGAATTAAAGAAGAAATCATTACTTTGTCTCTTGTAAGATTCCAACCCACGTTTATACCAGGCTGGGTGATGTGGGGAGAGGTGGTATTTCACAGACAGAGTGATACACAGACGCACAGATAGACTGACACATAGACATACAGACACATACGCAGAAGATGAAGTACTCGTTTACTCTGTTCCTTAAAGTATTAATTGTTCCATCACAGACACACACACACACACACACACACACACGGTACAATGGTCAAGTGAACCACTGTACCAATAGGTCTTGGCCATCACTCCTATACTCTGAACATTACATCCATGACCCCGGCGTCTATACTATTAACATACTCTCTCTTGTAAGGTCTTTCTGAGTCGTGTTAAGCAGCTTGTGGTTGAGGAGGACCTACGGCAGATAGACACCTGTGGTGGTGGGTACAGCTGGTAGTGAACACAAAGGTCAACAGCTGGTGGCAGATGGTACCCCAGCCACTGACGTCACCAGAAAGTGTTCACACATTCACTGCTCACTGTGTTACCTTAATTACTTCCTTGTTAACGACTGCCAGGTGAGTGAAAACAACAAAAACTTGAATAATATTTCAACTTTCTGCTGCACCAATAACTGATTTAGATAAAAATATATTGTTATTGTCTTAATGCAAGAGACCCGAGTCATTATCTCCCAAATGATAGTCTCTCTTGTCTCTCCTTGTGGTGATTATCTCTCTCCCTCATCCACCGTCAAATCCCTCTCTCCTTCTACTCTTATATACCTCCCTCATTCCTACTGTATCCCTCCGTCTTCCCTCATTCCGCGTCTCTCTCCCACCTCTCCATCTCTCTCCTAACTCACTATCTCTCCCTACTCTAAGTCAACATTCTCTTAAAATCTTATCTACTTACCACTGTTCAGTTCTCCATATGCTTCACCACAACACCACCAACGCGACTCACCTGAAATACAAAAGAAAATAATTTAGTTTAATTATAATGTATTGGACACTCTTGTGATATTTTGTTGCTTATTATTGTCATTATTATTATTATTATTATTATTATTATTATTATTATTATTATTATTTTTATTATTATTATTGTCTTTAGCATTATTATTATTGGTGTTGTTAGTGCTCGTATTGTTGTTTTGAATTGAATTGAAACAGTTTATTTATCCAGAAAAACACATATACAGAGTGGATAATAATAACAATATTAACATTATTTTATCATTTCACTGACACGCACGGACATAACATTATCCAATCACAAACCACACACACAAACACACACACACACACACACACACTCCTTCCCCATCTACAACAACTGGGATTCCCGCCTGAGAAAGCTGACGAGGATATTTATGAAGAATATCCTTATGGAGCAATGTACAAGTCTCAGGGTTCACGAGTCGCAGGGATCATGAGTTTCAGGGTTCACAAGACTCAGAGTTCGTGAGTCAGGATTCACAAGTCTCAGGGTTCATGAGTCAGGGTTCACAAGTCTCAGGTTTCACAAGACTCAGAGTTCGTGAGTCTCAGGGTTCACGAGTCAGGGTTCACAAGTCTCAGGGTTCATGGATGGGAGAGCGTACTGACAGGATTTTTTTTTGAGGGGGGGGGGGTGTACATGACAGTAGGGAGAGACGCGAGGCTATTAGCAAGGCCCTGGTGACATTCTCAGAACTGGCCGACGTCACTAACAAGCACCAGACCTTCCATTTAACCCACTTGGTAAATGTATACTGAAATATGTGTGTTATTATATGTGTAAGATGTCGTTAGTTTACAAGTAGTTAACGCTCGTTTGTGTTAAGTAATGATCATCAGTAGTAGTAGTAGTATTAGTTGTGGTATTATTATTATTATGATTAGTAGTAGTAACTCGAGAGAGAGAGAGAGAGAGAGAGACTTAAGAAACAGATGGATGGAAGATAGACGAGAAGAAGAAGACCCCCAGAGAAGTACCCCCAAACATAACCTTTTACTGAGCCAAAAGGTACACCATACACCCTCACACCCCGGTATATGGCGGTGTTTACTTCAGGAGTTATTTCAGGATCACATAAACTTATCTTGAGCGGATGGTGGCGGTAGCTGGGTCACTGCGCCATCACCATCACTACTACTGCGTTACCTCTAAGTTCTATACGCATCTGCAGTCTATGTATATTGTTTATATACCCGTGACGTCTATGTACATTTGTTTGTATACCTGTCCTGTTTATGTACATTGTTTACATACCTGTGTGGTGTATATGTATATTGTTTATATACCTGTATTGTCTATGTATATTGTTTATATACCTGTACTGTTTATGCTCATTTGTTTGTATACCTGTCACGTAACACAAGATAGAGACTCATTAAGACAAGAGACTCAGGTAAAACAAGAGACTCACATAAGAGCCTCTAAGATACGAGTAGCAAGTAGTTTGTGGGAGAGATAACTGAGGTTGTTTCCTCAGCACTGGTGATGTAAGGCGCGAGGATGACGTCAGAAGTTGAAGATACAGGTGTAATGTAATACCTGAGTGACGTCACCATGTTTGTAGGTGATATATACTGAACCATCTCTCTCTCTCTCTCTCTCTCTCTAAAATACTTGGTGTTTTATCGATACGTCAGCATTTCTTTGGACACTAATTTCTCGATAAGTGAGGAGATGTGAGGGAGGGAAAGAGGAGAACTGGTGAGGGAATTGGCGAGGGTCGATGGCAGGGAAGAGCTGGAGGAAGTGTGTGTGTGTGTAATAATAATAATAATAATAATAATAATTAACGGTTTATTGAAAGAGCTTGGCAGCCAGAAGGCTGAAAATATACAGTTACATATTTGGGGAATGGGTTACGAATTACAAATAATATACAAGTGACACAAATAAGACATATAATAACTTAGATGGGGATCAGCTCAAACTACAGTTCATTTCAACATAGTGACAGTGTAGGGAGCAGTGTTTACTGGGAGTGAATACACTGATTTGTTACATGTTATTGATAATTTTTACAATGTGGTTGGGACTGGGCTGTTCTTATAGCGATCAGTTCGTGCGCAGTATGGGCTGGATGCGGTTGTGGTGTCGAACAGCAATTCTCGGACAGGGGATCTCAGGTAGTAGGGGCCGGTGTCAGGGGATGGTGTAAAGCTTCTTGCAAATTTGCAGATGAGGCCGTGGTGATGGTCGGTGTGTGTGTGTGTGTGTGTGTGTGTGTGTGTGTGTGTGTGTGTGTGTGTGTGTGTGTGTGTCAGGCAGGGACGGGCTGAGAGCGGCTGCGACAGGAGGAGGAAGGGGGTAGGGAAGAGGGAGGGGGAGAAGGAAGGGGAGGGGGGTAGAAGGGCGACACACTCCTCGTTTCAAGCTATCAACTTTAAACTTCAACCAGAGGAGAACATAACAGACCAGAAACAGCGAAAATAACAACAGTAAGCGCGACAACAACGGGAATATTAACAGGAGCGATAACAATAGTAGCTAGACCTGCTATATTAATGACAATAGCAGTACAAATTGTCACAACAGAAACCACAACAGTAAGGGTGACAACGACAACAACAGTACCGAAGTCATCAACAGTAGTCGTAAAAATTGACGAGGATAAGTAAAGCTGAACTCACACAACCACACAGGAGCTACCACCACTACTACTACTACTACTACTACTACTACTACTACTACTACTACTACTACTACTACTACTACCACTACTACTACTACCATTACTACTACTACCATTACCACCACCACCGCCACTAAGAGAGGCGGCTCCGTTGTGGCGGCCCATAACAATAAACATCAACACCACCATTACCATTTATCATCACTCCCGCAACCACACCACTACAACACTACCACACTGGCCTCCCTTACACTATATTTTAACACATAATTCCTTGCACTGGCCTTTACCCATGCATTTTAACACTGGTCCCCCACACTGGCCACAACACACTGGTCCCCCAAAACACTGGCCCCAACACTGGTCCCCCCAACTTTTTTAGCCCCAACACACTGGTCCCCAACACACTGGCCTGGCTTGCCATTTAACACACAGTCCCACGACCTCCAACACACTGGCCTCAACACTGGCGCTCCTTTGTCCCCCTTTTTGGCCCCATGTTTAACACACAATTCAACACACTGGCCCCCCAACACACTGGTCCCCAACCTGCACAATTCCCCAACACACTGGTCACAACACACTGGTCCCCCACTGGTTGCCCCAACACACAACACACTGCTCCCCAACACACTGGCCCCCAACACACTGGTCCCCACAACACACTGGCCCCAACACCTGGTCCTAACCCTCATTTTCAATTCCCCAACACACACTGTTTACATTTCTGGTCCCCAACACTTTGGGCACTAACCTGTATTTAACTTTGGTCCCCAACACACTGGTTTAACACACTGGTCCCCCAACCTGCTGGCCCCAACACATGGTCCCCAACACACTGGTTGCTTTTGGGCACCCCTGGCCCCAACCCCATTATTACAACACATTTAACACACTAGCCCCCCAACATATTTCCTTTCAAACCCGCTTACACATTTCTTATGGGTCCCCAACACTGGCCCCAACACCATTTTAAACACAAACCAGCACACACTGGTTCCCAACACCAATTCCCCAACACACTGGCTTTAACATTGACTTTAACACACACTGGTCCCCCAACACAGTGACTAACACACTGGTCCCCAACACACTGGTACAACACGCAGCCCCAACACACTGGCTCCAACACACTGGTTTAACACTGGTCCCCAACTTGCTGTTTAACAGTGACCCCCAACACACTGGTCACAGCACTTTGGGCTTTAACACACCTGTTTGTATAGTCCCTGACACACTGGCCCCAACACACCGGCCCCAACACCACTGCCTCACATGACCCCCAACACACTACCACACTGCTTTTTACCACACCACTTCCACACAGCATGGACCGTGTAACATTACTGAGGCCTCCTGCTGAGAATCGATACAGTCCTCAATGTGTAGTGGTACAGGGGGCACCACCACATATCTCGTGTGCTCACTGGGAACATAATTGCCAGGTATTGTGTGATGCTACAGGTATATCTAACATCCAGGCCCCTCCAGGTTACATATATCCTTTATATATATACACACACACAAAGGTCAGACGTAACACAATAGAGTTTATATTTGTCCTCAGTTCTTATCCATTATGCTGAAGAATATAGTTGTGTTTTAGATCAAATTGTGTGTGTGTGTGTGTGTGTGTGTGTGTGTGTGTGTGTGTGTGTGTGTGTGTGTGTGTATGTGTGTGTGTGTGTGTGTGTGTGTGTGTGTGTGTGTTCGATAATGTTGTCCTCCCCTTAATCTTCTCGTGTACATAACAATAATCATATGTCTGTGTCTGTCTGTTACTTCTATAAAATAATAAAAACTCCGTTAACGTAGCTTTAATAAATAAGGAATTAAACAAGCAAAACTTTTATCATTTCTCTCTAAAATAAAAACCAAAATTCAGTGATACAATTCTCACCATTCACTAAAAAAAATATTATTTCCACAATTTTAATGTCAAAGGGGTTTGTGTATTAACGTGTGAGGAAGTTGAAGAAAACGGGAAGTGGCGCATCGTCGGGGTGACAATCGTAAAACTTGATTTCCTCTTTTATTTTTTATTTTCCTTTAGTCGTCTTTGGAAACTTGGCCGTGAGTCAGGTTGTAACATTGTTAAGGTGGTGAGCTATTGATCTGTGAAGATGTGGGTGTCTTTGTTCCCGACCCACGCTACCCACCACACCACGACCCACCACCTCCCAATACCCACCACACCAGCTGTGTTGTGACTCATGGGAACACATACCAACACAGAATACATGGTGAGGACACATACCAACAATGGGTGGCTAGTGGCTCGAGAAAGACGAAGAGTGCGGGGAGATATGATAGAAGTATTTAAGTGGGTGAAAGGAATCAATAAAGGGGATATAGATAAAGTTCTTATAATATCCGAGCAGGATAGGACTCGGAGCAACGGATTCAAGTTGGATAAGTTTAGGTTTAGGAGGGAGATAGGAAGGAACTGGTTCACAAATAGGGTGGTGGACGAGTGGAACAAGCTTAGCAACTTTGTAGTAAGTGCGGGAACTCTGGAAAGTTTCAAAAGGAGGCCAGATAGATTCATGGATGATGGAGAGTGGTAGTAACTCTCGACAGGAGCTGCCATGCACAGGCCAACCGGCCTATTGCAGACTCCTTATTTTCTTATGTTCTTATGTTCTTATAACACCGAGTAGCCAGTGAGATAACCGAGGTGGGAGAGAGAGAGAGAGAGAGAGATCTCTCACGGCAACTCACAAGAGGGCATGGCCAAGATGGTCTACACACCCACCATACTTCTTCCTACTTAACAACGCCATCATCATCACTACACCAGCCAGAGGAGATGAAAGGAGTGTGTGTGTGTGTGTGTCAACAAGGCCCAGGTGTGACAGGTGTGAGACTTAAGACACCTGTGATGCCGTTACCTGAGGACCCAATAAACTTAACCCTTCTTTAGTACACCACACCACCACCAGGGGGCCAAGTTGGTCGGTAATTCCAATACAGTATTCCACCAGAGGTCTCGTTGGCGTCTCTGGGTAACACAAGACTGGGGGGGAGGGGGGTTTCTCTTGTAGAGTGAAACCTCCATATAATGAATTTCTCTCTCCATATAATCCGTTAATGGGAGGGTTCACATCTAGTGGACCCTAGATATAACAGTGTTTAGGTGTTGTAGTAATTTAAACGACTCACATCTTACGCCACTTGAGAGTTCAATGTCCTGATTTATATGTCCACTATATATATATATATATATATATATATATATATATATATATATATATATATATATATATATATATATATATATATATATATATATATATTATCGGGAAAAATACATAGGTTTTGTTACATTATACAACGCTAGTGACGCAATGTACTCATTTAGAATCCTGAAATACTATTTTAATGTTAATCTTGTTGTAAATGTTAGAGTACACATGAAGTAACAGCGTACAATAATTAGGAAAGTGTCAGAGTAAAGAGCCAGTACTCTCGACGGAACCTTCAGCGAGGCCACACACTCTTTCGCCATCCCGTGAACCAGTCACGAACCCGGAATTAAAAAGTCGAAATCTAATCTGGCTGGCGCGGTCCGCGGTGAGGCACAACACAACACAAACCCCCGGAGGAGGGAGGAAGGAGCCTACCAATACGAGTGAGAGTTGACCAAGTAAACCATAGGCGGATCGACCCTCCTGACGTGTCGCCCCCTTTGGCATTGTAACCCCGCCGAGACGTCCAGGAGCGAGGAATTGTGTCAAGGCCGTGGAGGAGGGAGGGAGATAGGAGGTAGGGAGGGAGATAGGAGGTAGGGAGGGAGAGAGGTAAGGGAGGAGCGGGGGGGAGGGAGGTAAGGAGGTATGGAAGGAGATAGAGAGAGAGAGAGAGAGCCACACGACCTTCCCTCTACAGCTGGTCTACTATTAACATCCCTTGTCTTGTTGTTCCTTCCTTCCTGTAATACACCTCCCGCCCTCCCTGACCCTCCTTCACCTCCCTCCCTGACCCTCCTTCACCTCCCTCATTATCACCTCCTTCTCCTTCACTCATCATTCTGCTCCTCCACCTCTCTGTATGTCTGTCTGACTTCGTCTATCTCTCTCTGTCTGTCTGTGTGGTATCTCAAACTTTCATCCAGTGTTGAAGAGATTTACAGTAAATTGGGTCTCGCATCTTTCCAATATCGGTCCATCCAAAACTGATTTTAAGTTCATCTCCTTTTTATTGGTGTCTGTCAACAAACTTTACGGACTCACACACGCACGCGCGCTCGGATGCGCACACATACATACATACACACACACGCGCGAGCGCGGTCACACTGATAACAAAAAGCAGGTAGGAGGGAGGAGGAAGAGGTTAAGTTAGACTTGAGTGATAATGGTTAATCGTTATATAAAGCAATCAGGGAGGCCTATTCTTCAGGTGATCCCTTACAGAGATTTATACCGAGGAAGGTTCAGGGAGCCAGCCAGACTCTCGCCAGACAACACTATTGGAAAACAATTCAGTGAACGCTTTACCTCGCCTAGCCTGAGAGAGAGAGAGAGAGAGAGAGAGAGATTCAGTAGGAAGCTACTCAACACAATCACCATCCGTGTTATATTAACTAAACTAACCTAACCCCTTCTTCAAATTGTGTATAGTTAACAAGTGTAAGGTAACTTAACACCACAACAACAGTCTTGGACCTCAGAGGAATCACCACACCACGAGAGTATTATCCTTTAACACCAAATAAAACACCAGGATGACATCTATAGATAACAGACAAACGTGACCAAAAATAATACCAGTAAAACCAGTTAGTCTAGCTTGGCATGTTTACGTCTACACCACCTGGAATTGGAGTTGATCAAGATAAATCGTGACAAAAACTAGCTGGCAGTGAGTAACGTCGGGGGTATACTGACGGGGAGGGCTTTAACACTATAGCTGACGTAAATAGTGTTCTTATTTATGGTATAACTCAAGTGTGGGATATTAAACCACTTATAATTTTTCTTCACTTATAAACAGATGGTGTGTGTGTGTGTGTGTGTGTGTGTGTGTGTGTGTGTGTGTGTGTTTTATTGTTTTAATATATTAGTTTAGGTAAGGTCTGGGGTGAGGTGAGGTGAGGTGTGGAGTGGATCTTATGGTAGAGTGATATAACAAATAGTTCATTATTTAATCCACTTCATTTGACTGTTCCTTCATGTTCTCCACTACATCAACCTCTACAATAATCTCTTCCCAAACCTCTTCTTCTCCTCTTCCTTCTTCCTTTTCCTCCTCATCCTCCTATATCAAAGATGCTGAGTTCACCCTGTGTGTACGTTCACCCACACACTCCTCTATCCCTCTCCCTTGTACTGTCTGTCTGTGTCTCTCCGACTACTCAAAAAAATATTCACGCCCACATGTTTATCCTACACCTACTCCCGCTTGTTTACCCTCCACCCACGCCCACACACCGATAGCTAACCTCCATCTGATCTGATCATGAGCGCCTCACACACTTCCAGGAGTGAGGGGGGGGGGTCCCCTAGAGGCAGTGGGAGGAGGTACTGGGAGAAGGAGGAGGAGGCACTGGGAGGAGGAGGAGGCACTGTGGGAGGAGGCACTTGAAGGCGGTGACGCATGATCCCGGAACTAAATGCCAGCTGAGGTGACGGGAAGAGGAATGATGGGGAGGGAGAAAGAGGTGACGGGGAGAGGAGTAACAGAGGTGACGGCGGGAAGAGTGACGGGGTTGACGGGAAGAGGAGTGACGGAATTGGCGGTGAGAGGGGTGACGGGGTGATAGAATGAAGAGTAAAGAGAAAGGGGTGAACAGGAAGAGGTGAATGGGAGACAGAATGAGGGGTGTGAAGAGGCATGACTAGTGATTAAAATATGTGACACAAAGATTATATTTCGTAGGTGAAGACTCACTGTCCACGACATACCAAACATAACTTAACCTAACCTAATCCAGCCCAACCTAACCAAACACACACACAGGAGTGCAGTTTAAGGTGCTGTGTTTTGGGTTGTGAGGGAGGTGGGGGTAGGGGTTGGGTGAGGGTAATGGGGCGGGGTATGGGTGAGGGTAATGGGGCGGGGTGAGGGGGTAGGGGGTGGGTGAGGGCAGGGCTAGGTGCAGGGGCTCATCTAGGAGAAAGTTCACTTGACACACCATGAAGCCTCAACTCCTTAACCCAGCATTTTACTTGTTTGATTTTCGCCAAGTCTCTTGATCGGTTACGTTACGTTAGTGTTATGTTACGTTATGTTAGGTTAGCGTTAGGGTGGTTAATCTTCAGGTGAAAAAGGTGGGGTGGAGATTCTTCAGGTGATCAACAACTTAGTCATTAATTTACCTGTTGTTGAAGATCAAACCTATGAAATTAAAACATAACAAAGACCTGACGAGGAGAGAAACTGACCGACTATGTTATTGGTGATGACGTCCTGTAAACCCCGCAGCAGCAGCAACACTGACCAGACAACACAAGATCAACACTATAGAAACACCAGGTATAAAAATAACATTAATACCCGGGTGTTGAGGAAGAACCACGAACACAGAGTTAGTTGTGTGGTTCCTCCTGACTAATACAGTGAGTAGACTCTCGGTGACCTTATTATCGCCAGGGTCACTCTCCAGGGTCAGGGCGGGTCACTCGACGAAGGAAAGAGAGGAGGAAATATTTCAACCACTAATTTGATCTGTGTGGGTGAGAGGTCAGGTCGTCCACTACTTAACTACCCTTGGGTGACGTAGATCCATCCAAAACCCATGACCCTTCAGGCCTTTACGCCCTTAATGCATGAGTCATAAAGGCAAGCATGAACTCCGCATGCTTCCCAGTTGGGTACTGTAAACGCTTCTGCGCTTCACCTTGCACAGGATGTAAGAACATAAGAACATAAGAAAATAAGGAGTCTGCAATAGGCCGGTTGGCCTGTGCATGGCAGCTCCTGTCGAGAGTTACTACCACTCTCTATCATCCATGAATCTATCTAGCCTCCTTTTGAAACTTTCCAGAGTTCCCGCACTTACTACAAAGTTGCTAAGCTTGTTCCACTCGTCCACCACCCTATTTGTGAACCAGTTTCTTCCTATCTCCCTCCTAAACCTAAACTTATCCAACTTGAATCCGTTGCTCCGAGTCCTATCCTGCTCGGATATTATAAGAACTTTATCTATATCCCCTTTATTGATTCCTTTCACCCACTTAAATACTTCTATCATATCTCCCCGCACTCTTCGTCTTTCTAGGGAATGCAAGTTAAGTTTCTTTAACCTATCCTGATATGGAAGGTTTCTAAGTCCCGGAATCATTTTTGTCATTCTTCGCTGCACCGACTCTAGTGAATTTATATCCATTCTATAATAGGGGCACCAGAACTGAACCGCATAATCGAGGTGCGGCCTGACTAGCGCAAGATATAGTTGCAATAAGACCTCTGCACTCTTGTTACTTACACTTCTAGATATAAAACCCAATACTCTGTTTGCCTTATTTCGAACATTAACGCACTGTTTTCTAGGCCGGAGGTCCGGGCTTACAAGTACCCCAAGGTCTCTTTCACAAGTCGACTTCTCTAGGTTGATGTTGTTAAGGCTGTATACATTATCAGTATTTGTTCTTCCAATATTAAGTACGCTGCACTTGCTGGTGTTGAATTTCATTTGCCATTTTTCAGATCACCCCTGCAGTTTATTTAGATCCTCCTGTAATGCATTTGCATCCTGCCCTGAATTAATCTGCAGCCCTATTTTGATGTCATCCGCAAACTTCCTTATGTCACTGCTGATCCCAGTATCTAGATCGTTTATGTAGATTATGAACAAGAGTGGGCCTAGTACTGACCCCTGGGGAACCCCACTGGTTACACGGCCCCACTCAGATTTAACACCATCTACACTGACCCTCTGCGTTCTATCGGTGAGCCATGATTTTATCCAATTTAAAACTTTCCCCTCGATACCATGAGCCTTAATTTTTCTCAGAAGCCTCTGATGCGGTACTCTGTCAAATGCTTTGCTAAAGCCTAAATAACATCGTAATTTTCGTCATTATCTACTACCTCGAAGACTTTCCTAAAAAAGTCAGCAGATTTGTTAGACAAGATTTTCCCTTTGTAAACCCATGTTGAGAGTCGTAGATTAATTTGCTTTTCTCTAGATGCGATCGGGGGTGCCCAATAAACTAGCCCCCTCGCGGGCAATCTGTAATCCATCCAGGAGGTTTCATCAGGTGGGTGGCTGGGACAAGAGAAGAGGGAGGGACGGTAATGACGTGAGAAGAGGGAGTGCCGGTAATGGCGGGAGGAGAAGAGGATGGACGGTAAGGAGGAGAGGGTCATCTTTTCACTTACCTGACACCTGACTTGGGGAAGTTTCTCTGCACCACTCTATCCTCGCAGGCAAAAAGTGTGTGTGTTTGTGTGTGTGTCTATCCTGCATATACCCCCCCCCCTCATACATACACCCTTAACCACAAAACACGTCAAGGTGAATCACAAACTGTAACATCTAGTCAACGTTTCTGGTCAAGTAAGTTAGTGAGGGAGACTACATGGTTAGGTTAAGTGCGGGATGCTACATGGTGGGCTTTCATACACGTCACATTACAGTAAACTTATTGTTGATCTACCTCTCTCCTTACTCCTCCCTCTCTTCAATTCTTAGTTCTCCTTCTCCCCAATTCTTACTCCATCAACTTACTTCTTCTCCATCCTTTCTCCGTATTACAGAATGGATATAGAATCCTTGGAAAGAATTCAGAGGAGAATGACAAGACTAATCCCGGGCATTAGGAATCTTGAGTACAGAGACAGGTTAAAGCATCTTAATCTGCACTCCCTCGAGAGACGTAGAGTGAAGGGCGATATGATAGAGGTGTATAAATGGAAGTCAGGGCTGAACAAAGGGGACATTACAAAGGTACTCAAACTATCCAACCAGGAGCGAACTCGTAACAATGGTTTTAAATTAGACAAATTTAGATTTAGGCGCGAAATAGGTAAACACTGGTTTGGAAATAGAGTAGTGGACGAGTGGAACAAGTTACCAAATATCATCATTAACTCGAATACGCTGGATAGCTTCAAACGTTGGTTGGATGCTTATATGAGCAATAGGGGTTGGGTATAAACGGGACTGTCCAGTATGGGTCAATAGGCCCGCTGCAGTTTCCTCCATTCTTATGTTCTTATGTTGTTCTTCCTCCAATCTTAATCTACCTCCGCCCCTGTTACTGCTCCTCCTCCCCCTCTTACCTTCCTCCATCCTTCTTCCTCTTTCTCAATTCTCACTCCACCTCTTCCTCCTCCATCCTTACTCCTCCTCTAATCTTTCTCCATCTTTCCTCCTCTTTCTCAATTCTTACTCCACCTCTTTCTCCTCCATCCTTACTCCTCCTCTATTCTTCCTCCATGTTTACTCTTACACCCCACCTCCTTGGTTCACTTCGCCATCACAGGAGCGCCACTCACTTGCTGACAAGTGGCAAGTGATATATCTTGAAGACCATCATCTATCTTCTTCTTCTTCTTATTATTATTATTATTATTATTATTATTATTATTATTATTATACACACACACTAATCTGGTAATAATCTACTACTCTTTATTTTTTCAATCTTGCTGAACAGGAAATTATTTATTTAAGAGCTGCAGGTGAAGTGACACTGTGTAGTCTTACCCCTGCTTCCCCTTTCCTACCTCCCTCCCTTCGTCCTCCTACCCACAGCCCATCCTCCGACACACCTCCCCCACCACCAGCATATCCCCCTCCAACATCCTCCCCACATTTATTCTCACCCAACACTTCTCCCCTACGCCCTCCTTCTCAACACCCTCTCCTCCCCAAACCACCTGGGCGGGAAGGTTAACACGTGAAGTACAAAAATAGACAACTCAGTAAATGTGATCTTGAAAACATGTACACGGGTCGATTAAAAGGAAAGTGACCTGACAGACAGGTCTAAAATACAGGCACATTAATCAGACTGGTCGAATACACGGTAAAATTAAAGTGGTAGACAGATCGAGTAAGTATATGATAAGTTAGGTTAGGTTAATTGGGTGACTTGACAGCTTATAAACTGGTAGACAGGTCGGGTAGACGAATACAATGGTCGGTGTAGTAATAGTAGTAGAAGTAAACAAACAAGCGAGGAGGAGAGACCCCAACGGTAGGAGGAGGGGGAGGAGTGTTCGCTGTATATGCCATTCATTTACGTCCGTTTCTTATTGTTACGTTCACCACTAAGCGGATCCTCACACCATACCACACCATAACATTCCTCTCTGTCACTATAAATCCCTTTGACCTCTCCTGACCTAAGCTTCAATAGGTCTTTAAGTTTTGTACGTGTTAGAGAGGTGAATGATGATACTTGAGGTCCACCTTGAGGAGTGAGCGAAATGGAACGAAAGTGATCGAAGAATTGTGGCACTAAGATCCTTGTGCAAAACTCATCAGTGGCAGCTCTGAAGATTTTGGGGAGAGAACATCCTGGCACTTAGGGGAGGGAGAGGGGGAGGGAGGGGGAGAATAGAAGGTGGAGAAAGGGGGGGGGAGGTGGGGAAGGTAGGGGGGATTGGAGAGAGGGAGGTGATGGGAGATGGGGGGAGAGGGAGAAGAAAGGGAAGGTGGAAGTGAAAGGGAGAGAAGGAGAGACGGAGATGGGGGAAAGGGGAGGGTAAAGGGGGAGAGGAGAGGGTAAAGGGGGGGTGGGTGAGGCTGGATCTCTGCCTCCGTCGTTTACGGTCAAAATAACTATGACGAGATTCAGATAAGATTCAAATAGGATACAACTACTTGGAAACAGTGTAGAAAGTGTAAAGCTCAGTGTAGTGGTGTAGTGTTTAAGTAATAGTTCAGTGTTGTAGTGTAGTGTTTAAGTACAGTAATAGTTCAGTGTAGTAGTGTAGTGTTTAAGTAATAGTTCAGTGTAGTAGTGTAGTGTTTAAGTACAGTAATAGTTCAGTGTAGTAGTGTAGTGTTTAAGTAATAGTTCAGTGTAGTAGTGTAGTGTTTAAGTAATAGTTCAGTGTAGTAGTGTAGTGTTTAAGTAATAGTTCAGTGTAGTAGTGTAGTGTTTAAATAATAGTTCAGTGTAGTAGTGTAGTGTTTAAGTAATAGTTCAGTGTAGTAGTGTAGTGTTTAAGTAATAGTTCAGTGTAGTAGTGTAGTGTTTAAGTACAGTAATAGTTCAGTGTAGTAGTGTAGTGCTTAAGTAATAGTTCAGTGTAGTAGTGTAGTGTTTAAGTACAGTAATAGTTCAGTGTAGTAGTGTAGTGTTTAAGTAATAGTTCAGTGTAGTGGTGTAGTGTTTAAGTAATAGTTCAGTGTAGTAGTGTAGTGCTTAAGTAATAGTTCAGTGTAGTAGTGTAGTGTTTAAGTACAGTAATAGTTCAGTGTAGTAGTGTAGTGTTTAAGTACAGTAATAGTTCAGTGTAGTAGTGCAGTGTTTAAATAATAGTTCAGTGTAGTAGTGTAGTGTTTAAGTACAGAAATAGTTCAGTGTAGTAGTGTAGTGTTTAAGTAATAGTTCAGTGTAGTGGTGTAGTGTTTAAGTAATAGTTCAGTGTAGTAGTGTAGTGCTTAAGTAATAGTTCAGTGTAGTAGTGTAGTGTTTAAGTACAGTAATAGTTCAGTGTAGTGGTGTAGTGTTTAAGTAATAGTTCAGTGTAGTAGTGTAGTGTTTAAGTAATAGTTCAGTGTAGTGGTGTAGTGTTTAAGTAATAGTTCAGTGTAGTAGTGTAGTGTTTAAGTAATAGTTCAGTGTAGTAGTGTAGTGTTTAAGTAATAGTTCAGTGTAGTAGTGTTTAATTAAGTAACTACAGTGTGGTAGTAAGGGGTGAGGAGGAGGGAAGGCACTATTCTATATCAGCAATTCAATTAAAATAATCATAACTAGGACACGAGATAATGATCCTAAGACAATGATGATAATAATAATAATTTGCAATAATGTCCAACACAATAATTCCGAGTCACATAATTAACTATATAACAGAGGAGTGGAATTAATTATCATCACAAATTGCCTCATAATACAGATCATTAGGCTAATTAGCTCTTATTATATAGCGTAATGACAGCGTACACACAATATACCAAGTCGTCTCAAAGAAATGTATACACACCATATTACATTATTTTGGATGTAGCTCGTGTGAATGTTTGTAATACAACACCATCATTGTCCTCACTTGTAGGAGACCGGGAGCACCAACACGTGAGGACAATAGTGAAGCTGTAACTCAAGTATTCACGTCATCTTCACGTCATCTCCACGCAAGCATGAGGGACAGTGTGTGTGTATACATTTTTCTGAGACACTATACCCAGTAGAGGGTATTGGACCAGGGACCAGTGGGTGGAAGATCTGATCATTACCACTCATCCACACTGCCCCCAAAAATAATGTGACCTTCCATATATGCATTACAGGAGAAGCATATACTGTAACCCTGTACTGTAACACACACACACAAGATCCCGGATGTGTCACCATTGTACTATCATTTATTCATACAATTAACAATGGTTATGAGAACAGGATTTTACTCTTAGACGATATAAGATAACAAGTCCAAAGTTGTGAGATAACAAACTGTGTCCAGGATACAGCCATTATATAACATACAGGTAGTTAATATTAAGCTGATGTCATTCTATAATAATAATAATAATAATAATAATAATAAAATAACAACAATAATAATAACAATAATAATAACAATAACAACTTCTACATCAACAACAACACCAACAGAAATACACCATACAACACCTGGTCTCAACACAAGAGCTAAATCAAATGTCAAGTAAAACGCAACTTTACTAACATGTCCAACTTAAGCCTTAGTAACGTCATGTGTGTGTGTGTGTGTGTGTGACCTTCCAGTACGCGGTAACACAGTGCTACACACAGCCTCTCTCTCTCTCTCCCCCAAAGTAAACAGTCAACTCGCCACAATTTACATAACTAAAGTATTACCACCACCAACTATACTGTAAACCTTATGTCTTACCAGGATCTTTGGGTGCTATGAATACCTCGTGTCTCTCTCTCTCTCTCTTCCCCCATCAGACTGCCTCTTTTTCGCTCACCACACCGCCTGTCTCCCCCACCACAGCCTCTCTTCCCCCACCAGACTGCCTCTCTTCCCCCATCACAGCCTCTTTTTCCCCCCCCACACAGCTTGTCTTCCCCCACCACAGAGCCTGTCTTCCCCCACCACACCGCCACCCTGAGAGACCTTGAGGCTAGCGATGAAGAGATGTTACTGTGAGCCCCATGCAGCCATTTGGTATTCTAGTGACCCTCTCCTCTCCCCTCGTCTCTCTGTCTGTCTTCTACTCTTAACCATCTCACTCTGTTCATCTCTCTTTCTCCTCCTCTCTCTCTCTCACTACGCTGTTCATCTGTTCATTCTAGCCTCTCTCTCTCTCTCTCTCCACCTTCTCACTTAACCTCATCCCCCAAATGGCCTTCGGATGGTTAATCTTCAGGTAAAATAAGCTGGGGTGGTTATTCTTCAGGTGATCCAAGGTAATTAGGCTACGACACACTTCAATAAAAACCCAATCATGATGTAAGTGCGGAAGTGACGTTCGTCCTACTTACAAAAAAAACCTCCATCTACTTAGTAGTACTTAAGTGTATGTTAATAATACTCTCACAATAATAAACACTTAAGAAATAGTCAGAATACATTAGTTGCGTCAATTATTTAAGTTATTTTTAATACGAATTATTACAATACTATGAACAGTAAGACGCGAACATAATACAAGTGCAATAAAATTATAAAATAAGAACAGAATCTACTTAACACTTTACAGGGACTACTTAAGACTTCTAGGACTTCACATGACTTACTTAACACTTTACATGACCTACTTAACAAATTTACATGATTTAACACGTCTACAACTTCACAGGACTTACTTAAGACTTCACAACATCTACTTAACACTTTACACGCTCGCTCCATCACTCACGCCACGAGTTACTTAATGGCGTGGATCTGATGGTCGTAAAACGTCTTTCAAGAGTAGCGGCTCAGAGACACACGAGCTGGCGTGTCAACACAGTGTTCCGCTCGCGTCCCTTATCCATCACCCAGCTCTAGCCCCAGCCCCAGCCCCTACCATACCTTCCTGTGTATGGTGACGTAATTACCATACATCGCTTCCTGTGTATGGTGACGCTATTACCATACATCATTGCTTCTTGTTTATGATAATTGATAAGGGTAGGAGGGGAAGGAAGGGAGGATAGGAGAAGGAGGAAGGGAGGATAGGAGGAGGAGGATAGGTGGGGGAGGAGGAAAGGGTTGTTTAGAGCGTGTGTATGGTGGGAGAGAGAGAGAAGGGAGGGGTGGAGAAAGGGGGGAGAAAAGGGGAAGGGGAGAGATGGGGAGGAGGTAAGGTGAGGGAAAGGGAGAGTCTTAGAGAGTGTGGAGGGTGGGAGGGGAGGAGCGGTGTTATGGAGAGGGGATCGATATATCAAAAGAGACTGGGAGAAGGGGGTAGGAAGGAGAGGAGGGGCAATGAGGTAAGGAGAAGTGAGGGACGGGGGGAGGGAGGAGGAAGGAGGGTGTAGGAATGGGGAGGGGAAAGGGGGGATAGTGAGGTAAGGTGTAGGAGGGGGATGGGGAGGGATAGTGAGGAAAGGAGGGGGATGGGGGGAGGGGATAGTGAGGGAGAGTGAGGCAGGCACATAATTATCACCCATCAGAATAGAACATCACCTAACCTTATCATAATACCTCGTCTTGTACAGGTAAAAATCAAACCCAGTTATACATTCTGCCTCCCTAAAGAACACACCGACTGGCCGCTTCACACAGGCAGTAGGTAGCTGACACACAGGCAGTAGGTAGCTGACTCACAGGCAGTAGGTAGCTGACTCACAGGCAGTAGGTAGCTGACTCACAGGCAGTAGGTAGCTGACACACAGGCAGTAGGTAGCTGACTCACAGGCAGTAGGTAGCTGACACACAGGCAGTAGGTAGCTGACACACAGGCAGTAGGTAGCTGACACACAGGCAGTAGGTAGCTGACACACAGGCAGTAAGTAGCTGACACACAGGCAGTAGATAGCTGACACACAGGAAGTAGGTAGCTGACACACAGGCAGTAGGTAGCTGACTCACAGGCAGTAGGTAGCTGACTCACACCTCCACTATAACTGGTCTAAGCTATACTGTACATATATCACCCTTAATGTTTACACTCATATATCAGTGTCCATATAGAGCTAAGTATATCACCTGGGGTCTGGTTCACCTTCTCCATGTTTCATTTACTTAAATTAACTTCACCTGTGCATTAATTATCCCCTACCACTATCCACAAGGCTAATTCATCGTATTATTAAACACAGTAAAACGATTCTAATCTAATCTAACCTAACATAATCTAAATTAACGTAACCTAAGCTAACATAACATGACATAACCTTACCTAACATCGTCTAACCTTGACTTGGACACCCAGGTAGGCTATAGAAATAAATGACAGGACAATATAACATCCATCTCACGGACCTCGATTTAACGGACTACCATCACCACAAAGTCCGTTATAAGGAGGTAGATGACTCGGAAAGAGTGTTTTGTGCCACACATCAAGGTGGAGGCTTATGTAAAATTATGGTGGTGTACATATGTCCGCCTCACACACTAACCAACAGTCTAGATTCTCAAGAGATACACACCTCACATTTTTCCCCTTAAGTGAGCATAAGGTGTGGCACCTCACCACAACACACTACCATTACTATTATGGTTATCCCCGTCGAAGTGAGTTACAACCAATCTCGATTAACCCTTTACAGAGCACAGCATCACTTACGTATTTTGTTCTGACTAACGCCAGACGATTTTACTCAGCTGGGGGGTGGGGAGCGCTGACCTACCTCTTCACCAACTGCACTGAGTAGATTAAAATTATACACACGACCTTTTCAGAATCCTGGAGGCGGTAGAGAGTTGCAGTTAGTTACATGTAATGATTCCTGAGGCAAATATTACTGTAATTGGGTTAGTGCGACTCATGTGCTATATTTTGTTATTATCTTTCTTTTTCTTCTCCCTTACCCCCTGCCTCTCACCCCTCTCCTCCTCTTCCTCTCCACCTCCTTCACTTTCTTCCTCCCTTTGACTTTGGTTAGGTTAGGTGTGTACTGGCATCTCTTTCTCACCGTTATAAAACAAGGTCATATTCATATAATGATAAACGAAGCCTGACCTAGATTCAGTAGCCACATGACGTCACACGGCAAACTAGGTCAGATTTCTTTCCCGAGGCGAGGCAAGAACTGGAATGGGAATAAGCTGGAATAAACAGCCTCAAGGACATGTGAGAGAGAGAGAGAGAGAGAGAGAGAGAGAGAGAGAGAGAGAGAGAGAGAGAGAGAGAGAGAGAGAGAGAGAGAGAGAGAGAGAGAGAGAGAGTAAACTAGGTCAATAATTTTTTACAGCTAAGCGCTGTACTGGAGTGGCTTTACCAAATTGAAAGGAAGGAACAGAAGGGAAAGAGAAAGAATAAAGGAAGAGAAAAAGGGGTAGGTAATGGGAGGGAGATAACGAAGGGATAGAAGCATGAAAGGAGTGAGTGACGGTAAAGAGAGAGGGTGAAAGAATGGAAGAGGGAAGAGAGGAGACTGGTGAGAGGGGGACGTAGGAGAGAATAAATTGGGTTTGTTCTGAAGCCCACATCAGTTAGTAGTAACGGTGGGTACTGTCTGTCAGCTGTAGGTGTTGTTATTATTATTATTATTATTATATTGTTATTATTATCAGTTATCTTAATTAAGGACGCAGTCAACGATACATATAAATATAAAATAATCCAATTTAAGACCAATATATAATAAGGTCACGCCAATTACAATCAACTGAGGTCAAGTTACACGTCACTAAACGGTCGTGAATAGCTGGTTAAATGTGAACAAACGGAGAGAGAGAGAGAGAGTGTTATCAGCGGGGCCTACTGATGTTATCTGGTGAATGATAACAGGAAAGTGAGGTCAAACACACCATCACCACGACCTCCCAATACCTTTCTCTCACGGGACTCTCTCTCTCTCTCTCTCAAAATCCAAATCATTTTCTCATTCTCTTTCTCTTCATCAGTTCAAATTTCTTCTCTCTCTCTCTCTCTCTCTCTCTCTCTCTCTCTCTCTGACACTGCTCCAATTAATTGATCGTTAGTGAAAATATGACTGACGGTATACGGCGGGGTAATGGACTAGTTAATTTAAGTGGAAGAAGAACCAGTTAAAACTAAGTGGATAACGAAGCAGTTAAAACTAAGTGGAAGGCAAAGAAACACTCGCTAAGTGGGAAGGAACCGATAATAAACAAAGAGAGAGAGTCGTTAGACCAGGTTACTACAACGACCTTCACTACGGCACCTCGGAGAGTTACGACCTCAGTCAGAGCTATCGTACAGTGGTGGAGCATGACCAGTGTATGAATGAACCCTGGTGACGTCATGGCCGGTGTATGAATGAACCCTGGTGACGTCATGCCGGTGTGTGAATGAACCCTGGTGACGTCATGGCCGGTGTATGAATGAACCCTGGTGACGTCATGGCCGGTGTATGAATGAACCCTGGTGACGTCATGACCAGTGTATGAATGAACCCCTGGTGACGTCATGACCCCTGGTGACGTCATGACCAGTGTATGAATGAACCCCTGGTGACGTCATAGCCGGTGTATGAATGAACCCCTGGTGACGTCATGACCAGTGTATGAATGAACCCCTGGTGACGTCATAGCCGGTGTATGAATGAACCCTGGTGACGTCATGGCCGGTGTATGAATGAACCCTGGTGACGTCATGACCAGTGTATGAATGAACCCTGGTGACGTCATGGCCGGTGTATGAATGAACTGTGATGACGTCATGGCCGGTGTATGAATGAATCTGCTACTGTTATAACACAACGAATCACTTGTGTGGTCGATGACATCACTAGTTGTCTTACTACTGTGATGATGTCAAGAAAGTGTTGTCTTAGATTGTTCATTTGTTTGTGTTTGAGTTGAGGTGATGCGCAGCTGTCACTGATGACGTCACGGACGGGTCTATATTCTCTTTATATTGTTATAAGTTGTCCTCCTCCTCCTCCTTCATCTTCTTCTCACTCCAATTCACGTCACCTCACACCTCCTAACATCACCTCACACACCCTCCTGACCTGACCTGACGTGACCTAACCTTAACCCATCTTACGTAACGTTAGGGTGGTTAATCTTCAGGTGAAATAATCTAGGGTGTGTAATCTTCAGGTGATGCCCCCAAAAATCATTACTATGCCACCTGCTGACAAGGGCACAGAATGGAGGTTAAAGGAAG
Source organism: Homarus americanus (assembly GCF_018991925.1). Classification (NCBI taxonomy): domain Eukaryota; kingdom Metazoa; phylum Arthropoda; class Malacostraca; order Decapoda; family Nephropidae; genus Homarus; species Homarus americanus. The sequence continues at coordinate 247,722 of NW_024732537.1, forward strand.
AGTTTTATATTGTTTACAATACACAACCTTCTCTCTCTCTCTCTCTCACCAAAATATCAACAACTTGAAGCTAATATTTATCACAATATACTGTCATCCTCGTGAGTATCCTGAAATCCTTCGTCAGCGTCCTACCAAGTTTTCCCAGAACCTCTCCTCGCTCAGTCTCCGCGCCCTCTGGGAGTGGCACACAGTAAATAGCTTGATAGCGAGGCGTGGGGGTGCGGGAGGGCGTGTAGGTGGCGTGGCAAGCGAATTTTCATATGCCTAACCTCAATATCCGGCTTGGATTGGTATGAGGGGCGAGTTTGGTCCTTGAAACCGGTGGTCATAAGAGCGAGTGTCCCGGCACTGTGTCTCAGCCTTGTTGTGATTACTCTTTACGCAGAAACCAGTGGGTGACGTCACGAGACTGGGTGTTTGATCTCGGTGAAAATATGAAGGGGGGGATGACTTGTCCCTGTGGAAATGTGTTATAGAGGGCGTCTGGTCCTGTTGAAAATATGACGAAGGGGAGTGTCTGGTCGCAGTCAGAATGTGATAAATGTGACGGGGCAATGTTCCTGGGTCCCTGTGAGACTATGAGGTGGTGCCTGGTCCCTGTGAGAACTGTGAGGGGTGCCTGGTCCCCGTGATACTATGACCGGGGTGCCTGGTCAGTGTGAGAATGTAACCGGGGTGAGCTGCTTCGTCTCTTGCTACACATTACACATCCGACTCACTTCCTCTACCCACACACACAACTGGTAAAGTCATAGGGTGTGAGTACTATAACCTGACTGGGAGTTTTCTAGTAAGTAAAAGTCCGTCCCCGTGAAAAACCCTACAACCTTGTTAATGTGTGTCATCCCCCACTACCCGGCCCCCACACATCCTTCCCCACTCCCTGTGTTACGGTTCACTTGCAGTACGTGACGTCATCCCACATTCTACTCCGGAACAGGATTCTAAAATTCGTAAATGATGACGTAACTTAAAGACCTGACAGTACATAACACAACTACGAGAATGACAGTGACTAAAAAATGGCACTTAAATTACAGTGATTTATTTCCATTACAACTACCATCATCCCTTTACGTTAAAAACTCAAGCATAATAATCTAAGTTTTAATTATATAACCAAGAAACACCCAAATGGCTTAATTAACTGTATATTAGGTATAATTCTTAATTAATTTGCATAACTAAATACATAGAAATAAGTTAAGGAAGCATTAATGATATAGGGCGACCAGTTACGATTCAGCCAAGTGTAGAAACAGGTGTAATAACAGATGAGTGACAGGTGTAGTAACAGGTGTAGTGACAGGTGTAGTAACAGGTGCAGTAACAGGTGTAGTGACAGGTGTAATGACAGGTGTAATGACAAGTGTAGTAACAGGTGCAGTAACAGGTATAGTAACAGGTGCAGTGACAGGTGTAGTAACAGGTATAGTAACAGGTGTAGTGACAGGTATACTGACAGGTGCAGTGACAGGTATAGTGACAGGTGTAATGACAGGTATAGTGACAGGTGTAGTAACACGTATAGTGAAAGGTGTAGTAACAAGTGTAGTGACAGGTGTAATGACAGGTGTAGTAACAGGTGTAGTGACAGGTGTAGTAACAGGTGTAGTGACAGGTGTGTATGTCCGTCCTTAATCTCCAGGAAGATATTAAGTCCTACTGGGTTTTATTTTTATCTGTGTAATAGTTAATATTAGGTTAGGTTAGGTTAGGCGGGGTAAGAGGTGCGAGGAGGCAGCATTAGATAAACACATGAGGGAACACAACAGTGTGGTCTAGGGTAAGAGCTCTTCTACAGGAGGCCACACCACATGTTGAGGGTCATTCATTAACCTTAATGAGCCGTATACTGTATATATTAGAACCCCTCCCCTCCCCTATGACAATCTCCTCTCACACATACAGTAGGTCAGGTTGGTTAGGTTAGGTTAAGCAAGATTAGATTAGGCTAGTTAAGTGAGGTTAGGTGAGATAAAACATAAACCCAGTCAAGACACAAGACCACCGTGAACGAGTATCACAACCACAACTACAGCAGCAGCAGCGGCGGCCTGGTGCTCTGATGAAGACTGTCTGACGGAGCCATGTTTACTTTTCTGGCCAAACACTCACATAGTTGTGGTGAAACTCAAGGTCGGTGAGGGGGCGTGACACTCCTCCAACACTGAGGGAGGGGGCGTGACACTCTTCCAACACTGAGGGAGGGGGCGTGACACTCTTCCAACACTGAGGGAGGGGGCGTGACACTCTTCCAACACTGAGGGAGGGGCGTGACACTCTTCCAACACTCTTTCCAAACACTGAGGAGGGGACACTCCAACACTGAGGAGGGGGCGTGACACTCTTCCAACACTGAGGAGGGGCGTGACACTCTTCCAACACTGAGGGAGGGACACCTTCCAACACTGAGGAGGGCGTGACACTCTTCCAACACTGAGGGGAGGGCGTGACACTCTTCCAACACTGAGGGAGGGGCAGACACTCCAACACTGAGAGAGAGGGGGGGACAATCCTCCAACATTGAGGGAGGGGCGTGACAATCCTCCAACCCTGAGGGAGGCGTGACACTCCAACACTGAGGAGGGTGACACTTCCAACACTGAGAGAGGGGTGGAGGGAGGGGTTGTGACACTGAGGGCTCCAACACTGAGGAGGGGGGGACACTCCTCCAACACTGAGGAGGGGTTGTGGACACTCCAACACTGAGAGAGGGGGCGTGACAATCCTCCAACACTGAGGGAGGGGGCGTGACAATCCTCCAACACTGAGGTTGGGGGCGTAACTCTCCTCCAACACTGAGAGAGAGAGCGTGACAATTCTCCAACACCACCATTGAGGGAAGAGGGAGAGGGAGTATGACACCAACATTTCTGGGGTTTATTTTGGGTTGATGATAAACTTATCCAAGTAAGGAGGAATCCGGCGAGCATTCACCAACAATTTGTGTAAGGCATTGTGACGTTTGGGTCTTAGGAATTACAACACTGAGAGAGAGAGAGAGAGAGAGAGAGAGAGAGAGAGAGAGAGAGAGAGTCGTCATCACCTCAACCTCCATGACCCTGCAGGCCACCACCACCTCCCCTTCACCTCCACGCTCCACTTGTTCTTACTGGAGTCCGTCTGCCACCAGCTGTCGAGCTTCTTAAATAACCATCTGACAGCAGGACTTCCCTTGCCCCAGTTCCCCCCCCCCCCGTCCCCCATCAAGGTGACAGCAGATGGTACCTATAGTAAGCTAGTACAGCAGGTGGCAGGATAAACAAGCGGTGTGGAAATAAGAAAACTACCAATGGGTTTAGTGATCGCTGAGGCGTTCCTAGAGCCGTGTTTGGAGACAACAGGAACGGTAAATGAACCTCCTATATTTAGACAACAGAATGGAATACTCTATCTTACATTAATATTATGAATATAATTTAATAGCTTACAAGCACGCATGCATATTACCTACCCCCCCTCCCCCGTGCTTGATACTTTCATTTCATACGTGTAGAGATGCCAGTACACACACACACACACACACCGACAACAAAAACTTTTAATACTGTTATCACCCATCACCAACAGGTAACACAAGTAGTGATAATAACAATGTACCCCCCCTCCCACCATGCCCTCAACAATAACACTAATAAAAAACACCCATTATTGTTTCAGCGCCATAGCCAAGATAACCAATCAAGAAATCAAATAAGCAAGTAAACAAAAAGGCGTAATCAATCTATATTTTTTTCACATATGATTCGTCTAACAACTTGGAGACGAAATGGGGAGAGGAAGAAAGAAGGAAGGAAGGAAGGAAGGAAGGAAGGAAGGAAGGAAGGAAGGAAGGAAGGAGGTGTATAAAATGTAGTGCAGGAGGCAGGAGGATGTTACGCTGCTAGTGTATCGTGCAAGAACACTCGCCTCCTTCCTTCGTCTCTCCCGTCAACTTATCCACACAATCAATCAACAGTCATTAAATAAAAAACAAAATAACATCTTCCTCGTGTCTGTATTCCTCTACCTTCGTTATCTTTTATCACTGCCAGACGAATGAATATATTTATTTCCCTGTGGTATGTGACCATTTCAGCTAAACTTTACATTACAGAAACAGAATAAAGAGATTTATATCCATGGCCTCCCCTCTCTCTCTCTATCTCCCTCCCTCCGTTCTTCTCTCCCTCTGTCGTTCCCTCCCTTCAGCCTTCCACCTCTCCCTCCCTCCCTCCTTCCACCTCTCCCTCCCTCCATCTCTCCCTCCTTCCTGCACCTCCGCCGAATATCTGGTATCCTGATTGTAAAATAACATCAATATAATGTTTAGGAAAATATATATATATTAATGTATGTACCTGCGCCATCCCATTTAGCTGGTCATTGGATATGGCTTAAAACATGAACAGACAAGACATGCGAGTACACACAGATAGATACCATACTGTACTGTATATACGTGTTTGTGCGTCAAGAGATACACACACACGGTCAAAACGATAGGACAATACAGAACGATAGGTGTATTATAAACGCCTAACGAACGATAAAAACCCTAATGAGAGTGAAAGATAGATCGAATGATATATTGATAAAAATGATAACCTAACTGATAAAGAGCTTGATAACTTTACAGACAGACCGATGAATCAAAAGAATAAAAGCTTGATAAGTTTGTGACGAGAATAATAAATTTACATATCAATAAAATATTAGATTAAGATAAATTAGACATAGTGAAACACAGAAATAAATAAAACCTCCGAATAACGGATTCTCTCTCCAATAATCCGCTAGATGAGGGGGAACGGTTTCACACGTAACGGACACTCCATATAACGAACTTTCACCTCTATAGTTCGTGAGATGGAGGTATCACACATCTAAAGGCCTTCGACATAACGGATTTTCCTCTCCATATAGTCCGCTAAATAGAGGTTTAACTGTAGATACAAAGAGTGACAGATAAAGGGTAATACAGTTGACGGGTAATACAGTTGACGGGGTTGAGGTGCCCCTGTCCTCTCCTGTCAACAAGTTAGACAGTGAACCAAACGACAAGTAGTGTGTAAACGACATGAGACAGTAACGATAGATGGTGAGACAGTAACGATAGATGGTGAGACAGTAACGATAGATGGTGATACAGTAATGATAGATGGCGATACAGTAACGATAGGTGGTGATGCAGTAACGATATAAAGCTACAGTAACGATATAGACAGTAACGATGGGTGAAGATACAGTAACGATAGCTGGTGATACAGTAACGATAGCTGGTGATACAGTAACGATAGATGGTGATGCAGTAACGATATAAAACTAGAGTAACGATATAGAGACAGTAACGATAGGTGGAGATACAATAACGATAGATGATGATGCAGTAACGATATAAAACGACAGTAACGATATAAAGAGACAGTAACGGCAGATAAAATAGAACATGACTCGTGTCGCAACTGGAAAGAGAGACAGAGGAAAGCTCTGACGGATGTTCTTATAAACCAACAAAGACTTTATCTATTCTCCTCTACAACGTTCTCGCCTACCGATTATTATTTTCTTTAAACTTTCACAGTAAAATATTCATCCATGTATACTTTGTTGATGGAGTTTAATACATAGACTGACTACAGCATTTTTAGGAACAGTTTAAAATACAGTAGTCTTAAAAACGGTATACAGTACAATGTTAATGCCAGGAACCGCTTGTCTGTACCACGATACGGACAAGCTGCTACTGGTGTTAACATGTACGCCGTTTATAAGACTACTGTACCAGCCAATGTATACCATAGTCTTAATAAATCCTCGCTACTTTTGGCCGTATCACAAGACCTTCAATAACTTCACAATAAATGTAGAAAATTCAATTTGAACTCGATGATTTTTGTGCATTTTTTTCCAAGACAATAATCGTAGAAAAACATAATTACACTGAAATAAAGAAAAATATTAACGTAAATAAAACAAAAATTAAACGAAAACCGCAAATATTTAGGTTTGCCTTTATAGTAAACTTTTTTAAATGCAGGTAACGTGAAGAAGCTAAACCACAACTTTAACTTTACCTGATTAAACTACAAAATAGTCTAAGATCGTTTGATTAAGTGAGGTGAAGTTAAATTAGGTTAGGTTAATATCTATCTCCCGTCTTTCTTATATCATATTAAAGTTCATTCCTGTCAGAGGTTAAGACGGTATCCTGTTAAAGTTCGTCGTGGTGACGTAACCTTTGTAGTGTTTGATCTCCGTGAAGCGTGAGTGTTACAGCAGGACCACCACATAGGCAGCTGTACTGTAAGAGTACTAAATCCGCCAAATGCTTCATGTACAGTACAGTACGTCCCCTTGGGGTGCTGACACTCTCTTAGACGAGTCATGTAAGATACTGATGCACTTAATGTGTGTGTGTGTGGCAGACAGCCAGGTAACAACTAGGTGCTTGACCTGAGACACTTACCGTCCTGGCGGCGATAGCGGTGTGGGTAAGGACGAGGTATTCCTCCCTCCAGCCCTCAAGGTCGAACACAAGCTGCCCCACCTCGCCTGTCACGCGGTGCAGCAGCCGCTTGGGCAAGCGAGCAAGTTCACCCACCTCCGCCCTCAGGCCGCCCACGCCCACGTCGACGTCATCGACGGTGATGGGCACCGTGCTCAAGACGGCGTGAACATTGTGGATGCTGCCCTCGGAACGGGAGAGGGAAGTGGTGAGGGCCGCGGGGGCCGGGATGACGCTGTTATTGAGTCGCAGAGGCCCACCGCCCCCACTGCCCCTGCGACCCACCAAGTTGTCTTGTGAGCGAGACTTCTTCCTACACAGACGCTGGTGACCACAGGCCAGGCGCTCCATCATGGCCGAGTGCCGCCGGGGTTTACGGCCTGCAGGGTCCACAACTCCTACTGTAGAGGGTTGGGGGGAGAGGGCGGCGGTGGAAGTGGGGGTGGGAGTGGTGGGACGTAGGTCTAGTTGACACGGTTCATCCATGTTGACCACCTTCTCCCAGGGGGGAGGAGCGTCGTCCTCGGGGCGGAGCCACTCACTGTGTGACTGTGACCGCATGTAAGAGGTCGGCGGCGAGGTCTCCAGGGGCGGCTGAGGTTGCAGGTTTTGGTTGTCAGAAGGTGGGTCACCATTCTCGTCGAGAACGTCGCCGCAGGAGTGACGTCGGTGGTAGGGCGGACTCTCGCCCTCGGCCATGACGTAGGGCAGGTGTAGCCGCATGTTGAGGGCCGCCACTCTCTTGAGCAGCACGTAGCCTTCATATCGAGCCTGAAACTTACGCCGCCGACTGTTCATGAACACGCAGGCGGTGTTGCAGGCATCGCAATACTGCAACTGATGACGAGATTTAGGAGAGGGACCAGCTGGAGCTGCCCCATTAGCGGGAGTCACCATCGGGGGCGTGGGGGGCAGGGGGCGCGAGGGGGAGGTATACAGCCCCCCCTGCAACGCGGCCAGCATGTCGCTCTGGCACTCAACTCACTGCTGGCTCTGCATCACTGGATCACTCTGCCTAGCGCGAGACACACACACCCGCACACTACACGAGCACCACACACACTGCCCGCTCAGCTGAGATGCCACTCTGCGGCGGCGCACCTCCCCGCGCACTCCACCCGCGCACCCCTCACCCCGCCAACACCCCCGACGCACTCTGACCCCCCTTCCGCGCACTCTTCACCCTGTCCCCCCACCCACGGATTTCATACTCCGGCCGCCCCTCCAAACACACACCTGTCACCCTGCCCCACCACACACACACACACACACACACACCCTGCCCCACCACACACACACACACACACACACACACCGCCCTCCACCCCCCCCACCCCTAAAAATAACTTACATCTATGATCTATGAGTATTATGTTATCACCGTTTTTCATTTATCTCATCATTTTATCTTCACTCTTAAGTTTTTATTCCTAAGCACTTGAACTTATGGAATTTCCTTAGGTGTTTACAATCCACTTTTGACTTAATTACTTTTATCTTCCCTTCTTACTTATATTTACTGATATCGGATCACCTGAAGAATCTCCACCCCAGCTTATTTCACCTAAATATTAACTTACCAAACCTAACCCCCAGGTAGCATTAGGGTGTTTAATAACCAGGTAAAATAAGCTGGGGTGGGGTTAATCTACTTACATCCCAAGCTTTACTAAACAACTTTCTTGAGAACGTGAGCGTGGCAACTAAACCTTCTTTAACCCTTTGAGTACGATGCCTTAACCTGTCTGTCTGTCTGTCCGGCCCGAAGCTTGGATAGAAGGACAGGATAAAACCATGACCGTCCAATCTAACCTAACTTAACCTAACCAAACCTATCCTAACCTAACTTAACCTAACCTAACCTATCCTAACCTAAATTAACCTATCCTAACCTAACCTGTGACCAAATTGATTCTACCTCGTGAGCCTCAACTTAACAGGGGCCTGGGAGTGGACGGTACCAAGGACAACGACTAGAAATGGATATAGACAACTCACACAAGGTATTTACTGGAAATTGAAACCATAAATATTGCTTAACTGACAGAAAACTTGGAAGAGGTGGGGGCGGCGGTGGTAGTGGTGGTGATGGTGGTAGTGGTGATGGTAGAGGTGTTGGAGGTGATGATAATGGTGGTGTAGGTGATGGTGATAGTAGTAGTGGTGGTGGTAGTGGTGGTGATAGTGGAGGTGATGGTAGGGGTTATGGTGGTAGTAGTGGTGGTGGCGGTGATGATAGTGGTGGTGTAGGTGATGGTGATAGTAGTAGTGGTGGTGGTAGTGGTGGTGATAGTGGAGGTGATGGTAGGGGTTATGGTGGTAGTAGTGGTGGTGGCGGTGATGATAGTGGTGGTGTAGGTGATGGTGATAGTAGTAGTGGTGGTGGTAGTAGTGGTGATGGTGGAGGTGATGGTAGGGGTTATGGTGGTAGTAGTGGTGATGGTGGAGGTGATGGTAGGGGTTATGGTGGTAGTAGTGGTGATGGTGGAGGTGATGGTAGGGGTTATGGTGGTAGTAGTGGTGGTGGCGGTGATGATGGTAGTATGGTTGCTTCCTAGTTGTGATGGTTGGTAAGTAAAGGTTACTGGTGGTGATTACAGATTGGTATATGGTATAGGAATAAGAATCACATGAAGATTAACACCCCCAGCTTGCTTTACCTGAAGATAAATCATATTAACACTAACCTAACCCAACCCAGATCCCCTCAGGTAACGTTAAGGTATATAATTAACAGGTGAAATAAGCTAGGGGGTGGCTAACCTTCAGGTGATCCAGTTATTACTTCAAGTATTTAAAACATTATTACATAGCTTAAAGGCAAGTTTCAGCCGCCCCACCTGAGAAAGGCGCCATACCTGCCTGGAATAACGCTCACCTGAGGAAAAACCCGGTTCGTGGGAAAGAGTCGTAGCAAATATGAAGGGATTCCCATATCGTCATAATTAAGGTAACACAACAAAGGTGAAAGTTTTACCTACCCTACCCTAATTTAACTTAACCTAACTCAACTCGAATCCAATCCAATCCACAAATGTGGGAGGCAGGTTCTTGGTTAGGTTAAGTTCTAACTACCCTGGCCCAAACCTCCTACATCAGGTCCCACAACCTCGGTTCTTCGCTCGTGACACATAAACCGAGAAAAAGACTACCATTTGTCCTGAGCGGCAGATGGAGGAACGCTGGGGAAATATTACATCCCTGTGTTGATGATACATAGGACTAGAATGCCGAGGGTCGTGAGGTAATGGTACTGTTGTTTGCTTCTACACTTGTCAGGCCTTGTTGGATGGGTAGTGTGTAAAACCATTAAATCGGTGGAATAAATAATTATGTTTCTTGGGATTACCTGAACGAAGATTAGCCATACCTGCTTATTTATTCTTAAGATCGTACAACCTAACCTGGTCAGAGGGACACATCAGCATGACACGACACGAGATACTAAGCCAAAGTAAGCATATATTCGACCTCTCATGTTCTTAAGTAGGAAAGTATGTACATTGTACACTGTACAGTACAGAACTTGTTTGCGAGGGGAGTGTGTGTGTGTGTGTGTGTGTGTTCACGATTCAATTGTCTTTATCTTATGTTTATATTTGTATTTTTGTGTATACTTATATACATATATAAAGAAACATATGTCCCTGTAAAATACATACATGGATTGACACGTAAATACATACAGAGAAACAGACAGGTACACACACGTTATTATGAGTATACGGTAGACTCGGGCGGAGGGACACTTGAGGTGGGTGGTGGAGTGAACCTTGAAGGCAGCGAGCGCCAGTACCGTCTGTCATATGGTAAAACACGGCTGATGGGTCACTCGTTTACAAAAGGTCACCTGGACGAGGTCAGATGACCGCTTATGTTGAGGTGAAGCAGTGAGAGGTCTTTCCTGGGAGGTCTCACGCGCGGGGTGGAAAATCTACACTACACGCTGAGATCAGGGCGCAAATGTAGGTGAGATCCCGTAGGCCTGATGGTCCCTTAGTCAGGAGGTAAGTGTTGTATCCACACCACAGGGAACAAATACAATACAGCAGAAGACAATTGACTCAGTAAAGGGAGACTTACTGTATGTTTATAAAACAATACTGAACTGTCTTATTCAGTAAAGGTAATAATAATAAAGAACAAAAACTTTCATAATAGAATATCACCAACTTCACCAACTCCCCATAACGTAAATACTCAGGATCGGTTACATTAGAAAAAATAGACCGCTACCAGCGCTCTCCTCGACGTAGCAGGAGAAACGCAAACTAAACGGCTTGTAGGGGGGTAGACTCACCTATAATCCACATTACACAAACTATTTTTGTCCACTATTTCAACAGTTTAACACCTTGTACAAAAAATAGAGAGACAAATTAGAAAACTTATTTTATCCAAGTTTATAGGATTTAATAAATTAGATGGTGATAAGGTATTTGTACTCTAATAATTAAATCGTTCATAATACCAGCCATCTTCATAAAATTGGTGTAATATATAAGCACATTTTTTAGTCGGGTAATACTCTAGTCTTTAATGACTACTGCTGTTTGTATCACTACGCCTCCGTCCAGTGATGGCGAGAACAGGTGTAGGTGTACGATATAAGAGAGATGTTACGGTGTAGATATTATATTCTTATGGCCTCAAGGTGTAATTTTGTAATAGTTTTTCTCCTCGACGTGTGTGTGTGTGTGTGTGTGTGTGTGTGTGTGCAAGAAAGAGAGAGAGAGAGAGAGAGAGAGAGAGTGTGTGTGTGTGTGTGACTGCGAGAATGAGAATGTATGTGTGAGTGCAAAAGTGTGAGAGTAAATGAGAATGAGTACGAGATCAAGCGATTGTCAGAGCGAGAGTGAGTGACAGACACGAACGAATATTATGGTACTAAAAAAACGACATTCAAGGAATGCCGTCGGGCCGGAAGTCAGTTTAGGTCACCCCGAGAGAGGAGGTAGGCTGGTACGAAACAAAAGACGATCGAAAAACAAAAAACAAAACATAAGAGACACATACAACTCTCTAAATCAAGTAAAAACAAAATAGATGTCAGAATTGGATCGACTGTTTTGAGTATCTACAGAGTAAATATAAACGTCCCAATACTTTAAATTAAGATTATTACAGATTCAAGGACACGATGATGAAAAGTGAGAGATTTGATTACTTTCTATTGACTGAGTGAGAGAGAGTTGAAGGACATCTTTTAAGGCCGTGTTAACTTCATGGAAAACTCACAAAGGATGTAGGAGAAAGAAATGAGTGAGAATTGAATGTGATGACGTAGGAAGTATGACGCAGGTGAGAGATGTGGGAGGAGGGGAAGTGAGAGAGAATTTCAGTAATCTCAACAAGACTGTGTAGGGGATACATTGACCTAATGTGTGTTCTCTCACCTTCCCTCCCCCCTTCACTGCTCCTCTTCTCTACTAACTCTACCTCTTGTGAGATATTGTTGATGATGATGATGTCCCTCCCACCCACACCCACACCCACCCTCCATCTCAACACCCCTCTCTCACCTACACATATACACTCGCCCATTCACCCCTCACCCATATACACTTATCCATGCACTCCTTTCACATACACACACCACCTCACACACAACTCTATACTGACATACACAAAGATACACCTTTATCTCTCTCTCTCTCTCTCTCTCTCTCTCTCTCTCTCTCTCTCTCTCTCTCTCTCTCTCTCTATCTATCTCTCAGGGTCAATCTCTTCCTCTCTCTCTCTCATTTTTTATCTCGGGCACAAAGGCAGATGTATCACTTTGTATCCCACACTCTGACGTCAAAGGTTTCCAGGGGTCTCAATTTACATGTTTTCCTACTCATCAATATGTCGAGACCAATATGTCACAGAACGAGACCGAGAACGAGGCCTGACTTTCCGAGAAACAACAGCGAGATCTACATCACTGTTATTATGTTCTGTCAAGCAAGGGGTTATGTGAGCTAGGAGTTGTGTGGGCTAGGACTAGTGCAAGCTAGGAGTAGTGTAAGCTAGGAGTAGTGTAAGCTTAGAGTAGTGTAAGCTAAGAGTTATGTAAGCTAGGGGTTGTGTAAGCTAGGAGTTCTGTAAGCTAGGAGTTGTGTGAGCTAGGGGAAGTGTAAGCTAGGGGTTGTGTGAGTTAAGAGCAATGTAAGCTAGAAGTTGTATGAGCTAGAAGTGTCAGTTGTATAAAAACATTTGAACCAATCGGGACAAACCCACCGTACAAGCCAGTGTGTTGGTCATGGATAACACAACTGTGAGAGATAAAGACCTAAACCAGCCTTTGAGTATATTAGTAAAGGAAGTGTGGTTTAACCCTCTGAGAAAGATGTTTTAACCCTCTGAGAACGATGTTTTAACCCTCTGAGAACGATGTTTTAACCCTTTGAAGATGATGATTTAACCTTTTTGAGGACACACACACACACAGGTTAGCAATATTATCACCATAAGAAACAGGGAACTTCTACCTGCCTCACAACACGTAATTTCCGCTAGAACTCAAGTGGAATGTTTCTGTCTGGGGAAAACTTGACGTCCAAGTTGTTATCAGGGAAGCATGCGCGCGCGTGTGTGTGTGTGTGGTGTAACAGGGGGTTAGGTTAGAATAGTTTAGGTTAGAATAGTTAGATTAGGTTAGGTTAGTTTAGCATAAAGTTAGGATATTTAATCTTTTGGTGAAATAAACTAGGGAGTCTAATCTGGAGGTGAAATAAACTAGGGAGTCTAATCTTCAAGTAACCTCATTATTGTACACCAATTATCCCAACAGACAGGTAAAACACAGGTATATATAACAGCCTAAACATCATCTTACATAGAGTCAACATCAGAACAAAGCTTAGAGGGCCTACAACATCAGTCAAGAAATAGATCAAGACAGTTAACTCTGAAGGAGTGACAGTCTGGCATCAACAGTTACTGAAATAAACTGCTCCACTCTATGTCGGTCAGGTCATTATTAGTAACATTTTTGTACAACTTTCTCTGTGATAATATTTCTAGCCCAGATCTCCGCCGTGTGAACTGATTGGTTTGTTTTCACTGTTAATGCATGTCGTGTGTGTGTGTGTGTGTGTGTGTGTGTGTGTGTGTGTGTGTGTGTGTGTGTGTGTGTGTGTGTGTGTGTGTGTGTGTGTATTTACTGTATAAGACACGTATAATAGCCACATATACAAACGTAAACTTATAACAAAACACAAACAACACCTCGGCAAGCCCACGTCACAAGTGTCGTGGTTAACACTCAATAACACGACTCAATATACACCCTTACCTCTGTCTTATAACATTACTGTATATATTCTTTCATTATAGACACACCTAACCCAAATATAAAAAAAACTGTCAACATCACAATATCCTGAATACAAACGGCATATTATATGAATGACCAAAATACGAATAAGAGAACCAGGGCGAATGAGTAAATTTACAAACATAAAGAAAACGTAATAACACAAGTGAAGAAAGATAAAGTAGTGATAAAATAAGAGACTTAACTTGCCGGGAGGAGACAAGTGGTATCAAGTGACGCGGAGAAGCTGATAAAACGTCATGCTATCCTCACTGTTGACTTACCCATAAAACAAGTATTAAAATATTCATGCAAACTCCCTATTTTTTACCTACAAATTCCGTCTAACAATAAAAAACAGCTGATTTACGAAGCAAGATTGTTTTACATAAGGAATATAAGACAGTCAACATTATAATGAACTTAGAGGCGGTATGAACAGCGACTTCTATACGGTTCACAGCAGCTAATACAAAGTTGCCTTTTAGTCTCCCCATACCATGCGCTGGGTCGTATGTAGAGACTTGTTCAAAGGTGAATTACCCAATAACTAATCACCGTGGACATTATAATCAAATTAGCAAATCGCTTTAATACTGGTTGATCATTCTCAATTTTTCTCAGAGACTAATCCATTAAAACTGTTTATATTATATTTAAAAAACCTCAGTAAATATTGCGCTAAGTGACACGAAGGCCGCAATAGTCTGTCTCACTTGCCAATACGTATATTTAGGTTCTCATACAAGTAAATAGTGCGTAATAAACTGTCAATGAAAAGTCACTTCAAACAGAAATATAAATAAAATCACCTTGAATATTACATTACTAATGTGTTCAAGTTATATAACACACATCACCTTCCAAACTGACCACATGAGACAGGAAAATTTCAACATAACTAAAAATCACCAAAAAAACAGTATTCACTCAGATTCATTCACATGTCCTGGCACTAAAAAATGTCGTTTCTCATAAAACCACATTTTTTTAGTTTGAACACTACAATATCCTGAAAAATAATAAATATTCCTAAGGTTAACTATACTTCAGACAGATTGTGTGGTTTCAATAAGTAATTAAAAGAAGCTTTCACATAGTTATAGCTCGTGATATAGAATTGTATATGAAATAATGTAAATACTAACCTTGCTATACGTGCTGAACATCAGTTGTTGGGGTGTAGTAAAGCGCCCACGTCAGTTTGTTTTGTTTTCTATGGACTTCCAAATAAAGTTCTTTTCTTTTCTTATCTTTTTATTCACAACTGTTCCTTTTTATCACTCTTTCTGTTTCCTGGGTTATCTTAAGTTACACTGTTGAGATACATTGCTGTTTTATACTCTTTTTGGTGAAAGGAGGAGACGTGTACTGAACTTAGCAGCTGTTGGTCGGCCCTGGAGGAGGAAGAAACAAAGGGTAAACAACAAACTGTATCAGGAAAAAAACAAAAAAGGAGTTCGACTCCCTTTACAACATATTATATTCTCCGTGACCTCCGAGTGACACTCCATCTATGATATCATAAAAAAAGTTTTGGTATTACCTGGGTAACAACTTAAAAAAGTATTTTCAATCTTTGTGACATCATAGAATATCGTGATAGAAAAAAAAGGCGGTCTTATGATTACCTTCGGTGACTGGGAGCAGACCGAACACCTGATGAACGTTACGTGTCCCCTCCACTCAGGTGGAAGTGAATCTCTTCGATAATGTGACGTGGGGAGTGATCTCCCACGCAGATATGCAACACGCAGAAAGAATAGATTCAAGAACTTATTGGAAATGTCAAAGTGGAACGAAAGATCAAGAAAGCAGACGGAGAATCCACCTCAGCTCTGGTTGACTTCTTTCACAAAAGACCCGCCAGGTGCTACAGAAATCAGAGCTATGGCCACCCAGCGAGGTCTGTGCCACGAGAGGGACGACCGGGCACCACCACAACACGTGTCCAGCAAGAAAGATGGAATGTGCAGCTTGTGGCAGCCCTCATTCCTCCTCCGATCGGGAGTGTCCCAAGTGGAGGGAGGAAAGTAGGGTAGCTAAGCTGCGATCCGAAAAAAAGTGAACCCATAAATAACATCCACACCTACGGTAGCGTACCGTGTTGAAGCGACTCGTTTCAGCTTTTGGAAACATCCTGTTGCATAGAACTGTACCTTAATGACAGCCTCAAGTTCATCAGAAAAAGTTAAGGAGAGAGTCGCCACTTTATCAGGTTTTCTTTATCCTCTGATATTTTAGGCGGCAAGATGCGTGTTACTCCATTTGAGTGTTTTAACTAAATTGACCTTGTGTGTGTGTGTGTGTGTGTGAAGGTCGTTATATTGTACCCAGGCCATGACATAGAGTGACTGTTAGTAAAGTTTGTTGTAAATCTGATCCTACATCACCTATTGATGGTGTTAAGACAGTGAATAAGCTGCTCGTTTAGAGAAGCTGGTAAAACATTAAGGAGACTGATAATTTATTTCGTCGCTCCTGGAGATGTCAAAATGGCTTTTACTGGATCTTCACAAAAGCTGAAACACAGAAATAATGTCCAAATTCACTTTTTGCTCTGAGTTACACTTGTGAGTTACAGCCATGATGACTGTTTACATTCACTGTGTAAAGTTGTGTCGAGGAGCTGTGAACCGTGTTGAAGGTGTAAACATCGCTCTCTGTTCTTCGTTGATGAACACAATGTTAAAACACAATGTTATTTCAAAACATCGAAAATAAAAAAAAGACCAATGTTCAGTCTACCTCCTCCACTGTTTTCCTTCGTATTTTTAACGGTATCTTTACCAATATTTTTGTTTTAATATGTAACTTAGCATTTATTAACAAAACTGTGCATAATTAAAAGTAGTGAAGGCAGTGTTGTATAATTATTCCCTACAAGAAGGTTGTGTCAGGGTCATCGTCCAAGAGGCAGCGCCAATATTATTCACTAAAGCCACGAGTATTATGCCAAAACGAACCTTTATGGACATTGGCTTGATCATTTTAGATTAATCTTTCTCTTAAAATAACAATGTCGTCAGTACACAAGATATGAACGTTTAAGACTATTTACAGCTAAACTTACTTGTACCAGCAATTTATACGTGACTGTCACTCTGTCACTGGTGGAGTATAAAATATTTCTTAAGTTGTTCTGACACAGTTTGTACGATTTTACTTGTACTTGTTGTGTACAGCAGTGGTGGTGTGACACTCCCTCCAAAAAAAATACATCTTTACCCTCCGATGAATTTCATAATGAATATTAAGACTCCTATTGTATCGATAGGGTTGTTAAAATCCTTCGTCCGTTGTGTCATAATTACTGTCTCACACAAATCCACAAAGACACTTTTTGGTGATGTACAGTACCTCATGACGCCCTTAACTGTGTACTATGATAAACAATGAACATTATTCTCTCTCTCTCTGCACTGTGTCTGTCTGTCTATCTAACAATATTCTCAAAAGAGTTAAATAGCTCCTGTTGCGGTTTCCCATTTTCTGTGGGTCAGTCATCCTCATTTGCTGGCACGAAGGTCGACCAGTCAAACGCCTACATGATATTGAGGGCGTCTTAAGTTGCCTCCTTCAAGATGATTGGACGTATTTGGGGCTTGACCTTCACTCACTCAGCGGTGGGTAGGGAGGTGTGATGGGGAGATGGGTAGGGAGGTTGTTGTGGGGAGCGGGAAGAGTGAAGATGGGGAGGAATGTGTGGTGGAGGGAAAGTGTGGTAGTCGGGAGGTGTGGTGGGGTGACGGAGGAGATGGTATATAAGATGACTAAAGAGAAAGGGAGAGAGAGTGGTTTAAGGGTAGATAACTGATGGGTGGCAGGATAGGTAGGGATGGGCGGCAGGATAGGTCGGGATGGGCGGCAGGATAGGTCGGGATGAGTAGGATACCATCAGACATGTGTTGAAGATGGAAAGCGAGTGTTGTACTGGCCTCCTCCTCACGTGGTCAAGATCTGGAGTCTGATTCATCAAAGATCCATAAAGTAAAGAACATGTCTCGGTAACTTGAGCTGTGAGGACGATGACACAGCTGAGTGACGCGATGTGAGGACGATGACGCAGCTGAGTGACGCGATGTGAGGACGATGACGCAGCTGAGTGACGCGATGTGAGGACGATGACGCAGCTGAGTGACGCGACACCACAAAACAGATAAAAAAAAACTACGTGCCAAATTTCAAGACAAAAGTGGATAAATGTTTTCTCTTGTATCCTATTCTTATCTCCTCAATACTCCTAGAAGGTCGAATATACGAAATTTTATATACCGTATACAGTACATAGTGAGGGAGACATTTTTTGTTCATTCTTATATGAACAAAAGGTTCAACTGTTACGTCAAAGAGAACTGTAAAAAAAAATAAAAAATAACCTTTACACTCTTTCCTCGGTGACCAATCAGGAGCCGCGTGTGAGCCACCCACCAAACTCTGTATGAAGGGAGTGAGGGAAGGACCAATCAACGGTCAGGGTGTTAGGTACGGACCAATCAGCGGGCAATATCAGAATGAACGTGAAGGGTTACATATCACGGGAACTTCCCCCATCGACGAACCCGGAGAAGTTCACACACACGCACGCACAAACACACACAAACGTACATACACACACACACGGACGTTCACCCACCACCAAACACCACAAGAGAACCATTGTGAAAACTCTTGTGTAATGTCCGGGGTGGAGGTTGATGGTGTGGGTCCAAGGACTCCAGGGGCAGCAGTCACCCACCTGTCCTCACCTACACCCATCTGTTCTCACCTACACTCACCTGTCCTTACCTACACTCACCTGTCCTCACCTACACCCATCTGTCCTCACCTACACTCACCTGTCCTTACCTACACTCACCTGTCCTCACCTACACTCACCTGTCCTCATCTACACTCACCTGTCCTCACCTACACCTCCCCTGCACAGTTGCCTCCCATCACGAGAAACATAACGTCAGTACCTGTACCTCGACTCACTGGTCCTTCCCCTCACGACACTGGCCGCTGACATTTTAGGACACCATCTCCATCTCTCCCCCCGAGTACACTCATCCACCTCACCCTCCCTGGCCTTTAAAGTCAGGTAAATATTCAAACTCGTCTGCCTAAAGAAAATCGACGATGCCATCACCTCTCTCATGACCCTCTCCCTGTGGTGCGCATGTTGACACTGGGAGAGTTGTGGCAGTAGTGTGGAGCCTTGAGCACCAAACTAGCAGGAAGATTAGAGTCATCGACTGGCCTTCTACACAAACCCTGAAAGCACAGCCATCCTCGCGAATGCCCAGGAAGACGACGCTGCCTTCCCTCACACCGAAAATATAGAATCGCCTTAAGACCAGCGGCGGTACATCCTAATGTTTGGTTCTTACAGCGTTATTTCTGCAGTTAATTTAGGGACACAAACCTAAGAGTAATTAATGTTTTAGATTAAAGTAGATGAAGGGTAGTGTGTGTGTGTGTGTGTGTTTTAAGTTTTCCCTGTCCATACTGTACTGGGTTGGGTGTCTCCAAATGATCTCATAAACTTTAATAATAATGAAATGCGCAATACCGTCCAGCAACACCGTCCAGCAACACCTTCCAGCAACGCCTTCCATCAACACCTTCCAGCAACGCCTTCCATCAACACCTTCCAGCAACGCCTTCCAGCAATGCCTTCCAGCAACGCCTTCCATCAACACCTTCCAGCAACGCCTTCCAGCAATGCCTTCCAGCAACGCCTTCCCATCCAGCAACACCTTCCAGCAACGCCTTCCATCAACACCTTCCAGCAACGCAGCACTTCCATTCCAGCAACACCTTCCAGCAACTTCCATCAACACCTTCCAGCAACGCCTTCCAGCAACACCTTCCAGCAACGCCTTCCAGCAACGCCTTCCAGCTTTCCAGCAATACCTTCCAGCAACACCTCCAGCAACACCTTCCAGCAACGCTTCCATCAACACCTTCAATCCAGCAACGCAGCACCTTCCAGCAACGCCTTCCAGCAACGCCTTCCAGCAATACCTTCCAGCAATACCTTCCAGCAACACCTCCCAGCAACGCCTTCCAGCCCTTCCAGCAACGCCTTCCATCCAAACACCTTCCAGCAACGCCTTCCATCAACACCTTCCAGCAACACCTTCCAGCAACGCCTTCCAGCAACACCTTCCAACAGTGCCTTCCAGCAACGCCTTCCAGCAACACCTTCCAGCAACGCCTTCCAGCAACACCTTCGAGCAACACCTTCCAGCAGCGCCTTCTAGCAGCGCCTTCCAGCAACATCCTCCGCTTCTGGTGACCAGGAAAAGGCCATGACAAAGGAATGATACAAGGAAGTGAGTCAAGTACAGGAAGATAGTCCCACAGTTTCCCAGATTTCTTAACCGGATGTAGTAGGTACGCCCTATGGATCCTCCGGGTTACGACGCGTATAGTAGGCGTAGGTGGAGCAGGGAGGGAAGGATAAAGGCAGGGAGAGGGGAGTGGGTCAGGGAGGGGAAGAAGGGGTCAGGGAGGGGAAGGGATGGCACAAGAGAGGAGGGACTGGGCAAGAAGGGAGTAAGATGGGAAGGGGTGGATTAGAAAGGGGATGGATGTGTCGGTAAGGGAGGGGGGGTGGGAGTAAGAGAAAGGAGGGGTGGAAAATGAAAATGATTTGGAAATGAAGGGGAGGGAGGGGAAGGAAAAGGAAAGATTGAGTAAAGAAGCGGGTGGGGGAGGAGGAAGGGGAGAGGATGGGGTAAGAAGAAGTGCAGGAAAAGATTGGTGTAACTAGATATAGAAGAGAGAAGCAGGAAGGTAATGGGGAGGGACAGGTAGTAGGGGGGACAGGTAGAGGAGGAGTGGACAGGTAAAGGATGGGGGTGGGTCAGGAGAATTGCGGCAAGAGGGGTGGGGAAAGAGGGGATGGGGTAGAAGAGAGGGTGGGTCAGGAGATGGGGTAGAAGAGAGAGTGGGTCAGGAGGGAGGGGTAGAAGAGGGGTGGGTCAGGAGGGATGGGGTAGAAGAGGGGGGGGTCAGAGGGGGGATGGGGAAGAAAGGGTGGGTCAGGAGGGGGATGGGGTAGAAGAGGGGTGGGTCAGAGGGGGGATGGGGTAGAAGAGGGGATGGGTCAGGAAGGGGGTGGGGTAGAAGAGGGGTGGGTCAGGGGGGATTCCCTAGGTCAGTGTCATAGGCGGATGTCCTACAATAAGTTGACGTCAAGACGATGATGAAAATTTTGTTTTCCGAGGATTTGTTAGACCATTGTTAAGAGGAGAGAGAGACGTCCTCTGACTCTGCTGGACTCTAAGGCTCTTTTCTACCCCATTTAGCTCACCATCTCCCCAATTAGTTCACCATCTCTGTAAAAAGGACCATTATCACCCCCAACTAGGTCAATCTACCCATTTTTTAGCTCACCATCTGCATAAAAAGACCAATTCCATCCTTTTACCAGACAAAATACGTTTCCACCCAAAGATTTAGGGAGGCAAATTTTTTTTATCATAGGATTGATAAGAGAAAAAATGAGGCTGGTTGTTGTATCTCACACAGAAAGACGATCTCTCAAATATTTATCTCATCACTCAGGGAGACGTTGAGAGATAGAGAAGTGGGGCAGCCTCACCACACTCACTATTACATTTTGCAGTTAAGAGAGAGATTATCGGATCACCTGAAGATTAGTAACCCAGCCAAGCTCGACTAACCCCGACCTGACACGATACGACTCGACCCAACTCAGACCAATCCAATCCAAACTAACCTAACCTAATCTAATTTAACCTAACGTATCCTAAACCTAACAGTAAACTAACTGAACTTAACCCCATCCCTCAAATAGCACTTGGGTGGTTAATCTTCAGGTGAAATAAGCTGGGATTCATCAGGTGATCCGACAGTTTACACATCAGTCACACAGATGGCGTAGCTCTCGCTTCAGTAATCTCACATTTATCAACACTAGATATGGAGGCGTGTACGTCAAGATAGTCACTAACATGTCTGTACCGTCCAAGTTATGTTCACAGTGGATGTTTACAAGTTGTTGGTGAGAATTAAGGCTATGTAAATTAAGCGTCTAATTTGCGTATGTTGATATTAAGCGCATTGTAGTTCTGGTTTGACGTCAGTATCAACCATGGTGCTGATGTGACCCTAAAACTGGTGGAATGATAGTTGAGTTATGGTGGTAGTGCACAAACATACACAAAGGCACTGTATTGTTAAGTGAGTCCTCAGGACGCTAGAGCTGACACCACCTACCACCACAGACCAGACCTGACACCACCTACCACCACAGACCAAACCTGACACAACCTACCACCACAGACCAAACCTGACACCATCTACCACCACAGACCAAACCTGACACCACCTACCACCACAGACCAAACCTGACACCACCTACCACCACAGACCAAACCTGACACCACCTACCACCACAGACCAGACCTGACACCACCTACCACCACAGACCAGACCTGACACCACCTACCACCACAGACCAGACCTGACACCACTACCTCATAATTAAAGTAAAATACAACAGCTGGTGTCATCCGGGAAGTGACGAGTTCTGTTGGTTTGTATTTGTTCACTGAGAGAACTTTTTAATATTTGGTAAAAGGCGTTTCTCGATGATGGGGTGACGACATCTAGAGATTAATGGATCACGTGTTCTACTGCCACCTCCTCCCCCCTCTAACCACCCCGTCCCTAACCTCTATCTCCCCCTCCCTGACCTCTCCCTACTCAACTTCCACCTCACCAACTTTCTCCCCCCCCCCTCCTCCACTGTTTATAATGATGTATAATAAAGTGATGGGTGTGTGAGGAGAGGTGGGAGGAGAGGTCTCATCCCTAATGCCTCTCTCCTCACCATCATTACACTGCGCAATTTACCCCCCCCCAGGATAAAACTGAGTAAATATCGTGCAGAAAAAAACGATGTTGAATGATAGCTTCCATATTTATCAGATTAGAGAGTTAGGTGTTTTTTTTAATGAATCGGCCTTTTCATAATGTTTCGATTTTTATGAGTTGATGTAGATTTGACTTAAGTATTAATGTGTTGGGAGCTTTTAAGGAATGACCAATAATTTATTATTAGTAGTATTTTTCTTGAGCGTGGTGGTCTTGGGGAGACCTTCACATCATCAAGGACTCAATAATGACCCAAGTGTAATATAAAAATCCATCAAGGGGAGGGAGGGTGTCGAGGGTGTGGGGGTCAGTGAGGGGGTGGTGGGGTATGTAGGGGAGAATGGACGAAGTGTGGGGATGTGGTAGGGGTGGTGGTTCCTGAAACTGGTGGTAATTGGCACGACTAGACTGTGTTATAACTCACCCTGGCTGTTCCTGTGGCAGTGTGGATCAGGATACCTTGTACAGCCATCCACATTAGTCCTGTCGCCTCTCCTACTGCTCCACCAACCCCGAGATTCAGATTCGTGAACCCGATGTATGAGACACTGATGCATTATTATGGCCATTTAATGCTTCGGTGGTGGAGAGGGGAGGAGGATGGGAGGATAGTGATAAGGAGGAGGAGGATGGTGGGTTGGGGAAGGAAAGGGGAGAAAGTTGGAAGGAAGGAGGGGAGAGGCGAAACAAAAAAATAGCTGTTCACGTCAGCACCAGGGCCGCATGAGTCAACAAGGAGAGATAGGGATGACGGGCTTGTACAGGATAATAGTTACAACATCAACTAATTATCATAAGATTAACTATTTCCCAAGGTTGGCTTAATCAACGCGTGGATGTGTGTGTGTGTGTGTGTGTGTGTGTGTGTGTGTGTGTGTGTGTGTGTATGTGTGTGTGTGTGTGTGTGTGTGTGTGTGTGTGTGTGTGTGTGTGTGTGTGTGTGTGTGTGTGTGTGTGTCTCATTAGCCCCCTCTTGTTAGGTAAGGTCTCAGGTGAACCAACTTACCTGACATGCCCTGAGGTGACTCGCTAACAACTGTCATGACACTGACCACCTGGCACCTTACTGTTATTTAGTGTGCGGTGGCCGAGACGATACTGTACTCGCCTCCTGTCCTAAGAGTAGTTCGTTCGCGGCCGGGGCATACATAGAGAGAGACTGACTGAAAGAGAGAGACAAAAGACAGGTAGAGAGAGACAGAAAGAGAGACAGACACACACGCAGACTCGTTTTAGCAATTTGCAGGCTGACTCGTGTTAAAAGGAGTTGTGTTAGTGATTGTACAAGTTAGTGTGGCAGGGGAGACGACACCAGAGAGAGAGAGAGAAGCAGCGTATTACTGGTGTTATTGTAGGAAAGCGCCATTGTGTGTGATTTACCAGCCGTTATCAGCGCGGTGTTGGTCGTGTTTCATGGCAAACAATGGTACGAGTGAAGCTTGGCCTCCTGCAGTTTACTTTACCTGATGATAATATGCTCTAATGTTACCTGGGGGGTTAGGTTAGTGACATCACCAGTTCATAATCCTTGATTCAAGGTCAGGTCACGTGGTTGTTCAATTAGCAGAACTTACAGTACAGTAGGAGAGAGAGAATTGAAATAAGTTGTGGTGTGACCGTAGAGTTATATTGCACCCACCCACCACCCCACACACAAGTGGAACAGCTGGAGGGGCCCCGGTGATGTAGCAGGAGTTAAAGTGTCTTGATGTGCGACGAACTGTGATTGGTTGTGTTGATGTATGACGAATGGTGATTGGGTTATTGTGGAACATGACGTCAAGACATGCCCTCACCCCCCACCCCCCATCCCAGCACCACACCTGTGCCTCACACCTGCTAAATCATCTCCGCTTAAACCTAATTTTATTTAATCTGAACGTAAAGTAAATTGACCTTGATCACATGAAGATTACCCCCCCCCCAGCGGCTTATTCCACGGTCAAACACACACACAGCCAACGAGTAAACAAAGTTAGTGTACAAATTTTCCCCAAAAACTTCTATACAGTAGATGAGAGGAGAGTCTTTGTGGTTGTTGGTCGAACCGGAAAATTACGGTCAAATAAATCCATGATGATGACGTTCTAGAGATACAGGCCATGACGTCACGAGGAATAAATGGCGGGAATGTTAGAAATCGAATGGGAATTGTGGCAGTGAGATCCCGGGAGTTCCAGTGTTTGTCTCTTAAGGGACTTTGAGAGAATACCGACACACACGCACACACACACACACACACACACACACACACACACACACACACACAAGCGCTGTCGTCTTGTCATGGGTATAATTTTGTGGCATCAATGACGTCACGCGGGCATGAACCAAGGGACCAGACACTCGCGATTAAATCAATGGTTATTTAAGTGTTTCTTGGTCACGAGCGGCCAGACTCACCTCATTTATTTCTTAACTGTGAGTGTGAGACTGAATATAACTGTACTTGGGCGTGGGGAGGGGTTAAAACTTAAACCATCGAGAGAGAGAGAGAGAACAAACCCAACTCCCGATTGTTTCAACCAAATTTTTCCTAGTAGAACGTGTAAAGAAGTCATCTGCCTGACAAAAAACAATATATTATACTGTCCAGCAAGACCCACCTGCCGGAAATGGGATATATATATATAGTACAGTAAACAGACTACAGATGGCGACCTGCACCTTCAGAATAAAATGTCCCCCCCCCCCCGCGTCACTAAAGGCTTACGGGTCTTCTGCCTCGTGGGACTATATTTATGGGAAACGGGTTTAAGGAAATAATTGGTAATATTGATCCTGTTTGGGGAATTCGTTTGGTTTAAGGCAGCCTGAAGGTGAAAGTGATGACCACGAACCATCAACAGTAAACCACCACACATTAACCACCACACATTAACCACCACACGTTAACCACCACACATTAACCACTGCACATTAACCACCGCACATTAACCACCACACATTAACCACCTCACGCTAACCACCTCACATTAACCACCACACATTAACCACCGCACATTAACCACCACACATTAACCACCTCACGCTAACCACCTCACATTAACCACCACACATTAACCACCACACGTTAACCACCACACATTAACCACCACGCACGAGGTTACTGGCACGCAAGCCTTAGTAAACGTGTGTGGTGGGAAATTCCACGGCATGACACTCCTTCATTACTACATCACAGTTCTGGACCATCCGCCAGCACTATGTGTTGCTAAGGCCGCCCCCACCATCCTGACTCTCCCTACACCAGCTCTGGGCTTGGCAGATCATCCCAGTAAGTGGCAATTAGCTCAAGGATGTTTACTTCTATTCGGCACAGTATGAGTCGATGGTCTGTCTGAGCCATCACTGATATATTTTAGCTAAAACTGAAGATTCACAATATTACCTCAACCCCACAACCCCACAAACCCATCCCTGGCAACGGGCTTCACCAGTGTCAATGTAAATATCGAATTAAATTAATACAAAACGTCTTTAACTTAAGTCTATAGTTACCCATGAAACCTTGATGACACACGCATTTTCTATGTCTCGTGAGGTGATGCCAAACCCTTATTTTGTGGCCAGAGGATTGTTCTGTCTACCATTGTTCAACCTTTGGCTTGCTGTACAGTACGTTACGAGGGCCTTGGTTAGGTTAGGTTATGAATATGATAATATATATAAATAAGTAAATATTGTGTTTTGTTTCACTTTGCTGTCTCTTCACGATCGTTTATTTAGTTTACACCTCACCTGAACTAACACCATGGCGGGCGTCGGGTGTGAATTCTTTACTTGATTTAAACACCAGGTGTTGGTCAAACGCCTATGGTCACTTATTTCTCTAATAAATCCAACGTTGCTATCTATTCAAGGAGGATAATTACACTGGTCTCTCCTACGTCCCTATCTGACCACCTCCAAAAACATTAGAATAAAGCCACCTCACGCAGCCCCGGTACTACTGACAGAGGTCCTTCAATAGTTGTGATCTTACCGGATTAAAGCATCATTGAAACTCATGTTGTCTTGCTGGGTGAACGACGGAAGTTGTAAATGACTTCTGGTTCGGCTCGAGTATAGTGTTAAACAGTATACCTCAGGGGAGTGTGTTGGGACCTGTACTATTTGTTATCTCTCTCTCTTCAATAGCTTTCACGTGTGTGTGTGTGTGTGTGTCTGACTTCTCTAGAGCTGGTCACCGTAACAGTTCTCTACGAATTAAGTTGTTTGTTCACACTGTCGACAAGCGTGGGCACTACCAAAGAATCACTAAGATCAGTCATCTTTACATACATACATACATACATACATACATACATACATATATACATACAGCCAGCAGGTGTGGGTGGCCCGGCTCACACCATCAGCTAGCAAATGAGAAAAATTAATTATGTATGTTGTGAAATGGACCATTATTCTTACCAGCAGCAGACACGGGAGAAGAGCAGGGAGGGGGAACTAAGCTTGTAGGATTCCCGGGATTTAACACCACTACCTACTTTAACCTAGAACTCTTAAGGACTCTCTCTCTCTCTCTCTCTCTCTCTCTCTCCTGTGAATAAATGAAAGGAAGATTTTGGGAGGCTTCTCGTGCCCCCCCCCATCTTGTGTTATGTGATAATAATATTTAGAAATGTGCTATTAAATCCGGGTTACGTATGGGAAAAATCCTTTATACAACCCCTTGACTCGACGTATAATAATAATAAAGATAACCTGTGTATATATGTGTGTTTGTTATTTTAACTACTATTCAACAGAGGAAACACTGGCGGGGAAAATATTACCTGTAGGTTAATTAGTGTGAGTCAAAAAGTATGTTATATAAAGGTAATTATGGGAGAGATTAAGAGCTATGTTAACGAGGATGTTTTATGTCTTCTGAAGCAGCGCCTTTAACACCGCTCTGGTGATACTGCTTATGTTAGGTGTTAGTGTGTAAGTGTTAATCTGACCGATTCATCTAACCTGGGCCGCCCCTCCACGAGTCAAAAGGTCGTCCTCCACGGGTTCAAGGTTGTCCTCCACAGGTATTGGTTGTCATGGAGACTACAGCTTTAATTTACCGTCAAACGCCCTCCCCGTCACCGCCCCCCCTCCCCCTCCACCACCAGTGACAACATATCTGGCCGTGTTCAAAGCAGACTCATGTCCACCGTGTGTTGGGCAGCCTCAGCTCATTTTACGGTCTGATTCTAAATACGCGGGTCTAGAATTCTAAATACTCTTAATAAGCCTAAATTTTGTTTTCTGTCTTATTTTTCCGGTAGTTTGATATGAGAGAATTCGTAATATCGTCTAATTAATAAAGTACTTTTTAAATTTCGTTTCATTAAGATTTACCTTCCCTCTCCTCCTCCCCCCTATCAATACCCATCCACCCCATCCTACTCCTGCTTCTACCCCTACCCACACCCACTTCCCCCTCCTTCTTCCCTCCACACACACCCTCCTGCTCCCTCCCAACAACCACTCCCCACTCCTCTCTCTCCAACACACCCATCCCCTCCCCACACACCCACGCCACGGCCCAAATAAGTAGTAAGGTCTTCTAATAAGGCGAGGGGGATTCCCGGAACTACCTTCACAACCTTCCAATCAGGTCAAAGGTCGTGTCGTATCCTAAGCCCCATTATATACGGCCGCCCACCCGTTATCACGGTCAACACTCCCGCCTGATGTTACGCTAAGGTACAAGGATCACCTGAAGATTACCCATCCCCAGGTTATGTCACCTTGTAGGATTAATAGTTACTATGCTAACCTGACCTAACAGAGAGAGGGACATACAGAGAGAGAAAGAAAGCGCTAGACAGAGACAACAAGAAAAAGACCGACAGACAGACAGACACAGAGACAGCAAGAACGATAAATAGAAAGACACAAATCTAATCTGAAGTTCTAATATTGGTGTGTGGCGGGTGGGGGGGGGGTGTTGGGAGAGTGAGTGACACAACTTATTTCCCGTCGACCAAAACGGAACTATCGGGCCGGGATATCGTACATGTAAAGCTTCTCGTTCTGTTGTGTAGCGAACGAGATATTTATAAACGCGTCTGGTGCTCACTCGTTATAAACTTCGTAAGGCCTTCACTATAAAAGTTTGTCATCAGTTTTGGTTAATGTCCGGTATAGTGTGTTGGTTAATGTCTAGTACAGTGTGTTGGTTAGTGTCCGGTATAGTGTGTTGGTTAATGTCTAGTACAGTGTGTTGGTTAGTGTCCGGTATAGTGTGTTGGTTAATGTCTAGTACAGTGTGTTGGTTAATGTCCGGTATAGTGTGTTGGTTACTTTCCGGTATAGTGTGTAGGTTAATGTCCGGTTAGGTTTGGTTAGGTTAGGTAAACATTAGGTTAAATTTGGTTAATATTATGACGTTTAATCACTAACCAGACAGCTGACAACGAGACAGCCAAGTATATGTTTGATTAGTGTTTACTGAGTTGAGTGCCTGAGTGAATGCCCCAACTCATTGTAAATCTCCTATATAAACTACGTCATTTGTTGCTGTATCTGTCACCTCACGTCTCACAACTGTAAATTCAGGTTAAAAAACGCAATTTATTGACCCTCATACGTCACCAGCAGAAAACCTGTTCGTTTGAGCCGAAAAATGAGGTATTATAACTCAAGCGTTTTATCACTATGGAAGGATGACGTTTACTGTCAACAAGGTAAACAGTGTAGCTAAACAACAAGGTAAACAGGTAAACAGGACCCAGGTGTGAAGGCCAGTGTCCAGCCAATATTGACCCAACATTTAACATGGGCGGATGTGTCACCCTTCTATGACGTCACGCCGTGTATGTCAACAAAATAATCCTGAACTAACAAGACTAAATACACTCACTAATAACCCGTTTTATATATGATATTGTAAGCTTAATCAACAAGCTTTAACCAAGGACATAACGGAAGCTTGGATTAACCCTTTGAGTCCTAGAGGGTTAAACCATCATCCTCAAAAGGTTAAGGATCATTAGTCGTATTACTCATTAACTCCATCAATCACCATTTAATAACAACCATTAATTCAAGCAATCACTACCAATAACAACCATCAACCCCATCAATCTCCAACAATAACAATCATTGACCCCCTCAATTACCAACAATAACAACCCTTACGTCAATCGCCATTAACAACACAGAACAGGATCGGTTGTTAGTAACTCAGTGTAAACAACAGGTGTGTAACTCTGGTGGAGGTCCGTAGCGATTCTGACGTGCAAATCGATCGTCGGAGCTGGGTATAGGGGCGAAAGACTAATCGAATTCATCCCAACGAGAGGTACAACTGAGGGTGTAAACAACAGGTGTGTAACTCTCCCCAACGAGAGGTACAACTGAGGGTGTAAACAACAGGTGTGTAACGCTCCCCAACGAGAGGTACAACTGAGGGTGTAAACAACAGGTGTGTAACGCTCCCCAACGAGAGGTACAACTGAGGGTGTAAACAACAGGTGTGTAACTCTCCCCAACGAGAGGTACAACTGATTAAACAACAGGTGTGTAACGCTCCCCAACGAGGTACAACTGAGGGTGTAAACAACAGGTGTTAACGCTCCCCAACGAGAGGTACAACTGAGGGTGTAAACAACAGGTGTGTAACGCTCCCCAACGAGAGGTACAACTGAGGGTGTAAACAACAGGTGTGTAACGCTCCCCAACGAGAGGTACAACTGAGGGTGTAAACAACAGGTGTGTAACTCTCCCCAACGAGAGGTACAACTGAGGGTCCTGGAGGAAAAGGTGACGTACACACACGACGTCTAGTTTTAGCCATAGTTTGTAAATTTGTTGTTCTAGGAAAGTTCAATGAGGCGTGACGTCAAGGCCTGGCATAAGAGAGGGAGAGAGAGAGGCAGTGATGACGTCAAACCTTTTTTCTTCTTCTTCTTCGGCGTCTTAGACAACAAACCCGCTTTTACCCGTAGTTATGTGAGGGCTCTCTCTCTCTCTCTTTCTCTGTGTGTTTATTGCTACCTCTGTCTCTCTCTCTCTTCTCTGTTTCTATCTATCTGTTTCTTTCTTCTCTGTCTGTCTGTCTCTCTCTGCTCTCTACACTCACCTTTCTCTATTATCCCTTCCTTTCATCTCGTTACGTCCCTCCCTGAGATAAACAGACGTTGCATACTACCTGTAACGAGGTGTATCATCCACACTCATCTATTACTTCACTCAACTCATCTTCTCGTCCATGATGTCTGGGTGCACTGTATCTGTGTTAGCCCTGCACCCGCGTCCTCTGCCATAGTCGAGGCGACGTACTCATATTAATGGAGAACGTCTACTAACCCCTGTGTACGAGGCCCCCTATGTGATGAATAAAATCCCTCTGGCGTTAGATAAATAAAAAGTGAAAAGTGTGGTCCCCGTAGTGAAGGGGTTAAGTGAAAGAAAGGTTAATGAAGGGCAGAACGGTGGGTACGTTCATCATGTTTGGAAGTGATGTTCCCCTGAAGCTGAATCCATTGAACCCGCCCGAGTATCGTCACCCAAGACCCAATTGTTGGATTCACCGGACAGACTGTTTGAGTAGTGAGAGTGAGGTGATCCCATTGAAGGGTGAAAGGCATTTTCTAAATCTAATGTGACCACCATTTGTCATCCATGGTGGTGATGATGGAGGACTCGCTGCGTGGACTGATACTTGGGGGAGATCCTGAACCTTAAGTTAGCTTGACGTACACTACCCACGGCTGCTGCCTGACGAAGGGAGGGTGTTGCCGGCTCTCATGGGTCTGATTCCGCTACCTTTTTATTTGTTCAGGGCACACCAGAGCTGCCCCGAAAAGGGTAGGCTTGATACCACCAGGGATTAGGGCCACCATGACAGTTATTGACGAACCTCCTGATCCCTGACACCAGTTTCCTAACGACCAGCGTCAAGGTCCAACTCAATCATGTTTCAGATGTTAGAGTTTAAGCCGGTGTTAACCTCCACTGTTGAACCATGTAACTACTATCACCATTACCACTAACATCACCACTCACCACCGTTGTCACTACCACCACCAACACCACCACTACCATCATCACCACCACCATCACCTACCAACACAGCCAGAGTTGTTGCCCGATGTTATGACCAGCTTAAATCACACACACACACACACTTATTAATTTATTTATTTATTAGAATGGGTGCGCGGGCAACATGAGGTAGGTATGCAAGTAGCCATGTTACCCCGCCATAAGAGACACATGTCACGGATGGGACGGAGACTAACACTGGGTTACATAAACGAGAGATCCGGGTCGGTGAGGTAAGTGGTTGATTAAGTGTATTCATTCTGTATATCATCTGTTGCTTCCTGCTTCACACTCCTCCTCCTCCTCCTCTCTCTAATAACTCATACAAATGTCTTTTTCTATATTGTCTCTCTCTCTCAGGTGGTTGTCTCTGTACCTGAGAGAGATAGAGCGGTAGAGTTTAAGTGCAAATTAGACGCCATTTTGATGTTATCATTGTGTGGAAGGATAACTGAGGATGGAAGGAGGAGACAGAAGGATGTGTGAGGATGAGGAGGAAAGAGAAGGATGTGTGAGGAGGATGTGTGAGAAGGAGAAAGAAGGATGTGTCCCCGGCATCCTACACGGATACAGGATCACCCCCCCCCCTTCGTCTCTCCCCACAAGATCCGCCACACTCTATTTTGCTATTTCCCCTCCTTCGCTCCTTACCTTCCTTCCATTCTCTACCTTCCTTCCATCCTTGTTTCCGTTCCTCCCTTCTTCTTTTCTTCCCTTCCCTTCCTTGCCTTCCTTACCTCCTTGCCCTCCTTCCCCTTTCCTCTACCTTGCCATGCCTTGATGAAACAGTGTGTGTGTGTGTGTGTGCAACGTCAATTTCCATTAAGTTATTGCAACCCAAACAAAAGTTATCCATCTTTCACAAATAGGTCAGTCGCGTTTCATCACACACACACACGTGGCGAACAGATGACGAAATCAGATAAATTGTTACAGTTATGCCTTGTAAAATGGCCTGTGTAGGGTGAGGGTGGTGTAAGGTGAGGGTGGTGGGTGTAAGGTATGGGTGGTAAGTGTAGGGTGAAGGTGGTGTAAGGTGAGGGTGGTGGGTGTAAGGTATGGGTGGTAAGTGTAGGGTGAAGGTGGTGTAAGGTGAGGGTGGTGGGTGTAAGGTATGGGTGGTAAGTGTAGGGTGAAGGTGGTGTAAGGTGAGGGTGGTGGGTGTAAGGTGTAAGGTGTGGAGTGGGAGGTGTGGGGTGAGGCGGTGTAAGGTGAGGGTGGTGGGTGTGGGGTGTGGGTATGGGTGGGAAGTGTGGGGTGAAGGGTGGTGTAAGGTGAGGGTGTAGGGGTGTAGGTATGGGTGGGGAGTGTGGGGTGAAGGTGGTGGAGTATGGGGAGGTTGTGACCCTGAGAGCCAGGTCAGGTCCAGGACTGCAGGGCGTGTAGGGCTGGCTGGCCGCCTTTGGTTCACACGGTGTATTATTTCCAACAATATAGATCACATGAAGATTAACCACCCAGGCTTATTTTACCATATATTCTAAACACTCTAATGCTAACTAATCCTAATCTGTGTGTGTGTGTGTGTGTGTGTGTGTGTGTGTGTGTGTGTGTGTGTGTGTGTGTGTGTGTGTGTGTACAGTATCGCCCCAGGTCATCGTGTACACTACCAAGGGTGAGACAGGCGACGCTGATGTAGACAAAAAAAGAGTTTCTTTGTCCACCTGAGGCATGAGGGGAGGGGGGGAGGGGGAGGGGTGGGGTGGCAGGTCACGTGGCTCACCTGAGTGATAATGGTGATGGGGGAATTACCTGTGACCTCTCTCTCTTTCTCTCTCTCTTTAATGCTTCAATATCACACTGAAAACACTACAACAGAGGAGAGATCAAGTCACACCATTACAAAACTCAATTAACTCACAAACTAATTACATAAGAAAGATAATAAAGTTAATTAAATCATCTGACATTACATAATTAGCTTATTTAATTCAGGTCCATGTAATTAGTTCACCTGAAGATTGCACCCCCATATACCAGTGTATTTCACCTGATGATTAAACACCCTAACGCTACCTGGTGTGGGATAGGTTAGGTTAGGTCATATTAAGTTAGGTTAGGTTAGCATTAATGTGAAATAAACCGGGGTGACTAATCTTCAGGTGATTCGTTGAGTCCTATCACCTGTTTAATTAGGGGTAAGGGTGGATAAGGCAGGTGTAATTAAGAGGGCCTTTGGTGGGCTTTAGGTAGGTGGGATATTAAGCTTATCACCTGCTTAATTAATTACTGAGGTGAGGGTTAAAGAGGTGTTAGTGAGAGTGAGTATTAGTACAGTAAGTGTCAGAGTGAGGGTATGAGAGAGAGAGTACTGAGAACAACAAAACAAAAACAGCAGTAACAACAATAACAACAAGTACTATAATAATAATAATAATAATAATAATAATAATAATAACAAAATCAACAATAACAACATGAATAACAAAAACAATAACAGTAACAACAGTCCACCTGGCAGCCACCACCTCACTTACCTGCTCCCGTAATAATGCTACAGGTAAGGAACGAGGGAGCCGCATCAATACCCAATACCCAACCTAATTAACCAGCTCAGCAGGTATGGATTAGACACGATACAATTCCCCCCTAAAAATTGACCTCTGACCTTGAACTGTGATCTTGAGTTGTTACTGCATATTAGGTTAGATAACGTTAGGTTTAGGTTAGGTTGTTAGATTAGGTTAGATTAGATTAATTTAGGTTAGGTCAGATTAAATTAGATTAGATTAATTCAGGTTAGGTTAGGTCAGATTAGATTAAATTAGGTTAGGTTAGATTACAATAGGTTAGCTTAGGTTAGGACAGCATTAGGGTGTTCAATCACTAGATGAATTAAGCTGGGGAGAGCTAATCTTCACGAGCCGCCAATAAATCATCTACCAATGAGCCAACACGTCCCAGTTTTCCTCCTCATACACAAAGCGGCTTCTTGATGGAGACGGACCTAGAGCCTACACTATGATGACGAAGGGGCTGAGACGAGGAGGGGAAGGAGGGAGGGACGGGGACAGGGAAGGGAGAAGAGTGAGGGGGGGAGGAGGGGATGGGTGGACGGAGGGAAGGAAAGAAGGAATGAGAGAGGGAGGGAAGGATAGGAGGAAGGGATAGATGGTAATGATAGAGTGGAAGGATGGATGGATAGGAGGGAATGAAAGAAAGAAGAGGGGGGGAGGGAGGGGGAGGGGTTGAGATACGAACCAGAGTGAGAGGAAGACAACCGTGACTACTATATTCCACCTCACCCCCTCCTCTTCCTCCCCCAAAGCTCGTCACAACCTTCGTGGACTACCTCACGGTGACGCAAGAGAGAAGGATGGGGTAGTGAGGGAAGTGAGGGGGGGGGGCAAGAAGATACACCATGGGTTAGAAAGACAAATATACAAGCAGGTCCTTCTCGTGCGTGATTGACCTTGGTATGTTTACACTCGGTGGCAGTGTTTGGAAAAGAAGCACAAGGATGTACACACACACACACTGGCCCCCACCTTCCTTTTAACACTGACCCATCTGTCATCCTTCTCAACCCCCCAACACCTGCACGTGAGAGAGAGAGAGTGGGAGGGGGCCGAGTTGTGTACCAATACTGGGATTGTTGTACTGTGTGTGTGTGTGGCAACGTACTGGAGGTTGTTTTGGTTGGTGGAGGTGGATACTGTCGTATTAATTGTTATTCCCAAACACTTTATCGAAGGACTAACACAAAATTTCGCTTTCCTAATCAAACCTAATTTGCCCTAACCTTAGCTAAGCTAACCTAACCTAACCTAATCTAACATATATAATTCTTAACATAAAGACGAAGGAGAAGACAGAGAGACTCACCTGGGGAGAGAGAGAAAATGAGAGAGAGAAGAAGGGAAGAAGGTGAAGCGAGGAGGTTGTACACGTATTCACACTGGTTTGCTAATTGAGTAAAATCTTCGTCAACAACAAAATAAAATAACATTCCTTAATTTTCATATAATTTAACAAAGGTTTTATATAATTTCAATAATAATTAGATAGTAGACTTAGATAAGATAGATTACTGATGACGTATATATAATGGTAAAATATAAACACTATAACAGGACGTCACATAACAAGATAAGGATCACCACCACGACACAACCTTCACCCGGGGAAAAGTTATGACCCGGAGCTATACCTTAACTTTGGTGCTGAAAAAACTGACGTCCAGATTTGTGTGTGTGTGTGTGTGTGTGTGTGTGTGTGTGTGTGTGTGTGTGTGTGTGTGTGTAAGGAGGACCACGAGTGAGTTAGTACACAATATATATTCTTAGTTAATTCTCGAAAGTCATAAACAAAATCTGGAAATGCCGAGCTGGGAGAAACTATTAGAATTCTTCAAATCACAGATAATCCGAGAGTCTTAATGGGATTTACGGATTATATCAAGAAATTTTGAAATTTTTGATGGAGCGAAATGATATTTTATGATTTTCTCACAGGACCAACACCGTATAACGAGCCCCAAATCCCGCCAACACTGTATACCTAGCCCAAACTTGCGCCAACATTATACAAATTAGACCAGAACCAAACCTTTTTCATAAGTCAAAAATCTCTCCCTTCAAGATTATTTTTCTATCCCCCACAACACGACCTCTAGTCTCAGGCGGTTCTTTCACATACACACAGACACACACACACACACACACACACACACATGATATCCTGGAGAGTTAAATATAGAAACTTTGTATTATTATTGATCATCTGACACACACACACACACATCCGGGGAGAAGGAAAATATATTCTTAACCTTTTCCTCACTACTCATACAAGATTTACATCATTCATATGTTGTGTTCTCTCTCTCTCTCTCTCTCTCTCTCTCTCTCTCTCTCTCTCTCTCTCTCTCTCTCAAGGATCTTCTGTTGGATCCTCTTTCCTTTAATTCTTTTTCCTGTTGGTTTTCACTTAACTCTGTATTCTGTTGTCTCCCTTAACTCTACCTCCTGTTGGCCTCGTTAACTCTACCTCCTGTTGGCCCTATTAAATCTACCTCCTGTTGGCCCCATTAAATCTACCTCCTGTTGTAAAGGGTATCAAGGTAGTCTCTTAACTCTATGCCTCCTGTTAGCTCCTTATAAACAGAACAATTAACGGTATTACTCACTCCCTTACGCCCCAGCTGTAGATCACGCCCATGCCCCCAGCTGCTAGAAGGAACAATACCAATATTTCGCTTCAGCAAGATGGTTCGTCGCCGGATTTCCACAATGAGGTCACAACATTCCTCCATGAGCAACTATCTGATGGGGGAGAGGGTGTTGGGGGAGTGGGGGGTAAGGGGAAGTAGGGAGGGGGGAAAGGGGGATTGAGGGGGGGAGAAAGAAAGGGGGAAGGAGACGGGAGGTGGGTAGGAGTAAGAGGGAAACAGCCCATGGCCGGCTTCTTCGCTCATCTAAGCTTCTTTGAGTTTGTTCTCTATGCCAAAAAATTAAGGTTTGTGTCACCACTGCCAGCAACTTCAGAAAATTTGGAAGGAATTGGTTTCGTGAAGCTGCTGGAAAGGTTTTGATGTCTGTACAGCCACAAAAGGAACTCAAATTGAACTTGTGTTGCTTAAAAAAAGCTATTTGGGATTTTTGCTATTACCGCATCTTGGTTTTCGCTGTAGTTTTGTTAATTTTGTGTAATATATATATTTTTTAAGTGAGAAAATCATTTAAAATCACCTTGTGTGTGTGTGTGTTTACCGATTAAATGTAAAGTATTATGACGTCACGACTCTGGCAGGCCGTTCGTCGTGTGGGTGAAGTCAAAGATAAAGTCAGCGAGCGTTCTTATGGATCCGTGGCTCACCGTCTGATAGTATCACGCCCCAACACCAGCACGCGAGGACAGACGATTTACTAACACAGTATTTTGTTCGTGTAGGTAAAAAAAAATAATAAATAGGAGACAGGACTATAAATCATGGCGCCCACCTCAGCCCTACCTCACCTCTCTTCCTCCCTTCTCTCTCCTTCCTGTTATAATTACCAGGAACCACTATAGAACTAAGAGAAGTACAGATCATGGCGGCAACCTCAACACCTCCCTCTCCTCTCTCCCTCCCCCCTTTCTTCTCCTTCCCCCCTTTCTCTCCTCCCCCCCTATAGTTACCAGAACCACTGAAGCTACCATTGATGTGTTGTGTTGATGGTGTAGGACTTGATGCCCCCTCAGCCCCCCCCCTCTCTTCACTGACATAAACTAACTCAGACATTTTCATTTTATTCTTTTATCTGTGTATGACCCAAAATTACCCCGGACTCCCAATACCACTAGACCCCCGACACCCCTGCCCAATAACCCCAGACCTCGTTATCCCCAGAGCGGCTCTAGAGGGGCTGGGGAGGTGGAAAAGTGAGGATGAGAGGAGGCTGCCACACCACAAGTAGGTCAGCAGTGGATATAAAAAGCTCCTATAGTGATCGATCTTGTTCACGTGAAAAACTTGGGACTCATGTTATGGCTAAGCTGATGGTGAAGAAACATGCCACTAACTCCACCGATTTATTTCCCTTTGTTCGTTTAAACTGTGTATTAACTAATTCTTCTCGCATGTGTCTGTGTCATGTGGGTGAGAGAACGAAAGGTGATGATACAGTAAAACATAAAATATAAATAAAAATAGGAAAGAAACATATATCAAGTGTGTGTGGGAGAAGTAAGGTAAAGTGACAGAGACCCTTGATGTAGGGAGTTGAGGAAGGCGGGGAGGAAAGGTGTTAGGTAACAGACAGGTGTCCCTCTGGAGGTGTTTGAAGTTAAGGTTAATACTGGCGAGAGGATGATGGAGAGTCTTCAAGGTGACTCTGAGCTCAAGATCAATATAATCGTGTGTGGAGTCCCCGAGAGTGTGGTGGGTGAGGCTGGAGTCCCCGAGAGTGTGGTGGGTGAGGCTGGAGTCCCCGAGAGTGTGGTGGGTGAGGCTGGAGTCCCCGAGCGTGTGGTGGGTGAGGCTGGAGTCCCCGAGAGTGTGGTGGGTGAGGCTGGAGTCCCAGTGTGTGGTGGTGAGGCTGAGTCCCAGGTGTGGTGGGTGGGTCTGAGAGCTGGAGTCCCCGGTGTGGTGGTGCTGGAGTCTGAGTGTGTGGTGGTGAGTGAGTGAGTGTGGTGAGGCTGGAGTCCCCGAGTGTGTGGTGGGTGAGGCTGGAGTCCCCGAGAGTGTGGTGGGTGAGGCTGGAGTCCCCGAGTGTGTGTGGTGGGTGAGGCTGGAGTCCCCGAGTGTGTGGTGGGTGAGGCTGGAGTCCCCGAGTGTGTGGTGGGTGAGGCTGGAGTCCCCGAGAGTGTGGTGGGTGAGGCTGGAGTCCCCGAGTGTGTGGTGGGTGAGGCTGGAGTCCCCGAGTGTGTGGTGGGTGAGGCAGAGACCAGTGAAACACAGAACATGACAAGACGACCTGGACACAACACTCGTCATAATAAAACAACTAAAGTAACACAAGAAACGGAACAGTAAGCCACGCCCCTTTAAGGTCACTGTGAGGGATGAGACGAAGATAAAGTCATACATCATTGGCTCATTACACTGACCAATAAATAACCGTAGCAAGGAGTCAGAATCAAGACCTTTCAATCATTTTATAAAACCAGATCACACAAGAGATTACAACACTCCTGTAGCGTACGAGAGAACAATCAGTGAACCATAGAACAGGTCAGATAGCAGAACCACCCCAACCTCATAGCCTCCTTCCCCGACTACAGAAGAAGGCGGAAGCCACATAATCACACGCATAATTAATTAACTCCTTCCCCAAATCAGCAGTAATTGGTTTAGCTGATGGTAATGCACAAGGCCTAAATTCGATTACAACTGGGAGTCATCACCGTGTTATTAAGTTTAGTTAGTTTATTCACACAACTCGGCCGCTTTCCTTTACTATACCAGTCCCAGCAGCCAAGTGTAGTATACATGTTACTAAAACTCTCCATAGTAGTATAATGACGACAGAGAAGGGATTTCCTCTACCTTGATAACACACTTGTTGGGGTTAAAAACAAGAACTTCCATCCCTGTACTAAACCAAGACGCCTCTGTTGTGTTGTTGATGGAAGACGTCAGCAACTACAACAACCCCAGACCAAACAATAATATTTTTTGTTTAAACTAAATCTCCTAAATGTGGTGCTGGTGTTGTGGTGAGCAGGTGATGGT
Organism: Homarus americanus; assembly: GCF_018991925.1. Lineage (NCBI taxonomy): Eukaryota > Metazoa > Arthropoda > Malacostraca > Decapoda > Nephropidae > Homarus > Homarus americanus. Next base: position 287,592 of record NW_024732537.1, read on the forward strand.
GACGGTCAGGATATAACAACACGCACCAGTACACGGGTTATGGATCTAGTTTACTGAACAGTGTAGTTGGTGCAATGATGAGTAAGTTCCTCACCTGCGGGTGTTGTGTTGAAGGTGAATCATGGGAATCTTAGGACCAAAACAAAAACCCAAAGCGATTCATCTCGAGTTTTGGGATATACTAGATACCTAACTGAACAACGAACCTTAAGAGATTCAGACTCGTGAACCCGAAGCAGTAAACTGATACATTATTCTATTCATAAATGCTTCAGATTTATGAATCTCAGGGGGTTCGTAGTTCAGGGGAGAAAGACGAAGAGACTTTAGTAGTAGGTGACTGTACAGGAACATCGGCTGTGACATTATCCTCTCGTCAGCTCTATGGAAACTGTTGTGGGAGAGTGAAACACAGGCTGTATGAGAAGAGTCAGATTACTGCATGTTTGTAGGCGGACCACTTGACTGTGAGTGTGAGGGACGGAGTTTCTGAAATATACTAATGTTACAGTGTCTGTTTACCGAGAGAAAGTTTTATTTGTCCAAGTGCACAAGCCTTGGTTCTGCCTGACATTGTACTTGTTATCTGATACGATTGAAGTAGAGAGAGATTGAGTGAAAGACAGACACAGGGTGAGAGGAGAGAGAGGGGGAGACAGAAACGGAATGAAACCCAGTAATTCAGAGTTGGAAAGTAATAAGTGTGACGTTCCTCCCATCCGCCCCTTCCGTCTCTTCCTGTACTGGTGTTTATTTGGTTATCAGCTGATGGCCACTTAGTCTCATTTTGTTTACACACGTTTGGGTTTCGTCTGTTCTCTTTTTTTCCTGTTTAGAGTAACTTAGTCTCGTGGTTTTCCCAATAGCTTTACCGTACAGGCTAATGTGACCAGATTTAATATATGTTTTTCGTTTTTAGCTTAATTATTATTCTGGTTGTGGTTGTGTTCCACTCACAAGAAATATATTATAGTTGTTCCCCTCACAAGAAATATATTATAGTTGTTCCCCTCACAAGAAATATATTATAGTTGTTCCCCTCACAAGAAATATATTATAGTTGTTCCCCTCACAAGAAATATATTATGCCCCTCAGATGAACTGTAATATGGTTGTGTTACCCTCAGATGAAGTATAGAACCACTTTTTTTTTTTAGATTTAGTCCAGTTAAAAAAATTCTTGCATAACGCGTGAGTCTGGTGACATCATCTCAATGGAGGAAGATGGTTGAAGACTTTTTTTAATTATTTACATAATTTAACCTCGAGTTCGCATGTTTTTGTGTAAATTATTTTAAATTCCTTAAAATAACACTAATTACTAATGTTAAATGAACGTATATATAGACACAAATTAAATAATATTTCATATAAACATATTAAGGAAAAACGACGAATTGGCAACCTCTAACTATTATATTGTGTTGATAGTTCCCGTCTTGGTTATTACTGTGGCGCCTCTCCTCGCTGACGTCACGACCTACTGTACACTCGAGGCAAGTTGGACGGTCACATTTAAAACACCTTTTAACGCTTAGAAAAATAAAAAATATTTTTCATCGAGTTTTTATTCATTTAGAGAAAGTTTTAGCAATAACATGCAAAGGAAGAGACGGGAGATGAATATCAGTACTGAGTTAATAGAGACGACTGGTGGTGTAGGAGTGTAGGGAATGTTGAGAGGAGGGAAGCACAACTAATGGTTGGCTGCCGGATAGAGCTCCACATGTGTCAGAGTCGTCCCTATAACTACCTGTGCTGGACGTAAAGGTGTGTGTGTGTGTGGGAAGTGTGAGTAAAAGAGAAGAGACGAGGAAAAGAGAACTCTGCTCCATCGTGTCTCACTACCATGTAAATCGATCTGAGTGTCTCCCGGGCTCAGCATCAACCACTACAGATGTTACAGGTGTGTAATGTGTTAATGTACAGTATGGTGAATATATGTTGCCATTGTCCGCTGTAATCATTTGGTAACCTTTGTACCTGTGCTGGACTTGTACCTGTGTTGGACCTATACCCGTGTTGGACCTGTACCTGTGTTGGACCTATACCCATGTTGGACCTGTACCTATGCTGGACCTGTACCTGTGTTGGACCTGTACCTGTGTTGGACCTGTACCTGTGTTGGACCTATACCTGTGCATTTTGGACCTGTGGTACCTGTGTTGACACTGTACCTGTGTTGGACCTATACCCATGTACCTGTGTTGGACCTATACCCATGTTGAACCTATACCCATGTTGACCTGTACCTGTACTGGATCTGTACCTGTGTTGGACCTGTGCCTGTGTTGGACCTATACCCGTGTTGACCCTGTATTGGGCCTGTACCTGTGTGGAACTATACCTGTGTTGACCTGTACCTGTGTACCTGTGTTGGACCTATACCCGTGTTGGGCCTGTACCTATGCTGGACCTGTACCTGTGTTGGACCTATACCTGTGTTGGGCCTGTACCTATGCTGGACCTGTACCTGTGTTGGACCTATACCTGTGTTGGGCCTGTACCTATGCTGGACCTGTACCTGTGTTGGACCTATACCTGTGTTGGACCTGTACCTGTGCTGGACCTGTACCTGTACTGGACCTTTACCTGTACTGGGACCTACACATGTACTCTTGTTTCTGTAAATAACACAATAAACTAAAATACTAACTATATGAGAAAAAAGTAAAAAAAAAAGTCACCGTATCCCCTCACGCTTTGGGGATAAACACGGATGTATGTCTGACAATAAACACAAAAGGAAACATTACGTAAACCATCCTGTAAAAGATTAAACCAAAAAAGTGTAACTGTATCCCCTAGTGAACCGAGTATGTTAACACAATGCTGGAGTTTGGTACATATTGTCCTCACTCACGACTGTACAGGATAAACACAGCTGTTCTAAGTGTATGTATGTATATGTGTGTCTGTGTGTGTCACTAAGAGAGGTGTTATGGCGTGTGTCTCTTCTGGGAACAAAGGGTGACTATATACCGCTTTGGTAGAGTGAAACATGCAGGTCATGTTCCGGAGACTTGTGTGGGTTCAGGTGGGCGTTGAGGAGAAAGTATGAGGCGGGATCAGGGTGAAGATTTAACTAACCCACCACAGTTAATTTGTACCCAAATGCTAATAGATATAAACAGTGACGTCATCAAGATAAACAAAGTGACGCATCAAGACAAAGTAAACAAAGTGACGTCATCAAGATAATGTTTGAATATTCTTTATATTTGAATCATTATAATCTTCGGGTCTTCATTATAATATTCTACCAATACTTATATATCTGTATCAGTATATGTACCTGTAGTCATATTTAAAACTATAATAATATTTCTGAACGGATAAAGGAACAATCACAACACTTACCTACACCCACTCTCTCGGCTCCTCTTATAACTCAATTTTAACTCCTCTCTTTTTCTCTATATCTTCTACCTCACATACTGATGACGCGACCAAAGAGTATAAGTAAGAATAAGACTGAAAGTAAGACTAAGACGAGGACTAAGACTGATGGGGTTCATTTTTACCCTGGCCTGAGGTGTCATTGGTTTTAGGACAGACTCCCAAAACAGCCTCTTAGGAAAACCCAACAGGTAAGAAAAAAAACATCATACCTGTCCAATTAACCTCCAAGAGGCGACGACACGAGGAAAACATAACTGGAGATAACACCAAGGACATGCTCGGGATATTTATTTTCGCCAGGAAAAAATTGGAGGGTGAGTGTGCCGTTGTTGACCTCGATGGTGAAGGTGGTTGAGGACGATCTTGGCAGTCTAGGTGGTGAGGTTGAGGACGACCTTGGCACCAGGGAACACAAGACTCAACCTCCCAACACAACAACCCACGGCATGAAGGTGTAATTAAAACAGTGTCATAATGTTTCGTATCCAAAGAAGGCAAGAGCGAGGGGACAGGTGACCGATACATTTAGGGCGCAATATTCATTTACTTTAGACGTTTAGTTTAAATATGCTTCGATGCACACACACACACACACACCTACACACCCCCCCACACCTCGACAGACAAGAAACATCCCCGCAGGTATTAACGACAGACAGACAGTTGGACGCCCCGAGACACAGATGGCCAAGCATTTCCGTAACACCAGGAAAGTTTTCTAAGGGAAAGTCCCACAAAAGTCCCCACCGCCACCGCCGACACCCACCACCGGCCGCCGCCAGTAAAGTATTGCGCTGGCGGCCTCTCTGTTGTGTCTGGGAAGCGCTTCCAGTCTGTCACCCCCCCCAAAAAAACGCACTTGTTATTCACCTGTGTAATGACGCTCCTTGTAATGAGTTTGTCCTTTTATAGTTATTCCTCGTATAGCAATGTTGTTGTTATTATTATTATTATTATTACTTAACTCTTACATCGCTAATCTGAATGCACCTGAAAAATCGCCAACAGTGAACCCAGGGTGGACCTGTGGTGACCTGTAAACCAATTTAGACCTGAGGTGACCTGTGAACCAAGGGTGGGCCTGTGGTGACCTGTAAACCAAAGATTGGCCTGTGGTGACCTGTGAACCAAGGGTGGACCTGTGGTGACCTGTAAACCAAAGACGGGCCTGTGGTGACCTGTGAACCAAGGGTGGACCTGTGGTGACCTGTAAACCAAAGATTGGCCTGTGGTGACCTGTGGTGACCTGTACCTGTAAACCAAGGGTGGACCTGTGGTGACCTATGAACCAAGGGTGGACCTGTGGTGACCTATGAACCAAGGGTGGACCTGTGGTGACCTGTGAACCAAGGGTGGACCTGTGGCGGTGAACAGGTAACTAAGGTAACAGCGTTGCCATGGTGACCACCTATCTAGAGTCTAGTTCCAGGAAAGACATGTTATAAACTGTGTGTGTGTGTGTGTGTGAAAAGCAGGTGTACGAGGCGGGTGTATGAGACAGGTGTATGAGGACAGGTGTATGAGGAGAGGTGTGTGAGGAGAGGTGTGTGACAGGTGTATGAGGACAGGTGTGTGAGACAGTTGCATAAGGACAGGTGTAAGGACAGGTATGTGGACAGGTGTGTGAGAACAACTGCATGAGGACAGATGTGAGACGTGTGAGGACAGGTATATGAGGACAGGTGTGTGATGACAGGTGTATGAGGACAGGTGTGTGAGGGCAGGTATGTGGGGACAGGTGTATGAGGACAGGTGTGTGAGGACAGGTGTATGAGGACAGGCATATGAGACAGGTGTATGAGAGGTGTGTGACGGGTGTATGAGAGGTGTGTGAGGACAGTTGTATGAGGACAGGTGTGTGAGGACAGTTGTATGAGGACAGGTGTGTGAGACAGTTGCATAAGGACAGGTGTATGAGGACAGGTGTAAGGACAGGTGTGAGGGCAGGTGTGTGAGGACAGGTGTGTGAGACAGGTGTATGCGGACAGGTGTGTGAGACAGGTCGGCAACCTCTATTGACCTGTCGGGAGGCCCTCTATTGCCATGACAACCCCACCTCCCTCACCACACACACACACAAACTCAACTGCCAACATGTGTAACTTGCCATAATTAACTCAACACTTCCACCCTCCACCTCCCCTCCATCAAAGTAAGGTAAGGTTTCGATATAATCTTAAAAGCCTTTTTCTACATTATTGATCATCTTAAGATTAACCTAAGCTAACGTAAACTAGCCTAACCTAATCTAAACTAACCTAATGCTAAACTAACCTAACTACAAAATAACTTAAAAGGGTTACACAGTAAATATATATCCCGCTGAAAGCATCAATACAAATAATCAATGTAATATTAATACTATTTAGTGTGTGGTACTTTGATGAATGTTTTGTTTAATAATAATAATAATAATAATAATAATAATAATAATAATAATAATAATAATAATAACATTCCTCAACACCGACAGACCAAAACATCATAAATACAATTCAATAAACAAAACTAATTCACAACATATTATCAGGTGACATCTCTGGTACATATGAGTCAGACCAAAGTAAATGAACCCAACCAAGTCGATAAGTAAAGCCCAGCAGAGGTGTTACAGGTGATATAATAAAGTAAATCCTGGCTTTACTAGAGCTGTTGCTCGCCAAAACACGCGAGGCTCACTTGTAAACATTTACCTAAGATTGACGCCCAAACTTGAACTTTTTGAAATATAAATTATCTAATATAGTTCTAAATCACACCGACCTTTATTGTTGAAAAGACTCCTTTCATCAGTGTGTGTTTCAGCGTGAGAAATCCTCGAGTCGCTGGTAACCGATAAAAAAATCTTTGTATATATATATATCAAGTATGGCAGTTGATTCAGATCCCGGTAATGTTTGGCCGGATCACAACCTAATAATTCATATTTTACAGTTCAACTTTTTGTTTCCGACTAAACTGTTTTTCACATATCACAGCCTTCTTCACCTTAATTACGTCTGTTTTAAGACACCGTTGCACCCATATATCTATATATTTTTTTCGGGGATTAACCGACCCGGGCACAGGTCACTGACCCACATCACGGCCTGCGGGGCGAAATTATAATAATAATAATAATAATAAAAAAACGAATAAAAATATAATAAAAAATAATAACCATAAATAAAAAAATAAATAAATAAATCAAGAGTGGGAAACGATATACAGTATGTTTGTTGTATTGTCAATAGTAAGAGAAACGATTGAGACCCTGCAATTGTGTGTAAATGAGGCAGAAAGTCAGATCAGCAACCTGGGACTTGGTCACAATTTACGTGATGCCATATGGCAGCAGGGTCTACCATTAGACAACACATTATGCTTCCGATATCTTCCCAGGCGGTAGTACCTCCCTGTTTGATAGCTGCCTACTACCTACCACCTAGTTAATAAATAAGTTTATTGATACAATTCCAAGTTCAACTTTCAGTTATAGTCACCTGATTATAAGAAATATCTATACACACCAAAATACCCTGTTTTTCACCATTATCACAGTATTTACACAAACAATATAGGCTAAGACAGGAGACTCAAGACGATTGACGCACAAATCATGACGTATTGTTGCAAACCCCTAAATGGTTCTGCCTAAGTTTGTCACTTGATACCGTTTATATAATGCTTGGGAGATTCATCACGCCTACGGTATTGTATTATGTATTCAATATGTTAACAATTGACATCTTGAAGCATTTATCAACAATACGCATTTCTGGTCTCCAAAAGGTTGTAAAACTGTGCTGGATGTTCACTTGATGACGTCACTGTTCGATAGCACCTGAGCTTAATGAATCAACGTGTTTAATGGTGCAGGTGTTTACAGGGAAAAGATTATATTTTGGTACGTAGATACCTGCATGTTCATGCATACTATTGCTATTGAACAAGTATAATTCCATTCTCTGCAGTGATTGGATTCTCTCATACGAACAAACAAAGCATTATATTCCTGCCCAATACAATTATTACGTTGTTGTGCTTCAGGTCTTGGTCTGTTTATCCAATATAATCTTTTTGTTATTGCTATCACGGGATCTCGTACGTATATGCATCCATATTAATTAACAGTTGGAGTGTTTGATAAGACAAATCCCATTTAAACTCTTCAGAGCGACAATGTCATACGTGAATTTAGGGATTTTTTAAGAAGTTCCATCTTTTGTCAATATCGAGAGATTTGGGGTTTAAAAGGTTTATTAATTTCAGTTTAAATTTTTTTTTTGCCAGATTTATGATTGGTATTTTATTACATACAGGGTATACGTATAGTGTGTGGTGATGTGATGGCGGTATGTTGATTGTGTGTGGAGTGGTGGTGAGGTGCAATGTGGTGGTGGTGAGGTAGTGTGTGTGTGTGTGACAGCAGGAGGAACACCCTCAGAGCCCCTACCCTACATCACGTATGCTCCAGCCTGCCACATAACACAAGCTGTTCCAAATGCAACAATATTTGTCCAGCACACACCCGAGTCATACCTCCAGGCAGTTCTCTTGTTTATGTCTCCATGTTGTGTGTCCGTCTGTATGCTGTTGTCTTTGTATTGCCTGTATGTTGTCTGTCAGTACGCTATTTTCTGACTGCGTATATTTCTTAGTCTGTCTTTAGGCTAGACGCCTGCCTATCTCTCTGTGTTTGCCCATCTGTCTGAATGTTTACTTGTCTGTTCCAACTTACAACACCTTAAAAGGAACAAGGGGAGGTGGTGTATGCGCTTAAATAACTTTCCAGAACTAAACCCATCCTAGCCTAGCAGACAGAAACGGCTTGGAGGAAAAACGAGGCTTGGGAAAGACTTCAGAATTACTTTTACTGGGGTTATTAATGACGTAGCACCATTAAAAAACGATAAGGATAATAGCTCTGACTGAATCTTGGATGACTGGCGAGATATTGAAGTTTCTCCAACACAGATATCAACTTGTGTGTCAAGAGTAGAGATAGATGAGAAACGTCATGCAGTACAGACTATCGTAGAGTAAGAAGTAAGGTACAGAGAGAGATGTATGAGTAAGCATAAAGAATATACGTGAATAGAAAGAAAGAAAACACAATAATGATTCCAAATATACCTTTGGCAACACCAGAAGGTCACTCTTAACAGAGTTAAATATTAACAATGAACTGTTACCATGCACGTCTACACACACACACTTGCGCACTCACAACTGAGATCAACAAATGAATTGATATGAAATGAAGAGGGAGAGAGAGTAAAAATAAAATTAATTATAATTCGCTCGTTTAAAAAAAAAATAAAGTAAAGAGAATAACGCTAGAATATGGAATTGGGAGAAACGATGATGATGGAGGGGGAAAGAAGCAACAAGAAGATAAATTGAAAGTGACAGTAATATGTAAAATAAGACAAAGAAAAAAAGAATAAAAACAGAATAACAGGATAAATTGAGATGATGATGTAGGAGACCTGAGAGACGTGAAGACAAAGAGAATAGACAATAAACCAGTGGGTAAAAGAGAGGGTGATGATGGTGGAGACAGGACGGGATGTCAACAAAGGCTGGTTCAGCTGATCACGAGTCGACCAGTCAAGGAAATGAACCCGTTGTGTTTACGTCAATAAACTGGAACGTGACCTAATTTGTCCCACATCACGGCGAGGAGGAGGTGGGGTAGGGAGTGAAAGGGGAAGGAGCATGGAATGGGAGGGAGGAGGGAAGGGGAAGAGGAAGAGGAAGGAGGAAGGAGGAAAAAGGAAGGAAAGAAGGTAGAGGGAGGGAAGGAAAGAAGGAAGAGGAGAGAAAGGGAACAGGAGAAAAATAAAAGGATGAAGGGAAAGGAGGAGGAAGAAAAAGAAGGTACAGGGGGAGGGGGAAGGAAAAAAAGGAACAAGAGGAAGGGTAAGTAGAAGAATGAAGTACAAATAAGGAGTAGCAGCAGGAAGGGTGATAAACGAACAAAGAGAAAGAGGGAGAGTAAACAGCAAAGGCATACAAACAAATCATAAGAGGTGGTGTGGAAGATGAAAACAATTCAAAATTAGAGATGTAAAAAAATATTGACATTAACACAACCAGGTTTAGAAAGAGGTGAGGTTAGGTTAGGTTAAGTTTAGTTTAGTTTCGGTTAGGGTTAGTCTAGTTTAGGTCATGTTAGGTTAATTTAGGTGAGATGAAATATATGATCTTAGAGACCACTTTACTTTCTCTTTCTCCTCCCCCTTCCTCTCTCTCTCTTCTTCACTGGGAGTAAAGAGAGTGAGGGGGGCGTGCATGGGCCAGCTGTGCTGCTTTAAGACCGTCCGAGGCCAACTTGCCCCTCAACCAGGTATCAGACATCACAAGAAATCAATGTTCCCACCCAAGCGGTCGGTTGTGTGGTGATGATGATGATTGTGGTGATAGGGGTGGTGGTAATTGTGGTAGTGCTGGTAATAATGATGGTGGTGTTGTTGGTGTTGTTGCTGTTGATAATGAAGTTGGTGGTGGTGGTGTTGGTAATCATGGTGGTGGTGTTGGTAATTACGGTAGTGATGGGATGGTATTGGTGGTGGTGATATTGTTGGTAGTGGTGGTGGCAGTGTTGGTAGTTGTGGTGGCAGTGTTGGTCGTTGTGGTGTCACTTCCTTCCAGTAAATATGACTTTTCTTTTATCTATGAATTGTGAAAACATCATTGACATGCTTGCTAACAACAAGTGTAAAAGGATGTCTTGCGTATATTTAAATTTTCTCCACAATTGTATCTATGTATTTTTGTGTCAGTATGAATATGAATACATTCTTTTATCTACTGTTCTTTATCAACTTTCTGCTGACCATTTTAATATTGTTTGATTCTTGAAGCAAGTTCCCCTTTGTCCTCCCCAAAAATGATGTCTCTTATATGGGATCTATAATAAATATGTACAGTCATAAATCAAAAGTTTGCCAAAAATCCCCAGCCAGCATCATGTTTCTCGTCACATAACATTGATGATGTTCCATCCTTCCATCATTGTGTGGAGACATTGTCTTGTTGTGACTGGACTCCAAGTCAACTGTAGGTGGAATGAGCATCATTTTTGTTAAGAATGGAAACATAATGCTAGCTTGGAATTTTTGGCATACTTTTGATTCTGACTCTACCTTGGGCCTACAAAGTCATTACTGTTGCCCTGGTCCAACCTACAAGATTATTTATGCAGTACAAGTGTTATCCAATCTGATTGCATTAGCTGTGAAAACAATTACCACAGGAAGGTCTTAATGGTCTGGCAGACAGCAGGGAATTGTATTTTATTATGGTCTTCCTCAATGGTAATACCATAATAGGCTTGGGCAGGTGAGCTGTGGACTTGTCTCTAACCTGGTTGAACCACTGGTACTGTACCTGAGACAACCATCAGAGGCGTATGGGTGCAGTGCTTACTACAAGTCTCACCATTATAAAATATGTTCAGTACAGTAGAACCTCTACTTAATGGACTTCAGTATATGGAAAGGAAAGTCCATTATAAGGAGGTTTCACTATATACCTGGATTTGCTTGGTCAATAATAGTTATCAGGAGAGAATAAGACATGCATAATGATGATGACGTAAAGCCGTTAAATACATAAGAATATCGATACAAAATGATGAGAGAGAGAGAGAGAGAGAGGAACAACTGAGAATATAAACAACAATAGTAAAAGATATTTTTAGGGAATATAAGTAAACATTTCTGGATTACCTACGCTGGGACTTTTATTTCACCTCAGTACTACAACAACAACAACAACAACAACATCGATGCCACTAATCAAAGGGTGTTAACAACCATTGAAAGGTATTAAGCTTCCCTATCTTTAACAAGTACTAAAACATATTGGTTTATGTCTCAACACGACCAACAAACCACAATGTAAAATATGATATCTTCTCACTACTATCCTGAAACCCCAGAAAGGTCACACAATGTCACTTAAATGTAATCCCATCTGAGATTTTATTAAGGAGAACAATCCTACAGAGTTTCAACAAAATCTAATATAAAGGTTTGGAATTATCATAACAATATATATTTCTAGAGACAGACTAATGACTAAACTGACAGACATCTGGACACTCTCATAATATAGCCTCATCGTTTCATGTTGAGGCAAAAATATATGAGTACTGAGAGATAAACTATGCAAAATTCAAAAAAAGCAAGACTTCTTTAAACAGAAGCTTTCCACTACAGAGCCAGACAGGCATAATACTGTACAGGTAGTGTAGTGTAGTGTAGTCAGCACAGTATCTCTTAAACTTCACACAAGAAACAAACCAGAATTGAGAATTTTAAGAATTTTGGCAATACAATATACCATACGGTATTAAGCCTAGAGTATACTGTACATATACAGTTGAGGTCAAAGTTTGCTCCTTCCCTAAATGAAGCAGTATCAACCCCAAATTAGATAAAACAGCACAACCGCACCATACGACAGTAGAGTAAGTACGAAGACTCATTCCCTTGACTCAGTTTCAGCACAGGAGCGAACTTTTGTCCCCTACTGTACATAATAGAATATATTATATAAAGTATGGGAAATATGCGTATGGTTAGAGGATACAGTTCCCAGACTGAAATATATATATATATGATTTTGTTATTAAAAACATGTGATCATAAACTGTTAACTAAAAAAACAATACAAGTGGAATAATTATTAACAAAAAAGCTATACAGTAATGGGAGACTGATCCCAAGGATGAAGAAATTCTTCCTTAATAACATAATGGATGACACTAATGACCTAATTAAGGACATTTCTTATGGAAAACAATCACAATTGCTTTCACAACTTGTCAATTTGGGATTCCCTTTCAATGTAAATTAAGTTCTAAGTTATGAACAGCTAACCCAAACAAGTGTGGAAAATAGCTGTAAAACATTATTGATGATGATGATGATGTCTCTGAACTGATCAATGATTGAAAATACCATAAGAAAGTCAATTCATTTTGCAATAATGTCTATTTTTTCATGAAATTCGTGTGTGAAATACTGTATATAAACTTCATAGTCATATGAAGTGAAAACTAAATAAAAATATTAACATTTACATGTTGGGTTGACAATATAAACCTCTTGTGGATCTCCCTTCAAATCTCTTATGACATCAAAAGGGTTAGAATGGCTGGAGTTGAAAGAAACAGATAATTGATACACTACCTGTATACTGTACACAAAAACCATCAACAACGATACGATCAATCCCTGATCTACAATATCCATACCTGTACCTCGTATGAGTTTCAGAAGAAACAAGTTGTACTAAAGCCAAGAGTCATCAACAAGTTGTAACATCTTTACATAATATCAGAGGGTTAGTTATAGACAAGAAAGAGTGAATTGGTCAGCACTATACAATGTTCTTTAAGTACAGTAACACAGCACAAAAGATCATTGTGTACAGACAGTGAAGCTTCTGTACACCACCATCAGAACACTCACTTCCTTCTCACTAAGGTTTAGTGTCATCCTGGAGGCAGAGCAACAACTCTTGCCAAACACAGACAAAATAACTTAATTGAAATATAACTTGACCATTTTTTTTACACTAAGACAAAGCTTTGGTAAGACAGGTGAAATCCTCTAATATAATATGAAGAATATCAACAGGTAACAGTTTTAACATGAAAAGCATACAGTACTACAGAAAAAAGAAGTAAAGTACAGTACTAGTAATTACAAGGAAAATGTTGGCCTAATGACCCAATGAATGATTCTAACAAGTTTAAACATCCTGAAACTACAGTTACCTAAGATGTGATAACAGGCAGAGATATGGAAACAAGTGGATCAACGTATATTAAGCCCTAGCTAGTGAGATCACCACTTTGTCCCGCTACCTCTTAATACCAGTGCCCGACGAGGACCTTCACTGAAGAACTCCAGAGCAAAATTATCATCAACTAAAATTAAATGTGCTGCCTAGGTAGAGCTGTGATTCTCTTAATTACAGGTGAGTTATGGACTACTACAGTTAAAAAAGGTTCACTACTATACTTAAAAAAAGGTTCAGCACCACATAAAATTTGGACTCATCCAAAATACAGCAGATACAATAGTACAGCTATCTGCACTATCTATAGTTATTAACACTGCCAAGGCATTTTAACAACTTTTCTACAGTACTCCAAGGAGCGAGAATACATGCCAGTTCTTGGCAGTGGTGGGGCTGGCAGCAAAAGCAGTCATTGGATTCCTACATCATGCCCCAGGAAGCAAAAAATAAAAGAATAAGTCCTGTGATCTGCATCTCCTCTCAATACTCAGTGGCAGACAATGACAAAATACAGTATAAGTATAAAATTGATGACCTGAGTTTGATCTAATATGCATGGAAAACGTGACTGCCGAGATACAGAACCCATCTAGCTGTCGTAGCTCCAGACTGGGACTCTTTGTACGCGGTACTTGTGTTACAAACCATCGTCAATGATATAATTTTCAATCGGAGTAATCACCGAGGACACACAACACTGATTCATCTTAAGTTTCATATGACAACCCCCAGAGTGAGCAATAACCAGGTGGAGGCATTGGATGAAAAACTAAAGCTCTGTATAAATATCATCTACATTATATACTGTACCTACATAATCAACTGGGCTTCATCAAATGTGGCTTGAGTAAAAAATACCATCACACCTTGTAGAACACCAGTAACAAACTAACATCTCCAAAATATGTTATGCAAATCCTAATACTGTATGACAAACTAGCCACTGTATTCAGTGGCTGGAAATATTTGGACATGTAAAGAAGTTAATACTGGAGAGAAGATGAAAGGTTGGTGATGTTGTCGTTTATGATACTAACTACAGTAATTACTTTATATAATACTGTATACCTGTACTCTCTCCAAAAAGTATCTTCACTATTTTGTGCGAGACAATAGGACACAATGGACGAAGAATTCTGACAACCCTACCGAGACAACAGAAGTCGCGGTGTTCATTTTGAAAATTCATCGGACCTCTCGGTAAAGATACTTTTTGGAGAGGGTGTACCTCATGGTAACACAAGAGCTGCCGCGTAATTATGTTTCTTTCTTTTAAGTTAATGAGGAGTTAAGATGGGGCTCGGGTGTAACAACAATACTGTATGGATAATACTGTTAAACATATCAGTATAAATTATATCCTACAGAATACAGTTAAAATCATTAGAAGTTGATAAATATTAGAAACTTAAGTAACTGGATAAAACTTTCATAATTAAGCAAAAAATAAAGTCTGACGGCAGTTATAATATACGATAAAGAAACAATTCACCGATGGGACGTGAAACTTGAAGAGTGTGTTTAGATTGTCCAAAATATACTCTTTGGTTTAAACTATGAGGACACTAGCACATACCTTAGGGATGATTTAACTCCTGACCCAACAAACAGCTTCACCATATCAGAAAGAACCAAGTGATCTCTCATCTGATATGCATATTAATAGTAAACAAGCTGCCACAAGTCTTTACGTTATGCTCCTCTTGCAAACTCTTGTCATTCTGGCATTGATGTGGAGGAACAGTGGCTCAACAACATTAATGAACCATTAACTTGTATCAAAATGGTCACAAATCCACTTGTGAATTACTATAGAAGGGCACGATAGCTATGATGATCCTGTTGGGATAAATCGTTTACGATATTAATTATAATGTTAGAGCCAAATACCTGTAAGACACATTATCAACACAGGTAATGTTAACTGGAATTAAACAGCACTAACAACTGAGATGATGATAATCAAGACTATGTCAAAGGGAAGATGAGGTAAGCAGAGATTACCCATCATCTGATAATTGTTTATTCTCTTAAGTCTCACCTGGAGCCATCATATTTACAACCTCCTCTGCCAGAGCTTGACCATCATAGTAATTATAATGTCTGACACCCACTCACAGCTCAGTGGACTGGGAGTGCCCCAGGCATGAAATGGCAACCCTAAGGACAGGAGGCTAATGCTGAATTTATCCATTACCACAATAGTCATTTATTAAGTTCTTTGTGCAAGCATAAAAAGTAAATGACTATGACACAATGTGAGGAAGGAATAATTCATTAATTTGAACCTATGAGGACAAGAACCAGGATCAAGGTCTTGGAACTATCCTTTACATGACAGTGTCACTCAGTGGACCTTGGGGCCCTAACTTCTTCCAAACCAAGTGTGAGCAAAATACAGCCCCAAGTCAACGTGTCTGATGATTCCTTCCCTAGGCCCAGCCAATAGTCTGGACCAACAGCTCAGTCATGTGTGTAACATTCATTTGTACTCTGCCTTTAAGGAACAGTTGCTGTTGCTGAGAGAATGATATACCTGTATAGAGAAACTCGGTAGAAAATTTTCTATTTCAGCTTACCTATACTAGAGTGGGACTTCATAATGTAGTGACTCTCAAGTCTACAAAGGAGGGAGACTGTCGGGTTTGCAGAGGCACGCCCACAACTCGAGCCATTTCCAAGCTGCCTGAAAAGATAAGAAAATTATACATTAGTTACACATTTAGTATGGTCACTAGGCAGCTAGAGTGCAGCCACTACGAAGTACTGATCATAGAAAATCTAACAACAGTTTCTGGGGATTAATACTGTACTAAGGAGTTGCCTCACTTTGCTCAACCATGTTTATAAACTTAAAACTGCCATTCAAGATGTAATTGTTAAATTACACTTGTACAACTAGAGTAAGGAAAATGTGACAGAAGACACAGCAAGAACACATTATTGTTGAGAAAGTATTCAGATACATTGACTGACCTTGTGGTTGTGGTGGTTTTCTGAGAGGTGTGTAGACTACTAATAAAACACAGGTGAAGACATTCCACATGCAGTAAACACCTAGCTGATATCCTCCTGTGTTTTTGATTTCCAACTCCCCTAAACGGTAGTCCCACATCCACATGCCATCATGTAGCTGTTGATAAAAAATATATGCATTACAGTACAGTATACAAGTAAACTATAGTACAGTAATAAAGTACAGTACAGTACAGAAATATCTCCGTTACGTAGCTGGAATCCCTCATAACTAGAACTATCCGATTGTCAAAATTTTAATTTTCTGAGTAGTACGTTATCTTGAAAATTTTGAGAAAATTTTTCCAGTACCTGTACACGGAAAATTCCAGGGATGTGGGAGTTTTTCCAGCTTTGAGAGAGTCGTCTCGTTACCCGGAAATCTCTCATTTCCGGAAATACTATGCACCAATTGTTTCGGCTAATGGATAAAAATCTAGCAGGGGACTAATTAAAATTTTTCTCACAAAGTACCTGTAGCTACTGGCAGCAATTTATCTGTGTACATCCTGCATAAGTTATACTATTATAGAGCAGCGGCACCTGCAGACACTCCTACCAGATCACTGTGGTATGTCTGCACATACAGTATCTGATGACACTTCATATTCACTCTACCTATCCACCATTACTCAGCTTCATTTAAGGACTTAACTTTATTTATTGAAATATTAGTAATCAAACAGGCGGTATGATTTTGTCTCTACAGGTAGTGTAATAGGAAGGCAGGTAGGAGGTGGTGAATGTCTTCCTTCCTCACCTTCTAATCCATAAGCATGTACAGTACAGTCTACCTCATGCCATTAATTATATTGAAAATATAGCTGTCTATTTGACTGATACATTTTCACTATGGTTTATGGTATCAGTAATGAAGACTATACGTTCACCCTCATTCTAACATAATCGTGAAACCTTACAAACAAACCTGCAGGAATACTGAACAACAGTACAGTACTGTACATTGGGTCCAATGATTTCCTAAATGATCAATGCAGTACACCTATGCCACAAGGTAACCACCAACATGACCCACACTACACATTGTTCACAAGATTAATCTATTTTCTTCTGAATGTGCATAGAATAACAATACAGTATTTACTATGGATAAAACAAGAAATACTGCTAGCAAACAATATATGGCATTTTGATATATTTATCGTCTGTAGTGTCAGAATGTGTCACAGATACTTACACGTTTGATGATAAAATCTGCAGCAGTCATAAAGAAGCAGATCCAGGTGATGATAAGGACTACCATTTCCTGACATCTTGTTTCCTCCTCATGTACAAGACCTTTCTTTATGATGGCAGTCAAAGCCTGTGATGTAACAAGAAAGGGAATACCGTACATGTAATGACAGTTTATCTTGAGAAAACAGTGGATACAGGTATAAAATCCCATTTTTTGCTGGAGAAGATAAGTAAAAGATGTACAACATATACCACTGCCTCACAAACACAGGAAGGACATGAATATAATGAATTATGATGACCTAAAGCAGTAAGAGGTGGGCAGCCATCTCATCATGTCAAATTCAAATGATTTCATTGATTATATTAGTGCCTGTAGGACTAATCAGGCTGCAGTCAACACACTTCTCGTTCACTTGATCACATGGGACAAAATAATTCAACCATAGATTTCCTGCCAATTTGGGGCTTCCTTCAGAGGAGGTGGGTGGGAATTTGGTTTATGATCACTTTGTTTACTCCTATTTGGGCTACTGCCAATTTCCCATTTTGTCTATACATGAGTTGCCATTTCATCTATTCCCATTATGTCTACCCTGAAAATGTCACATATTCATCATATGTCTACTATCAGTTATGATCTCTCAAAGGTATTTTACCAAATCTAAAGTAACCTAGCCAAACCTAAAGTAACCTAACCTTAACCAAATAGGAGTAGACCAGATGGGAATAGTAGCCATTTTGAGAGTAGAGACAATAGGAATAGATGAAATGGGATATTAATGGGAATTCAAGTCTCTAACATGACTCCTGAGTCATGTGAAGATCTAACATAACTCCTGATATAGTCAAGGGAAGATCAACACTCTTGATCTGATAATCATGTGAAGATGAACGGAATTAGTCAGTCATACATATTAAAGTCAACATATACTTACCTTCTAACACTATATAGACAACAACTAGACTGATTCCCACTACACCACTGTTACATGTCATCGTTGCTCTGCTTAAGATCGTTTTGAAATATTGTTCACATATCAGGCATATAATCAAGAAGTTCAAAAGCTTTACTAAAACAGGATACCATATTTAAGGTTTCTATTCATAAATCTAGATGGCTGACAGCAGAAATTTAGTACTGTACTCGGAACACATCAGAGTTTTTCCCAGAGATTATTAACCCCTTCATTATAGGGACAATGCTTTTAATATTTTATTTGGTTAACACAAGACAAATTTATTCAGCTCAGAGGGGACCCCATACATAAGGGGTTAAATAGAGTATGATAACTTTTATCCCCACAGCTTCCATAACCACAGCATTCTCCATGAGCATAATCCTCAAAGGGTATATAGTCTATGAAGCCACCATCAAAGGGAAAGGGTAATGAGAGGATGGTATAAGTAAATTTAAAATACAGAATACTGTACAGTACACCAACCATTATAAAACATTAATTTTTATTTAAATACAGAAATAAAGACAAAGAGTGTTATTGTGTTAAGATGCTGTCTTCACTTACAGGTAAATTAACAATCAAAATTACTGGTAATAAAAGCACACCACTGTACAGTAATCCTAGCCTATCTTTCCAGCGGTGAAGTACAGTACAGTACTGTAGGTCAAATATGGTGCAGTACTGTACTGTACAGTGTAGAAACCTTTCTGTTAAGATTTCTTCCAGTTTGCATATAAGAAAGCAAGGGAAAAGAAAACAGCTCCTCACCGAGCAGGTCCTGACAGTGATGCAGGTGAGGTAGCAACCCAGCATAGAGAAAAAGAGCATAGACATGCTGAAGTGCATACTCTCAAAAGTTACAGCCAATGGATGCAGAATGATGACGATGTGTTCTATTATGTCCACGATCAAGATTGCCAGATTGCCAATCCTGATGCTCATGTTTATGGCTTCTTTTGCATGTGGACATGATACACCAGGCTGGAAAGAGAAAATGTAAATCATAATAATAAAACAATTATAAGAAAAAAGAATCATAGCACAGTACAGAGCTGTACAGGTAATAGAGTAAACACCCCAAGTACTGCACACCTGAGTAATGACGTGCCCGAATGAATTATTTAACATATCTTGCGTATCTTATGGACCATTGTTATTCCTATGGAGTGATGCAGCAGTCGCCAGACCCAACCCACATCACAATAATACAGAATAACAAAGGATTAGAACTATTCCCTTTTTCCCATTGTTAAGTCAACTTATAATTCATCCCTAGCTTTTGAGAAATACTAAGTATAACCCAAGACATAATTTGTAGCAAGACAACACTAACCCATCTTGGTTGTGAACAGTGTTACCATCTCTGAAACTGAATTCCCACCAGATACTAATTCATAAGAGAATTGAGATAAAATAATATACAGTATACCAATAAACATGAATAATCAATACGAATAATACCAACAAATAAAAAAAATACTGTAGTACAGTATTGCCATTTGGCTGCTGGACAATGAAAATTGTCAATAGTGTCACTATAGTATACAAGAGAAATGAGAAGAGTGTAGTAGAAATATAAAAGTGAGCAATGATTCATAACACAGCATACAGTATGTGGTTAATCCCTTGTGTATGGGTTCCCCTCTCAGCTGGATAAAATCATCTGGCAGTAGTCATATTAAAAACTAAAAGTGGCATCCCCATAATGAAAGGGTTAAAAAACAAATAAGTCCATAACTTTATTTGGAGTAGATTACCTGATACTTTGGCTTCTCGTTTCCAAAGTTCACGGCATACAAGTTATGAGTCACTTGTTAGCTTGTAAAATCAAATCATGAAATTTGCACCCCACTGTAAGACCTAACTTCGCACATTGTCAGACCTCACTTGGCAGACACATTCATGAAAGGGACTGATCATCAGTGAAATTTTATAATATCACTTACTATGGCTGACACGTCTTCAATGTATAATACCAACTTAAGATAACAAAACCAAGCCCTGTACAGTACTACAGTCAAATACTTATTAATATATTCAGTGACACAGTTAGAATTGGGTGGTTGAGGAAGGCAGGGCAGGAGTGAGAGGAATGGTGGAGTTATATGTAAGTTTATGGCAGCTTTGTTTGAGGTGGGAAAGAAATGCTGTACAGGTACACTATATTTAAATAATTTAATTGTGTTAAGAGTACTGTAATGTTATAAGACATGTACACAACCCAAATTCAACTGAATAATTTTTGCTGCCTCATAAACAGTTTCTTTAAATATTACAAGAAATTAAAAGCGATCCATTTTTTATACACTTGTTACAGCATACATGTGTGTGTGTTTGTGTATGTGTGTGTTTACACACATGCTGATGTGTAGATGCATGCTGACACATTTGGAGGGGCATCTGTTCTCAGGTATGCATTTATGCATGCATGTTGATGCAGAAACATACACCCTACCTAGCACAATACTTTGTGCACACACACAAACTATAACGCACAAAAACACACACAGTGTGTGTGTGTGTGTGTGTGTAGTTACTGCTCTCATATATAGTATACATAGTATACAAGACCATGCTTGTATCACCAGGCACATACAGTACATGGCTCCCTCTCAATACTTGTCATGCACTTCTATGTGTCCGTAACTTTCTTACCTTAAGATGTTTATCAGTAAGGTACAGGAAGAAAGTCATGAACGAAGCATAGAAAAAGTTATGTCGAATATCATTCACTACTATCAGCCATGGATAGTTGACAATGAGCGCTACAAACTCCAAGGGACCTGCAATGCCATAAAAACATCTGAGAACTCTACACTTACAATAGTTCATATATACAGTATATATACTTTTAAATTTGTGTGTGTGTGTGATTGATCCTGGTTTATAACTGATCTTACATACAATGACTCATAAATTCATAAATATACCAGATGAAGGGTTTGGTCTCAGGACCCAGGGAGGCCCTGACCCCATGGCAGCAGGGGCAATAATCCTTAACCATCTGCTGCCAGCATCACAGGCTCTAAGAAAGTGTAAGAAAGAAAGTACAGTTCTGGGAGTTAATGATTCAGATTTCACAAACAGCATGAGTGATCCGTTCAATCCCACCTTAGTTACAAATGATGTACACCAGCCAGCTCACCTTCAGCTGACGCCGGGGAAGCACTTACGGGAGGAGGGTGAGAGGTGAGTCATTTTATGGAGCCTCGGTCATAAACCAAAATTTCACGTTCAATGCTATATTAGATCATGAGTTTAAGGAGATGGTATTAGTTTTTTGTCCATGATTTGTAACTATGAACCTTCAAGGAGAGAAGATACCAAGCATTTCCTCTCACTTCATGTGTGGAAAACTCACAATTAAGTAACTGGTTAGGTTGGATATATGAAGCTTTTACAACCAGTGTAAATGTATGTATGTGTGTGTGTGTGTGTGTGTGTGTGTGTGTGTGTGTGTGTGTGTGTGTGTGTGTGGGGAGAGGGGGGGGACTTAGTTTTATATGCTGTTGATGAGAGTGAGGCCTTTTAGGAGCAGATAAATCAGTGAGTGAGTAGCCACATAAGGTAGAGACAACTAAAATACTCTCTAACTCAGAGATACATTAGTACTGTGAACAGACTTATCTTATTCTAATCTCATCTTGTCGTGTGTATTTGGCATTACAATCAAGGACTGCTTTAACAATAAGAAACAAAGTTATAAATATTGAGGTGGCTGAAGCAGGTGATGGTGTGTGTGTGTGCTGTGCTTCTTTCTTACCTCTTTTTAACCCATTCACTACTGGATGTCACTTTTAATGCTTTAATTGGCAAAAGGCAGACAATTTTCTTCAGCACAGAGAGACCCCTCGCACCCAAGGGATTAAAAGACAGAGCTGTTTGTGGTGAGGAAGCATCATCTCTTCAAACATACTTGGTTGGTTCTAAAAGACAGGTAATGTAGTGATTAAAGCATCAGTGTGCTGCTCTACTGGCCAGCGTTCAATCCCAGGGTAGGTCAAACAGGTTCACACAACAGTTCTGGTCAAGTGCTGGTGTAGAAAACTCCAATCCTTGTGACCCTCTACAGTACCAAACTCAAAGGCAAGTTACAGTAATATTAATCTGAAGTACTGGTACTGCAGTGGTAAAAATATACTAGAATTATGTAATTTTTCATGTACCTATTACTAACCTCATCTTTCAACACACTGCTGCACCATCACCTAGAGCAATGACCACCCCAGTTTATCTGAAGTATATTTTAATATTGACTACTGTACTGTATACTGTTGTATGAACTTAATTACAGTACCATTATATAATAATTCAGAATAAAATTATTGTTTACCACAGGAAAAATCCTTGAATATATCTTCAGTGTCTTTTTGATATGTACAGTACAGTATTGGGGAAGATTTTTTTCATATGAAGGCAAAGCACAGCACAGCAGAGCACCTCCCATTATAGTGTGAAAGGCAAAGGGAAAGTCTGTGTCAATTTAATAAAGATTTAAAGTTATGATCAGTTTTTCAACAATGCATCAAGGGACACCTGTACCTGCATAGCCAGGCAATGCAAGCTAATTACTAAACAAAAATTAACTCACAAATAAATAATCTCTAGGAAAAAGATTTTTTTTAGATTAAACTAGGTTGTGAGAGAAGCATATGTAGAATAGACTCCTTCTCACAATAAGTTCACCATCAATTGTGAATAATGGTAGTGTGGCCTCCAGGTCAAACACTACCTGTTCAAGTCAAACTGATACAAATTCTTTCCTAAAACTTATAATCAACAATGTGATTACTGTACTTTAATAACTGTAACTAGGATACTTTGCTAAATCAATTAGCAGCAATAAAACTCACATTGCAAGGCTACTGTGCATCAGTGAGCAAACTGCTGAAAATTAATGGGAGCCATTATCAGCACTGAATCATACCTCCTGTTTCCTCCTAAAGGGCATCAGAAAGTGGGTGCCACAGGTCGGCAGGTTATTAGAGTCAGTGCACACACAGTACACTGAATAGTAACCCTTTCATACATAAGGAGACAATATGGCCAACACTATACTCAACCATCTATCATATATTCCAAGTGTAAAGTCAGGTTCTGTACTCATTAACAGCTGGGTAAACTCAGTAAAAGATTTGGGGAGGACATATAAACACCAATGAGTTCAGAGGAAATGCTACACTGTGACTGAACAATGCATAAATATTGTATATACTGTATAAAAGAGACACAGACTTACAGTTCATGATAGTGATAGCAACAGCCAAAAGTGCCAAGACACACTCAAGGTGGGTGGGAGGTCGCTCAAGGTCACTCACACATTTCCGGAACCTCCACAAGACAACGGCCAAGATAGGCAAGAAGATTGTCTGTAGCGACACCAGCATCACTGTGTACCAGCCGGCCTGACTGAAAAACTGTTGAAAGAGAATAATGAATATTAGATTCTTCTGGCAATAACAATCATCATACTATATAATGATCAACTATGGCTGACACAATTACTGTAATCTCTCATTTATTTCCTAATTTCTCTTCAGTTAGGCATTTCACAATGTTAATATTCTGGCAGCAATATCACTTGCATTAAGCATTTGTTTTGACAACATAACTTGAAATGTATTTCTGACCTTTAAATCCCAAGTCGTCTTATATTTATTGCCCATTAGTTCATTCTTACTGAAAGAAGCCACCAAGCAACTCACTGATATATACGCATCCTTAACACGACCAAAATTTCGATTAATCCATTCGTTGGTGTCGTCTCTGTGGTGAGGAATCATCATGTTGATGAGGTAGCGGTCGTGGTATAGCGAGTACAGGACGAACACCACCTGAGGAGAACAGTTGTATGTCTCTCCATCAAACTTGTGTTTCTCTATAAAACTACAATATAGTTTCCGTTTTTGGTAGTTTGTGTCAATCAGCGTTGGGTTATAAGGGTCGTCGTCACTTATGTACCCAAGGCGAGACTTAAGGACCAAGCTATTACTGTGCCTCGATAAGTGACCTGCAATAAGAAATTTTGATTGTCATAATAACCAACATCAAGTACATGCTTAAGAAAACATTCAATTGTTTACATTAAGTATGTCCATGAACCACATCATGGGTGTAGTTTATATATAGTATATATATTAATTTTTTGTTCTTCACCTTAGTAATGACAACTTATATAAAATTACTACCTAACAAGATAGTTCCAAATCTACAGGTTGATATACCTCAGTACCTACCATCATTTAGCAGCAGTCGTAGACGCAGCACACCGTACAGTCTCCACTGCCATCGGGAGAAGCCTGATACTGAACTGCCCTTTACCTGAGGAACCTGTGGATTGAAGGTTAATATCATTATAGAGCTTAAGAAAAAATCATCAGAATAAAGAAAAGTGAAAGTGGGTCTTGTAGACGTGGCAGTCCAATAAGGGTAGTGTAAATACAGCACACTGAATACAGTACTAAGCCTTCAGGATCTACAATACAGTGCAGTATAAAAATTAGCCAATGTAGTCAGAACTGCACTTGACCACTTTCACTTCTCCAACCTCTTGAGTCAGATATCCATTCATATTGGGGTGAACTGGGGACACAGACTAGTGACCCTTAAGGTGGGTGTTGTGTCCACTTAACACTCACACTCTTAGCAGATATAATCTCAAGTTTAGTCTCTTGAGTGAACCTGTGTGGGTTAGACAATGATACCAAGATACAAAAAATAAATAAAAATAATATATATATATATATATATATATATATATATATATATATATATATATATATATATATATATATATATATATATATATATATATATATATATATATATATATATATATATATATATATATATATATATATATATATATATATATATATATATATATATATATATATATATATATATATATATATGCAATCAATGAAATCACAACACATTTATCTCATAATTTTAAGGTTTTTATCCAAGATTTAACCTAAAATGTTACCTGAAACGTGTAGTAAATATTATCAGCATGACTGGTCGTCTTGATGCCGGTAGAGTCAAAATCATTAAGGCAGCTGTGTTTTCCTTCTGAGAAGTACCAGCCATTAACTGGTGACTCGACACACTTAGTGCCTCGCACTGTGATCTGTGTCCAAGGAGTAGGTGCTGTGGAGAAAATATAATATCATTTAAGGCTGGTAATTGGGAGAAAGATTTTTAATTAAGAAATAATCTAATTTTGAAAGTCTGTTCTTTGTTAATTTGTTGTGATTTTCATTATCCAGTGTTAGTACAGTACAGGCAACCATTGATATACAAAGGATCAATTTATGAATAGTTTATCAGAGACAGAAGCCTTCCATATATGATAGATCCCTTGATGGTACTTTTCCATTAAAGCCCGGCATAATTTTTCTAACAGTGAAAGAAGTTTTTCAACTAACCTAACCAAATACAATCTACCCTAACTAAACCTAAACTAACCCAATCAAATCAAACTTCGGTTAGATTTATTAGGTTAGGTAAGGATGTTACGTTACCTGAAAAAATTACTTATGATCTTAACATTTTTGCCAGGGTATAACGGAATATTATCCTGTGATTTATGAATAGTTTTCTGGAAAAGAATCCTGAGCTACTAAGCTGAGGGATGTCTGTACTGGTGGATGGGGCCAGGTTAAGCTAGGATAGGTTAAGTTAAGTTTGGTTAGCATAAGGTTAGATTAGGTTAACTTGGCCCCTTTCCCCTTAATATGTGATATATTGTGTGCCACTTTACTCCTAATTTAGCTATTGTCATTTTTTCCTTCATTCCAACTTGTCTCACGACTTTCCTAGCGGGAGAATTACAATATATATTCATTATATATGAAAACTAATACATTTAGCGACTCCAGATTACTATCATTTTATCTTGTGTTCTACAGGTGTGTGTGTGTTGAACTAGGCTTGATAAATGTTTAATAGTAGGAACGAGACGCCTGGCATAACTCTCCACACTAACCAATCTCTCCACCAATAAACATGACTCCAGCAACTATTACGGTGGCGAAGGTCCACAAACTTATGAAGGCAACTGTACTGGTCCTCTTGGTGGCATTATCTGGCATATCTTGCTTGAGGTAAAGGGTCAACTCCTTCAGTGCCACAACTGTTTGTTTACACTTGAGGAACACTGAACACAGCGAACCAGTGCCAGCTACCCTCTTCCCATTACCTACATTTAAGCATCTTATAAAGAAATATAATTATATAAAATATATTATAATCACTTATATAAAAGAATAATAGTACATGTCAACAAAGTTTATTCATATATTTATATGATAATTTTCCTAAGGATAATTTACCAGCGATCATTAGACGCAGCGATTATGAGTTGATGATTCAGGAATGATTGTTATTATTCTTTAAGTGTTACATATTAGGTAGTATCCAGATTTTTGTGTAATTAAAGTCAATGGCTGCAACATATTACCATCCCCTATGCCAACACTGATTTAAGATTAACGAATGTCCTCTGCAGCATCAACTGTGAGGCAGCAACTACTGTACATAGACGGTCCCACTAATTACCCAAATGTAGCCGCAATGAAGTCAAATAATGGTCATACGTGAATAAATCAGGCTGTGAATCACTTCTCGATTATTATTTGGTGTCATAAAGTCACAAAAAATTGGTAAACTTATTTAATCTGAGTTGTGCTAGGTTAGGTTAGGTTAGGTACATGCACTTGTTCTATTAACTCAGATTAAATTAAGTTTACCAATTTTTTGTGACTGTGTGACACCAAATACTAGTCGAGAAGTGATTCACAGCCTGATTTATTCACGTACGACCATTATTTGACTTCATTGCGGCTACATTTGGGTAATTACTCTTTCCCTCGGTACATGCAAGCGATCTATTAACTCAAATTAAATTACGTTTTCCATTTTTTTTTTACTTTGTGACACCAAATAATAGTCGAGAAGTGCTTGGCAGTCCGATTTATTCATGTAGGACCATTATTTGACTTCATTGCGTCTACATTTGGGTACATTTGGGTAATTAGTCAGACCCGTACATAGCGGATCACACGCTTCTTGGGTAAAATTTGGCAACTCACTTCTTGGCCCACATTCTGGTTTGTTGCAACACCATCTTCATGCAGTCGTTCTCGTTGCCTCCAATCATCTACACCACTTCCTCAACCGGCGTTAGTACGGCCCTTAACCCTAGGGTTAGGGTCATCTCGTACCCAAGATAAATCGTACCCCAAAAAGTCAACTCGTACCCAAGATAACTCGTACCTAACTCACAAGATAAGTCGTACCCAAGATTACTTACACCCAATTCAAGTGATAATCCATACCTAGTTGTAGGCTATATTTACCATTCATTTTAGCTTTATCTATGATTACAAACAAAATTATGTAAATCTTGTAGGAAAGTGCAGTGAAATTGAAAAATCAATGCAGGCTTTAAAATTGTTGCATCTCATTGCATAAGTATGTTATTCCGTCACACAAACATTGCACTTCAAGTAAATATTTCACACTATGTGGTTTTGAATAACTTTATTGCAATTTACAAATTTCAGGCTAATAGATTTGGGAGTTTCAGTTTATAAATTGGATGATGTAAACGTTTAATATGGTCTTAAATCAACAAAATATAGACATGCATAAAAACAGATTGATTTTCCAGCTCCAGGTCTTTGGAAACAAATCAGTTAGTATACAGTGTGGGGTACGTGATGTTTGGTTCACACTCAGGATGGGATGGAGAAAGGAAACTCACAATGTGCTCTCTGTATACATATTGTATTGGATGTACAATGCAGGTTGGTGCTGGGAAGGCAGCATGGTTACAAGCGTTGAGTAGAGAGAGCTGGTTGGTGAGGGTGCTCAGAGGAGGACAGCTTGTGGGTCACCATGCTCGCCGGCGGGAGCGAGGGCCGCCAGGCAGCGGCGGAGGAGGAGGTATTGCTTGCTGGTTGGTGTGGGTAGAATAGAAAGATAGGTCACCACGAGGTCAGGTCTTATGTAGCGGAGGTAGGCGTGGCTTAATAGTTGACCTCCGTCATGTAAGGCGGCGCTGGTTGACCTAGACCACGAGGCATACACTGGGGAATTCGCGGGGTCGGCTACTCAGCGGCAAACAGCGTTTGTAGGGGAGGTATCCACTACATCAGTATATAATTCTGGGCTCCTCTCTGGTACTTCTTCCGGTGCAACGGACCAGAAGTAGCCGAAACGATAACTGCACATGCGCAGTTGATGACGTCACAGCATACCAAGAGTTACCGCCCACTAGGTAACTTCTGGTCCGCGTATAGGCAGACCAGAAGTTCCCCGTAACGAAAGTTACAATTCTGCCCTCATGGGCGTCCGCAGAAGGGGGGCAAGGGATAATATACACACATATATATATATATATATATATATATATATATATATATATATATATATATATATATATATATATATATATATATATATATATATATATATATATATATATATATATATATACAGTGACCCCTCGTTTAACGAACACAACGTAACGAACTGCCTTCCATAAGGATCTTCAATTCGGTTAACGAACAAAAATTCGGTTAACGAATTTCTTACGAACCGAGCTCAACATGTTTTCGCTTGCACTGACCGGGCAACCAGCTTTAGTATCAGTCTGCCAATACATCAATCGGTTCTAGGGCTTAAATTCCTTACTATTTTAGTAAATATCAAGAAGTTTATACTATTCAATAATTTTAAAAGTTTAATATTAACTTTTTTAGTCATTTTAACAATTATTGAACATAATTGAAGGTAAAGAAACTAGTTTCTGGCGTGCCATCCAGCCTGTTAACACACCAGACAGGCGTTAGTCTCTCTCTGTTTTCAGTGGAGGTAACATCTTGCTTGAGACTCTCTTCAACTAAACGCTTTTTTTCTGTGTTTCCAAGCAAATTATTGGTCATTTTGAAATATATTTTACATATTGACAATATATAATGCAGTGCAGTGTTGATTTAAAGAAAATAATCTTGAAATACACCAAGAGAACTAAAATTTTATGGATGAAATGGTGCCATGGGGTGACTTCTCTTCCACCCCAATGCCTTTTCTTCTTCCTTCTCCTCCACCCCCATTCTAATTCCCATCATCCAGGAGCCTTCTACATACACACCTCAAAGTAAGTGAACTTTTCTACCATTTTTGTTGAATTTAGGAAATTTTCGGTGAGCTGAAACCAATTACTCAAAAAACCCATTGAAACAATGGTTTCGGTTAACGAACTTTTCTGTTAACGAACGACCTTCTGGAACGGATTGAGTTCGTTAACCGAGGGGTCACTTTATATGCAAGTAAATCACTGTAGGTGCGCGTGATCTAGGTATATGCTGATATCCACAAGGAAAGAAGAAAACACGAAGTTCGCAAGCGCTTTCGTGTAATTCACATCTTCAGGGGTGAGTACAGACTAAAGAGAAGTACAAAACAAGGTGTATATATACAGAGGAGGGTGAGACCAGGTCCACAATGGTCAGGTATTAGGTAATGACCCTACTAATCTTTAAATAGCACGGCAACGGTCGGTAGTCAGGTCACAGGGTAAGGTGACCCAATAAAGCACGTGGACTTCTACATACAATCAACACCTCACCCCGCCAGGATTCGAACCCATGACTGTGACCGGGGAACGCTAACCTCTGGACCACCAGGATACTAAAAGCAGTCCTAGACTCTGTTATATTTCACACAAAGCCTGTTCAACGAGCTTATGGCGCCGTGAACCTCTAATGTGAAGGTCTGTTATATCGAAGGTCCATTAGATATGAGACTCCCATCTAATAGATTGTATAGAGATAGAAGTGCGTTATATGGGGGTTTCACTGTATGTTAATATAATATCTGTGTAATTATTTTTCATAGACATATGAGGGCACTGTACTGTAATAGCTGCAAACCATTATGTATCCAAACTCTGTGACTCAGTTCCTCCAATCAACTCACAGTGATGAAGGCTTTCTGTAGTAGTAGTAGGTCAGACATGCTATACTATATACAGTATACAGTATATATAAAAGGCAAAAATTTTAAAAACATCTTCAATCATTAAGTTTATTAATGTGGTCTCAAAAATTCTAACTGGTGAAGTCCAAGTAATCATTTCATGTTTGACACACCCTACCACCTGCACAGTGTCAATTCGTAGTCATTAATTAGTAAGAGATACTATATACAGTATATTTATTATTTCAAAAAATAAATGTCAAAGGTTTCTCATGTTGCATGGATATATCATACAGTAGATACAGTATATATGTGTATACAAAATAATGTGCAGAAGAATTCTTACACTCAAAGATAAGCCTACGATGTTAACAAATAACTTATATAATTATTAAAATACAACATCTAGTTTGGTTCAAGTTAAGTCTAGCATAATTCAGCAGATGTCTAGACCTGTTTATCTGATGTTTAGCTGCCATCAGATTTTTTTAGCACTACCTGTATTACAAAGACCTTTTGTAAAATAACAAAGTATGTTATAAATATCAATCATTAAGTTATTACATCAACTAAAATTTTCTTTGCTTTGAAACAATTGTTTTTTTTTATGATGTTTTTCATCCAAACAAAGTTCCACTTGAATTTAAAATATAATATTGTATTAACAGCATTGTGAATATTGAGAATACAGTATATATATATATATATATATATATATATATTCAAGACATCTCTGAAGATGTCTTGAATATATATATATATATATATATATATATATATATATATATATATATATATATATATATATATATATATATACAGTATATATACAGTATATATATATATATATATATATATATACAGTGGTCCCTCGGTTAACGACTTGCCTTCCATAAGATTTTTAACTTCGGTTAACGAGCAATCCCCCGATTAACGAGTTTCTTACGAGCCGACCTCAACATGTTTTCGTTTGCATTTGGCGGTCCACCAGCTGTAGTATTAGTCCGCCAATACAGTAATCGGTTCAAGGGCTTATATTCCTTACCATTTTAGTAAATATCAAGAAGTTTATACTATTCAATAATTTTAAAAGTTTAATATTAAATTTTTTAGTCATTTTAACAATTATTGAACATAATTGAAGGTAAAGAAACTAGTTTTATGCACGCCATCCAGCCTGGCAACACACCAAACAGGCGCCACTCTCTCTGTCTTTTCAGTGGAGGTAACATCTTGCTTGAGACTCTTCAACTAAACTTTTTTTTTCTTTGATTGCAAGAAAATTATTGGTCATTTTGAAATTTATTTTACATGTTGACAATATATAATGCAGTGCAGTGTTGATTTAAAGAAAATAATCTTGAATTACATCAAGAGAACTAAAATTTTATGGGTGAAATGGTGCCATGGGATGACTTTTCTTCCACCCCAATGCCTTCTCTTCTCCCTTCTCCTCCACCCCCATTCTAATTCCCATCACCATCATCATCATCATTATCATCCAGGAGCCTTCTACATACACACCTCAAAGTATACTTTTCTACCTTTTTTGTTGAATTTAGGCAATTTTCGGTGAGCTGGAACCAATTACCCAAAAACCCATTGAAACAATGGTTTCGGTTAACGAGTTTTTCGGTTAACGAGCAACCTTCTAGAACGGATTGTTCTAGTTAACCGAGGGACCACTGTATATATATATCAGAAAAATTCAAATTCATCCACACCTGAACCTGTTAAACCTTACACTTGAACCCCTCACAGTACTTCATGACATCAGAACACAGATCAAAATGTTTTCCCAACCACACTCCCCCTGTCTTCTCACAACACTATTACACCACTAAAGACTCACCACAAGAAGGAAGGAAAGTGAGAGAGAATGGGGAGGACATTCCATCTCTTGTTATCTGAATAATGTGTTGCATATTCTTATTACTGTACAACTAAATATACTGTATTTCTATTCTGATATTATAAACAAATGTCTTTTGAATTCATTATCAATTCACAGTCATAAAAAAGGAATACAGTAATGTAACAAATATATATATAAGAGTAAATAAGACTACTGATTCTCACATCTTGTTTGTATAAAGATGATGTGAAGCTGTTGACTAGCAATGTGGGTGATGACTACTGGCTTGTGTCACGTTACGAGTGAGGTATATTGTCAGCTTCTGTTGACTCAGGCAGCGAGGGTGAGCGTGTTGACAGACACTGGAAATGTGTACCATCAGTGCTAACAAGGAGAGAGCCTTTACTCCTCCAAGCTTCCTTGTTAGCTCCCTGAAGAAGAGACAATTGATTTAATTCTCTTACCCATAACACATTTAAAATACCTGCAATAAATCCTCAAGTTGCATAAAGTACAACTTCAGGTTACAATTATACAACTGCCAACATGTATAACACTGAGAGAACATTTAAATTATGCAGTTGAAACTTCATTATTTTATTACCAAGACAAAAACACTAACCTGTATGAACTAAATTAAAAAAACTCACTTTAAATTCAAACCCATCTTCTGTTTACATGATATCAATAAATTATCCCTCACAAAGTTCTACTACTGTTACAACCTACAAATAGTACTGCACTTCTAAAGTACTGTACTATTACTACTGCTAACTACAAGTACCACTACAGTACCTGTACTATTACTACAGGCTGATCTTGCAAATTCACATCTCAGAAGTTAATTTTTCCGCAAATCCGCACATTTTCCAGAGCGTTTCCCAATACCTGTAACTGTATATTACGCTTGTCTGAGCTCAATTGAGATTTTTTTTAAATTTAAATGCTCATGAAAATGCATGAAATTTTGGAAAAATGGATTTCTTTAACATTTATTCCACTCTACTATGCAGTATAAATGATCTGGCTTACAAATAAAGAAAATATAATATAAAACTATAAAATGAGAAAAATGAAGAGCATGGGTGTGTATGTGTGTGGAAGAGGTGGGCTGCAACTGGGTTGCTCTCCCTCCCCGCAACGAGGCAGCAGCCACACCTCTGTGAGTCAGCTGGTTGACTGCCTGGCTGAACTGAGTTATGATGCCCACAGGATGGTTTGAGTGTGGAAGAAGCTATTTTTTGTACATAATATGTGTGTTCTTGTATTTCATGATATGTTAGGTATTAATTTTATTGTTAATCACAGCATTTTATATATTTTTTTATTTTAGGTGTATACAATTTTATTATTATTCAAATTTGGCTAACCTTGTGCTCACTAAATTGTTTAACTCTGAATTACATCGTTTATATAGAGGGGAATAAGTGTTAAAGAACTGTTTAATAAATGTAGAATTGGAATGTAAGTGGAAACAATAAAAATTTAGCTTTTTAGAAAATTAATAGCAAATTTTCCTACACTTTTAATGCTTATTCCACAAATTCGTGCCTTTCAGAAATTCGGCCACAGTGGGATACCAATTAGCACAAAATTGCGAGGTCAGCCTGTACTAGTACTACTAATAACTACAAATACTGCTATTAATACTAACAACTATAACAAATATCAACTATTGCCCCTACTGTACTAATTTTGATTATAGTACTGTACTGTAATAATAATAATATTATGTGCATCATAGTACCAAACTTCTTTCATTTGAACATTTCAGAAAAACCTACTTCAAACTTTTTGTGGAATCGTTTTCCTTTATGGCTACTTGCCATCGTTCAGCTATCTAGATGATGTCTCTCTCATAATGCTCTTCAAGAGTGAGGTGCTTCCCCGTTTGGACTTCTGCCATCCTGTCAGGTCCCCGAGATATGCTAGAGACTGTCAGTTGATTGAAAATGTCCAAAGGAGGGCTAGCAGACTGGTGCCTGCACTACGGAACCTCAGTTACCCTGAGAGATTTGAACGCCTGCAATTGCCTAGCTTATACTATAGGCGGGCAAGGAGTGACTCAAATGAAGTTTCTAAACATCTCAGAGGGCATTACTCAGTTGAGTGTTCATACCTGGAGCTCGCAAACGCCCATGCCACTAGGGGTCACAGCTCAAGGTTGAAGAAGCCACAAGTTTGTAAAATTGTCAGGGCAAACTTTTTTGGAGTGAAAATTGTAAAGTCTTGCAACAATCTGTGAGAAAGCATTGTGACAGCACTGAGTGTGAGCTCATTCACGACCAGACTTGACCAACACTGGTACAGGTAGGAGAAAGTACCATACATGCCCAGTACTTGCCAACGGTGTGTAACAGAGACGTGACTGACCCCCCAGCAACTAACCAGCCGATCAGTGGTGAAGAGGATAAAAAAAAAAAAATGCGTACAGTACAGTATAAGGCAAGTTTGCTTTGAGAACTAAAAAAAAAAACGAGCCTCAGAGAAGTGAAGTGACATGCGAGATCACCAGCCAGAACACTCCGACACAAATTGTATTGTCAAGTTCAAGGGGATATATGTGTTCTTGAGACTGATATAATGTCCATTGAGTTGAGCGTAAATGCTGTAAGCTGCCAAGAGTCCAGCCAAATTAGGGTTTATGAAGCAAACTCCATTCCTGGTTCGGTGATGCTTTAAAAAGCCAGCAAGTCAATCGAGTACTGTACAGTAATTTTTGATTATTTGCATATTTCATATTGGCATCTACAAAAATTCACAGGAGTTAATAAAATATTAAATATTAATACTGTACAGTAATTTGAAATATCTGGTAGTAGATGACATGCCCATTTGTGCTGCCATCTACAGAAAATATTCAATGCTTCTCTTAGAAATGAAACAGTTAAGACATATTTAATTTTCTCACTTTAACAGTCATTCCATCATTAGAAAAAAGGTTTTAAAAATGCAGTGTTGTCCATCAAAAATGTCTTGAGAGTAACCAAGTCAAAACATGTCTAACGGCTGCAGTGATCATGTGACCAGCTGGTGAATATTCTCAATAATTTTCTAAAAAAAAATGGCCAGTCATTGACATTATTATTGTTGCAGAAATATATTAACTTTTGCAAGTTAAAAAATGAGTTAGCTAAGTTGTGGTGGTGTAGGAATGTACTGGGTGATATGAAAGAGCAGACAGCCCACGAGTCATGGTAGCCATGGTTGATGCATAGAGTACAGTACAGGTAACCAAGATACAGGGTAATGGTATATACAGTACAGTACAGTATTTGTGTAATTTCACATTCTTGCATAACTTACTCTGAATGGATGGTGTACCTGCTTCATGTAAAGAACCCTGATTGTCCCCTCTAAAATTTAGACTCTGTCAAGGTAAATTCTCAATAGTGATTTCACAAGTGGCCTGATGATAATCTTTACCATGAAGAAAAATTACCGTACTAACTTTATTTATTATACCTGTACTGTACTGAGATGCACAATGACTGTCACATTGTAAGATACAGTAGTAAGATCTATACTGAAACTTTTCATTGAGTAAATATAAAGTATATTCTATATTTAATAGTATTACCTTAAGGAAAGATGAAGCAGCTTTAAAGTAAGTGATATAAAATACTGTACATGCCGAAAATGGTCTACATAAAGATCATAGTGAAGGACGCTAAAATAGTTCAATATTTCATCAGTAATTCTGAGCATATATTAATCATGTATCGATAGAACCATGAATGTTATAATGAAAAATTAATCCATAATAATATTTTATTGCTAAACATTTTAGGAGATTTCTCCCTGTATAAAATATTGTATTATCCCTATTGTGTCCAGCTTCACTGAGATATTCTGCCACACTTTGCCTACAGGTCTACTCTCACCTCTATTCACCCAGAATGTTTCTTGATTGCCTCATTTGGAGTTTTCTCTGTTACCTGCTGCATGGGGCTGGAGATATCATGCCTTTTGGTAGCAGTGTAAAGTGTAGCCACGGGAATGTTGAAGGCTCGGGCAGCTGGCTTAATTCCAAGGTGCCCATCTCGGATCAAATTCAGTGCAGTCTGCAAAGTAATACTGTATACGTCCCATGTATTGTGTAAAAACAATGTGGTCACTACTGCAAATTGGGGCTATCAGGCCCAATTTTTTATATTATATTGTAAATAAAAAAAACATTCTGCACAATTCTAAGTGCATGACATATAAGAAATAAAAATGTATTTCACAGTAAATGAGCAAGGCATTAAATAAGGCCTAGGATCAATTCCCCAACAAGTGAGGCTAATGGGCCCAGAGGTCAAAATATATATGGCTTTAAAGTAGCAGAGATGAAACAAATGGTTTCAGAAAAATAAAAAATATGTTCCAATAGAATATTTTTAACACAGTAAGCTGTAAATAAAGCTTTAGTATAACAGAAAATACACAAATGATGCCAGGAAAGCAGAAAATATATTTTAACAGAATAAATTGCATTAACCCTCTGGTACTCCTAGCCATGGTCAGAAATCTCACCTCCTCACAGTCATTTGACGCAAGTTACGTCGGTAACGGGAATGGTTTTCCATTTTAAAAAACATTGGGTAGAGCAACCCAGACCCAAACTGCACCCTTAGAGATGCATCTGCCGGTCTACAAGGCTAGAGGGAGGAACTTAAGTGGTTGATAGAGCTGGTCCACTGTTCCCGCATTTCTGTTTACATGAGGGGTGCTCTCAGTGAGAGATGCAGCTGAGCAGGAGGGATTACGTCAGCATGGGAGTGCTTTGCGACGCAATTTGCGTTGAAAGACCACGAGAGGGTTAAGTTGTAAGCATATGCTACTTGCATCTATTTAATCCTATTGACAGTGTTTACACACAATAAAAAGTATATTATTGATTTATACAATCAAACAAACCATTATTTATATAAAACATAGAAATGAAATCAGTAAGGTACAGCAGCTCCAAAATTTACAATAATTGTGACTGCAATTGATGTATTGTGAGACCACCAAACTCATTGGGAAGATCAGCTGAAATGGAATATTACTATTCTGTAATGCTTGCTACCTAATCTTGGCACTACACCCCCACTCTTCATTTTCTTACAGAGCTGGAGTGTCATGTATACAGTATGACTATGATATTTAAAACAGGTTCTTAGAGGAGGCAACCTACTGTCTGCCAGTGCAGTAGTGTCTCTAATACAAACAAGAGATGTGAAAGAGTATTATCTGTAAAGAGCAAAAGATTTACAAGAGTAGACTATGAACTTACAATAAGATCTTGCTTTGAATATTTTCGAAGGCGTTTTGGAGCGGTTGGTCGTAAGGATTCTGAGGCAGTAGTGGCCACTGACTGAGATGATCCTGCGGTATAAACACGACCTTGGGACTCTCCTCCAGCCAGCCCAAGAAGGATCAAGCCACCATCCTCCTGTTGGAAACATTTTCATTAAAGTTCAAATTAAAAAATGGTTACAAAAAATTCTACAAATTACCTTTCACGCATAATGTATACAATAGTATGTGTTGATATTATTTAACTATTTGCATCACTTCATACATCTGACAGTCAGCTCTGGAGACAAACCATAAAGATCAGGCAAAGATTCAATGATATATTTCCTGAATAATTATAATCTACATGTCAGTAACTTAAACCTACATTACAGTGCTGTTCAACACACAGGTAGAGTATTAAACCAACCTGGAACACACAACACAAAATACAGTACCAATATGCCAAGGTAAACAAACTGAGGTGCATTTGTAAATCTGGGTTAAGGAAACTGCCGTAAAATGAAGATGATGATGATGTCTTTGAGCTAACCTAACAACACTACAAACTAGTACTTTCTGCTCATATAATCTTTGAAGACAGAGGTTGGTGGTGATGATAGTGGTCATGTAGCCTCAACTTTTAGGTAATGTGGTGGCGCAGCTAGCTTACTTTCATCACATTACCTGTGCTTCATGCATTTAGCAATAACTTAACTTAAATAAAATAACAGAGTAGTCTTCAGGTGTTAGAACAATGTAATACAGGGGGTCCCCCAAATCCGCGAAAAACATGTGAGGACCTGGGGGATGTACATTTTTACTTGTGTACAAGGAAATGTATATTCCCTTTGTGTTTGCTATTAGGGCAATTATTTCTTTTACC
Organism: Homarus americanus; assembly: GCF_018991925.1. NCBI lineage: Eukaryota > Metazoa > Arthropoda > Malacostraca > Decapoda > Nephropidae > Homarus > Homarus americanus. The sequence continues at coordinate 325,960 of NW_024732537.1, forward strand.
TGTATTGTATATATGTGTGTGTGTGTGTGTGTGTAGACACACACACACACACACAAAACACAAACAAATAAATAATAATGGGACAATACTCTCACAAATAATCAGAAAAAAATTTATTAAAAATGTGAGTCTACCCTCAAGTCCGTGCTTTATTACTTTATTAATAAAACACGGACTTGAGGGTACACTGTCACATTTGTAATAAATTCGTTTCTGATTATTTGTGAGTATTTTCCCATTATTATTTATTTGTTTGTGTTTTGTGTGTGTGTGTGTGTGTGTGTGTCTACACACACACACACACATATATTTACAATACAGGTAAAGGAAATTACTGTCTCTAGAACGAATGGCTCCCTGTCCCAGCCACGAAAATGCCAGCAACTTTAAAACTACCCACAGACATTCTTCGGTACATCCAGGGTGTCATCCGTGAACTTGGGGGCCCCCTGTACCAGGGATAATCATGATGAACTACAGTTACATGGTGCAAAACATCATCATGCAGGTTGATGTATGTAGGTGCATATGTGGCCTGATGTAAAGTGTTCTTGTAAACCTGGTGATCATGGCTAGGCTGATCAGTCTTCCTCACCACCAACATTCTCCCCCACCTTCAATCATCTACACACAGTCACAGCCAGAGAGACAAAGAGGATCAAATATAAGTTCCCGGGATAACAATTCTTGAGACTAATTAAACTGCTTCATCAATACGTACTGTACAGACACAGTACTACTGTACTTCAGAAAAATCCTTTAAAACTCAGATTTTGGGGGGGACCTTCAGTGTTAACCCTGAAATAATCCCATATGACTACTTGACTTACTATTGTGTTTTGAACAGATGTGGAAGCATGCTGACTAGTCCCCATTCTCACCAGAGTTCCCGAGGTTGTCAGGATGCCGGACATATTTTGATCCCCTATGTCTTCACTAGCTTGAGTCACTTTTATAGCCTGTGCTAATGGATCCTCATCATGGTTTATACTGACCGTTCTTGTTCCGTGAGATCTATGGTCTTCGTGCATCTCAATGGGCTCCTGATGGATAACCACCTCCTCCTGGGTTGTCAGGAACTCGGCAGTAGACTGATGAGCTTGTTGTTGGTGAAGGTGACTGTTCATAGAAGTAGGAATTTCAACGGAGGTCTGGACTTGTGAATCTGTGACACCAGTTCCATGTTCAAGTTTAATCTGCACCCTCTTCATGGGTCTACTGTCATCCCCAGACATGCTAAGTCCACCTGCACGTGCTTCTTCCAGCTCCACTTCCTCACACATGGCCATCAAATCCAAAGCAGATCCAGACTTCTTCCTTTGACCTTAAAAGAACGACACCTTCATTACTGTACATGAACTGTACTCACCTGCCAACACCTTCAACAACAAAATGTATCTTTCCCAATTACAAAACTAGCTACATACTTCCCCCAGATAAATCTAAGAATCTCTAAGAGGTAAACTAAACCAAAATGGGAAGTGGCACTGTATAGAGATTTTATGATTACTGTATACAATATGGTATTACATTAGGCCTCTTACTTTCATGATGAAACATTCTACCTTTTTTTTTTTAGAACCTTGTAATCGGTCTTGATGATTAGCCAAATAATAAATAAAGTCTAATCTCTCTTTCTCTCTCTCTCTCTCTCTCTCATATACTGTATGTACTGGGTATAGAAAATGTAATAAGAAACATACAAACATTCTGTCTCTCTCTTTCTTTTCAGAATATTTACCTTTTAAGTTGGGCCTTCCCCTACATTTGCCCAAAGCTGTGAAAGTTTATTATACAATATACACCTATACAGTACCCTATGGTTGAATAAAAGTGAGAAGACTCCTACCTTGAACACAGTGTCCAACATGATGGTCAGCCTCATCATCATCCAAATCATCCATGTCTTGATCATCCTCATAAAAGGTCATATCAGCCTTGGTTGGGCCCATCTGTTGCTGGATGCCCCCCGAGGCTCGCGGATCTTCCAACCATGAGTCAGCCAGCCCCACCTGACTCAGACCTGTCCAAGAGGAGTGTATAGTTAATGACACTGTGAGATGTATAAACTGTACAGTAGACTGGTGGTTACACTCTCTCTTACACTCTGAGAGATGGAAGTTGTTGCCCACCTTCCTATGAACTTATGGAGGAACATACAGTACTAAAAGCCACAGTATTTTACGAGAGTTTTGTTGCTGTCTCTGAAATGACGTCACAGCTTAAGAGGTCAACTAATATAATCAAAACTAAAGGTCATTTAGATGAGAACAATGTATTAAACACTCACGTACTGTAAATATAAAACTGAAGTTTTTGATAAATACCTATTAAAATTTGTTCCCGGTCACCTGATAACTTCATATACTGTATTGTATGTGAGATGTTACTGAGAGGCCTTGAATACCATAGATGTAATATAAACAATGTTCTTATGTTAGGATGAAGTGATGCTGATTGCTGACAGATTCTTAAACTGTTCACAGCAACTATTATGGATGAGCAGCATCTGTGTCTGCTGTGTGAAAAGGAGACATTACATAGAGCCACAGTGAATGCCACAAGGGAGCTGTGATAAACAGTCATAAGTGATGCAAAGATGAAATTGTTGAGAAGTTTAAAGAACTCATTCATTTGTGTACATCTTCCTTTGTCAAGAAGCCACAAACTGATGACCACAGGTGTTGGTATTGTATTAACTTGTAAATATATTCAGAGTTAACAAACACATGTGTTTCTACATACTGTATAATAAGACGGCTTCAGCTATCCCGTGACCTCACTGTATCACAATGAATTTCCCTGATTGATATTATACACAAACTTTGGGTATATTTTAGAGTAAGTGTGTGCAGTGCATTGGTTGGATCACCTGAAGAATCTCCACCCTAGCTTATTTGAACAAGAATAGCCCACATTTTTGTTGTTGCTATAATGTTATTACTGCACTTCAACAACTAAGGTCCTTAAGTGTGAAACAAGGTTAGTAATTACACTATTACATCAACAATTAAAAATTATGAGATATAAAACTCTCTGTCTAGTCAACAAAGCTGTTAGGTCCTAATTTCCAGGAAGAGCCTTTGCTTCAGCTTAGTCTTGGTCTCTAGTCAATAATGGTATATCTACAGGAGTGATAGTGATAGTTTTATGATAAATTCAACAAGCAATACATTACGCTTGGACTGTCTGAGGCTGGTGGGTTTCTATGTAAATGATGACTGTAATGTGACGTGGCTTCCATAGTTATCCTTATTTGGTAAAAACAGGAGTCACATTTGTAAGGGGATTAATATGAGAAAAAAAAATATGGTCAATATCAAATTCAAAACCGTAGAAAAATATTAATTAACATGATGTGGATAGTCTGAATCACAACACAACTGACACGTACGGAGATTAAAATTATACTTTATCGAAAGTCACATCTGGTTATCACAGCTGAGAGAGGCTGGGCAGCTGTGAAGGGCAGGAGTGTCACAGCTGAGAGAGGATGGGCAGTTGTGAAGGGCAAGAGTGTCACAGCTGAGAGAGGCTGGGCAGCTGTGAAGGGCAGGAGTGTCACAGCTGAGAGAGGCTGGGCAGCTGTGGAGGGCAGGAGTGTCACAGCTGAGAGAGGATGGGCAGGTGTGAAGGGCAGGAGTGTCACAGCTGAGAGAGGCTGGGCAGGTGTGAAGGGCAGGAGTGTCACAGCTGAGAGAGGCTGGGCATGTGAGAGGGAGGGGCAGGAGTATGGGGCCAGGTGGGCAGATAGAGCCAGGAAGACTCTCGTTGGCAGTAGAGTCCCCCTAGTAACAATTAGGGTAGGTTAAAGGCTTCCCGACCCTGGTCATTGTTCTCCACCTGCCGCCTTACTACCCCTCTAGTGTACACCACCCACACCTCTAGTGTGCACCACCCCTCTTGTGTACACCACACCTCTAGTGTGCACCACCCCTCTACTCTAGTGCACACCTCACCACACTACATATCTCACCCAACACAACACAATTCACCACATATGAACTAAGTACTAAGACATTAATACATTTACACACATCATTAATGACAATACTGTAAAGGCTATCATGTATTAACTGTATCCAGATACACGAGACCTAACGTGCGACCAACATGATGTTATTACTCCCTGACAACGACAAAGGTAATGTAACAAGCCACACCCACCCGGCAGCGCCCTCAGACCCACCCACCCGGCAGCGCCCTCAGACCCACCCACCCACCCACCCACTATTAAGGGATTATCTGAGGTCAGCTTCTCCACCAACTTCCTATTTTGACAGTGAAGGTTACAAGATGGAGGAGGAGGGTCTGTGATATATATCTCACAACCCCCCCCCCTTCTCTCTCTCTCAAAAAGTTTCCCCAGATATCCCAAGACGCACCACCACCACTCTTGCGGCCCACTACCGGGAACTGGTCTTAATTTGCCACGCTGCCGAGTTCCCAGTTTTAACCTACAAAAAAATAATAATATCAATATAACAGAAATAGTAAATATCAGCTTCACAAGGGTATGTTAGTAGACACTCATAATGTAATACCACTTGTAGGTTATATAACTGTTGCAGCTTTAGGAAACATTTAATATTCCTATAAATAAGAGCATTACTAAATGATTCTCAGTAAACATGTCGACAGTGGTACACAGTGACACGCCATAGATTCATAGAGTTGCTCAACCCTTCAACAACTATGTCACAATGCCAGGACGAAGAAACATCATCAACCATCTGAGATAATGCCACGACCATATTGTCATAATCCGCTAAATTCCAGACACAACAAATACACGTTTTCGATAGCAGCGTCAGGCATTAATTCCCATATGACGTCAGCAATGCGTCATCAGACATCTTGGCCGCAGTTGGCTGGCAAGAGTACACCATGTGATCGCCAAGTGGTACACTACACAATTTTCCTATTCTTATCACACACACACAAACACACACACACACACACACACATGACTGGCCTCTTGACTTTCACTCTTGCAGTAAATTTAAGGCGAATATATCAGTCTACACACTATTAACATTCAATGTTTACTCTTACATTATAAATAAATAAATAAATAAAGTTATCCAAACAAAAACCACATGGTCCAGGACTAAAGTTAACAAGAAGCAAAAATACAACATAATACAATAAAAATAGATTTAAAGATGAAAGGTTAACTATTATACAACAGAGATTGAATACATCATCTAGTGGAGCAGAGGAACACGAGAAGCCTTCATCACAAGTGGTTCAGTCAACTCTCCATAATACAGAAACAATAAACCCTTCTTCAGATCAATTCTCCATTCAAGGAGAAACTGTGCGAGCGGCTGAACCTGCTGAGGATGGTGACAGCGGCGGCGGGAGGAGGAAAGAAGACAGACAGCAAGGTGAATGACAACACTCGTGGGGGTTCCCCTCCACGCCGGCCTGGATCCACTTTGCACCGTCAGGGTCCGGGATCTTAAAGGTTAGCCTCAGGTACTACTGTAGATGATACCATCTACCTCAGTGACAACATTAAGGTGAAGATCAACATTACAGTAATAGTACAGTTCTTGTGTTATCTATACTTAGGGTATAAAGAAGTTAATTTACACATCCCAGCACATAAATGGTCTGGCCAGGAACACATACAACTGGACAAGGATCTGTACCTCCCATAAATAGGCAGATGTATTAGTTCCTTCACTTTCTTCTAAACACTGGCAGCACAGGAGGCCACAGTGTGTGTCATACTAGTGAGGAGGAGAGTGAAGGTCCTGGTGTGGAGACTGATGACGGTAGGCTCTGATCCTGTGTTCACCCAGGACTTATACACGACTCCATAGTGCCACAGTTTATTCTAATTTACAGTATGGCGTTGCCTGTATACCTTCCCTACAACACGATGCACATCCACAAGTGACACCACTATGCCGTCACTTGTCTTAACTACTGATACACAACACACCAACTTGTCCTACACCAATACACATCACTGATCCAGGCCGCTCGCTTTATTAGCCTACCGAATGTGTTATACAGACAGAAAGACAAATATCTTGGTAATGAATGCTGAAACCATCGTGTAAAATATATAAATAACATCATCATCCTGGCGAGTGATTAACATACTGACAACCTGAGGTGAGCTGAGTGACACTGCCCCTCTCTGACGCCTCCACAACCACGTGCCTCTCAGACACTCGCACCACAAGCTGTCCTGTTCTCTCCCAACACCGCCCTTTATGTAACTACATTTTCACCACCATTTATCAGATTAATATCCGTTGGTCTGTTCTTCTTTATTTCATTATGACCTTCATTGTCCAGTGTTAATACAGAATGAAACTGTGGTACCCGCCCGGAGTAAATCTACGGTGGGTGGTAGGGTCACACTGGGGCCTGGGGCGAGCCTGAATCTATGAAACACGACAGACTTAAGTATTATCCGGTATTATCCGGTGTTATCCGGCACTATCCACCTACTCTCTGGTTATCATCTGTATCAAAACTAACGCTTGACCCATGTAAGACAAAGTCGTCAGGTGCAATGGTGTGGACGAGGCACCGGCTTCTTTCCCCCAACAATAAGGTGTATTAAAAAGGAAAAAGCAGGGGGGGGGGGAATTACTCAGCGATAACGTGTGTGTGTGTGTGTGTGTAGTTACCGTGACCCGGCTTAGGAGTCCCGCTTGCGTTGTTTGTTAAAAGGTTTATCTTGTCTTTCCTCGAACACTGTTCACTAACTCAACCCAAATCACAAATATATATATAGATGAATACTAAGCCCTGGATACATAGAAGCAGCATCTCCACCCATTATATTGAACCAAGTTAATTAAAATAAATAGAAATAATAATTACAGCTCCTCTACGCCAACAGATTAAAGGATAAGTGGCAACTGCCCAAGACGCCCCTCCCCCTGAGTCAGAGAGGGAGGGGTGTTTACCTCGGCAGCCAACGTTGCGCATTGGCGACCCACACCCGAACCTGAGCACACACGCACTGGAGCAGCTTCGTCAACCCTTACTCGACCATTAACTCTTCTTATCTGCACGAGATACTCAACACGCAGTACTAAATAATTCTACGTAACATTTATCATTAAAAGATTATATCGGCGTTGGAGGTCACTTGATAGAAAAACACTTACGTTCATTAAGACTTGTGAACCAAATTGAAAGGGTTGACGAAGGACAATTAATGTACATTTAAGGGACATCAAATACACATATAACTGCATACGAGAGAAGACATTATACGGAGTGAAACTTAAAGTGCACTGACGGTGACGCGTATTACTGAAGAACCAAGTTGACACCTGCCTACACCCACAAGACTCACTACACCTAAGGTAAGTTACAGGATGATGTGTTCTGTACTGTGGTGGTGATGACACCTGCTAACCTGCAAGTGGTGTGGCCTGTCCTCAAGCAAAGATAACGTATATTTTCAATAGGTGCTACATGTTCTACCTGGGTCATGAGGCGTCCCCCAGGTGATTATGTCCATCACAAGTATTGATGTAAGACGACGACAAACCAAAACATGACATAATAACAACAAACTGACATATACCGTCACTGAATAATAAAGTATCTGTCTTCCTTCTCAAAGCTGCAATGAACCACTGGCAGTACAGAAGGGTGAAAGTATACTGTCAACTACTACGGGATAATGGCTGCCACTTTACTGTATCGAGTATCGGGTCTGGTAGCTGCTTAATTCCTCCAGTGTTCAAGCGGTGTCACACAATAAACGCACACACATAATGTTTAACTGTCAACATACTAATAAAATAATCCCCATTTGGCGTTATTTCCTATTTAATATGAAGAAATGTGTAACAAAGATGACTGACCCAAAAAACTAGTAGACTTTTAACATTACACAACACCACACTCTTAATATACAGTTAATTGTAAGCAAGATGTGTCACTCAAGCAAGATTCGTCACCGAGTTAGTTGTAAGATCAGTCCAGTACAGGACACAGGCCAGGCCAGGCCAGGGGAGGGGAGGGTTTTAACAGTAGTAGTAAATCTTAACCATCTCGAACACTGTCTTAGGTAATGAAGAAGTGTGTGACCTCCAGTACACCATAAACAATGTCTTCCTCAACACAGTAGCCTACCTACACTACACCACGCTGGGATCCATAACTTATAACAGCTCTCTTATAGTCAAACTGTCCACTTAGTACACTTGTATTTACTCTCCTCCAACAACATAGTTATAAGTGTATATAAAAGATCTATGAATGAAACTTGTTTGGGTGTGGCCAAGTGGTAAAGGGGACTAGACCAGCACGATGGGCCCAGTTATCGGGGTTTCACAACAAAACATGCCGGGTGACCTTGACGCGTGCCACCATCACCCCTTAACCCCGTTACTGAACACAATACACTAAAAGGATTACGGAAGAGTTTAATCAGGTGCTGTCGGTATTAATGACGTCATTTGTATCTCAGTCGTGATTTGTTTTACGTCAAGGATAAACTGGACTAGATATAACTGATGTATCTATAGGGTGGGTGGAGGGAGGGAGAGTTACATAAGACACTAATGGGGAGGGGGGAGGGTATGTGACCTTAGGACCATTATACTGTACACGAAATCTTGTGAAGGGTCAGAAGACGTAACCTTGATAGACAGATCTACTTCCTCATAACCGTGGCGACACCCAACACAAGAGGACCAATCGTCATCTCACAGCTACTGCACTGACACACTCAGACACATCAGTCAACAACAACAACACACACACAGTCTAGCAGCTTATAAACGCGCCTTAGAGAAAATAGTCTAATATCAACAGCTACGATAGAATAACTTTCAATATACCAACAACCACAACAACAGATTATAACAACGAATGAATCAAGTACAAAAAACAAAATACCTATAAGTCAATTTTTCCACCATCAACCTTCAATACCATCAAGGAAGGAATGACGTTGGCGGCCAAACTACTGGGGAAAAAATGACCTTCGTTAGTGCCACCCAAAGAGTTATCTAGGTCGATACCCCAATTCCCCGCCTCGTGTGTTGTGTTGTGCCAGGGAGAAATATCCTGCCTAGACTCGCTGTCGTAGAGGTCGGTAGAAAGGTGGGGGAGGGGAGAGAAGGGACTTGTGAAAGAGACCTAGGGGTACTTGTAAGCCCGGACCTACGGCCTAGAAAACAGTGCGTTAATGTTCGAAATAAGGCAAACAGAGTATTAGGTTTTATATCTAGAAGTGTAAGTAACAAGAGTGCAGAGGTCTTATTGCAACTATATCTTGCGCTAGTTAGGCCGCACCTCGATTATGCGGTTCAGTTCTGGTGCCGATATTATAGAATGGATATAAATTCACTAGAGTCGGTGCAGCGAAGAATGACAAAAATGATTCCGGGACTTAGAAACCTTCCATATCAGGATAGGTTAAAGAAACTTAACTTGCATTCCCTAGAAAGACGAAGAGTGCGGGGAGATATGATAGAAGTATTTAAGTGGGTGAAAGGAATCAATAAAGGGGATATAGATAAAGTTCTTATAATATCCGAGCAGGATAGGACTCGGAGCAACGGATTCAAGTTGGATAAGTTTAGGTTTAGGAGGGAGATAGGAAGAAACTGGTTCACAAATAGGGTGGTGACGAGTGGAACAAGCTTAGCAACTTTGTAGTAAGTGCGGGAACTCTGGAAAGTTTCAAAAGGAGGCTAGATAGATTCATGGATGATAGAGAGTGGTAGTAACTCTCGACAGGAGCTGCCATGCACAGACCAACCGGCCTATTGCAGACTCCTTATTTTCTTATGTTCTTATTACATACCATTATTACCCACACCGACTCCTTTCCCATCCCCACACACACGACTCGGTATTATTCACAAGAGTAGATTAGGTAAGTTACACCGTGTGGGCCTGTCCTCCCCATATGTTAACAAGAGGAGACCGTGTGAGACGAACACCTGCTTACACCTGACACTATAAATAATGACTCAACACCTGGTGAGAAGGGAAAGAAGCCCCTAAAATAATAACATTCTGACGACAGGTGTACAGTACATGTAATAGAGGTTAAAGTATATTTGTGTTGACTAAACCTGCCGAGGCTGATGCCCTGTACAGAACTCCGTAGATGTAACGCTTACTCAGGGAATGTGAAGGTGAAGGGCTGAATACTGCGGCTATTTGTAGGTGTGACGTCAGGTAACGCTGTGGTGTTAACATATTCGAGGTAGTATAGGTAGAGCGTGACAGGGACCTGGTGCCAGACGTGGTGTGTCCCGTGCTCGGGTACCTTGGCGACCTGATAGAGGTGTATAAGTGGAAGGCAGGGCTAAACAAAGGGGACATTACAAAGGTACTCAAATTATCCAACCAGGAGCGAACTCGTAACAATGGTTTTAAATTAGACAAATTTAGATTTAGGCGGGAGATAGGTAAACACTGGTTTGGAAACAGAGTAGTGGATGAATGGAACAAGTTACCAATTATCATCATTAACTCGAACACGCTGAATTGCTTCAAACACAGGTTGGATGCTCATATGAGCAATAGGGGTTGGGTGTAAACGGGACTGCCCAGTATGGGCCAATAGGCCCGCTGCAGTTTCCTCCATTCTTATGTTCTTACCGCTGCACCTGCCCCTACCTCACTCTCCCTCCTGGCTAGCTGGTCACGAGACTGAAGACACAGGCACATACACACATCACTCCTAGCCAGCCAGCCAACACACAACGTTATGTCTCTCAATCGACACAATGATACGGGTGTTAACTGGCCAGGGTGTGTGAGGCGGTCTAGTCTGCTTGTTGGTTTATGAGAACCAGAGGAGGATGTTCACAGCTGATTGTATAACATCAGGTGGCGTGGCAACAGCTGGGTTACTGACTCCGACGATGTTTTGCGGGTGTGGTGACAGGTCCAAGGGTTACAGGTCCAGGTGGGGAGAGTAGTAATAACAACACGTAACACACACACATCATGGCTAGGACAGAAGCCTTATCCTCTCCCCCCTCACACACACACAGGCAATACCCACTAACGAGACTACCTGTAACCCAACACGTGACGTAGGCCGACTCACCTTACTGACATAACACACCAGGTGTTGACCACACTCCTTATTTTTAGCACCACCTCATCTTTTACCCACACACTAAGGGGACGCGGCATAAAATAATACTCTACCATTATAACTTTTAACATTAACCTCAAAATTAACGTAACATCAATTAACCGTTTTGCCTCTACTTAACGTTGAGGACCACAAACTCCGCTGTCTTTTACCGCGTTGCTGTTACACTCTCTCTCTCCGACCTTCGCCTTTGATTAAACTTTTTGTATAATATTTAACATCCACTGACTTTATAATAGACAGACAATGTTTTTTTCTACACACAAACTGATACACAGACAGACAGACAGGCAGAAAAAGACAAGAAAAAACACACACACACACACACACACACACACACACACGCACACGCACACACACACACACACACACACACACACACACACACGCACACACACACACACACACACACACAATCAGAACACAACAAACAGATAAGTAAGTCTTCCTCTGGTGTGTGTGTGTGAGTGTCCGCCTCACAGCTTCCGTATTAACACCTGGGCGGATAGAGCCACACCCTCCCCACACCCACACCACCCACCAGGTTCAGCAGAAGTGGTTCACCTCATGCACTGCTTCTAAATTTATCTGCGTAAAGTGGCATAACCAACACCAAGTCTTATCCCAGTCCGCCTATCTCCCATTAGGTTAAGTGAGGTTAGGTTAGGTAAGAGAGAGATACACATCACCAGAACATAAAGCTCCGCGAGACTCTGGCACAATATGTATCCTAGGTAAGGGGCACTGACTCGAGCCAATATGTGGGCCACGAGCCTAAAGTACTCCCCTGCAGGTGCAAGGTGGGGTCACTGTCTCACTTGTGTGCCTGCTGCCACCTAAAACACACACACACTTATTCATGTACACTATTACCACTATTCTTAACAACCACTATTACCACCACCACCTTCAATCATCACAATTACCACCACAAATCTACCTAAGATCAAAACAACGGACGCTTCTTGTCTTGTTCACTAACTCTCCTTGTATCGTCTACCTCGACATTCTGCTAAATAACATCACATCAACAACAGAAGACAAACAGGGCTCTATCTAACTAACTTTGTGGTGATTATGGACACACACACACACACACACTGAAGGCTCTTAATATACAAAGTTATCATGGACGGGTATTTAACATTCCCCATCATCGTAGTAGCGGTAGTACAGTAGTGGCGGCAGCGTGATGACCCTGAGTTAGACGAGGAAGAACCCAACGAGGAAGTAGCGTAGAAGAGAGAACCTTTAGCGCACATAGTTGATATTCTGGGGTTTGGGGGTTTTATATCTTAATGTTTTATGTTGGGTTGATTATTGTGTGTACTAGTTTTTGAGGCGAGTTTGTACTGCAGTGTTGGTAAGGGAGGGAGGGAGAAGGGTGAAGGAGGGAGAGTGTGAAACGGAGGGTGGGAGAGAGTGAGAAATGGTGGAATAAGGGAGAGAGAGAGAGGGATGACTGGTGACGTGTAGGATGTGCCATTATTGTCACCACTATAACCAACACCACAGCCTCTACCGAGCCCCCTTGAACATAAAACAGGTGTGTGGGCCAGTATTGATTCACAGGTGTATGTCAAGGGGTGAGAGAGAATTGCAGGGTCATCTGTCACTCCCAGTACTTGGCCTTAAACTTGTTGACACGAGGAAAGGTCATAAACAGCTGACCTTTATGTCCACCTGTCACTCCTTTTACCTGAACTTACCTTCCCTCAGTAATCTACCTCCACCTGCACCAGTGATTCACCTATCACACAGTACCACCACACAAATAAGGTTACTTTAAGACACAACACAGAATCACTCAACATGAAGAGGTAACTGCAGTAGGAAACTCTCTCTACACTGGGAAAACTTGTATACAAACAGCCAAGGAGACGTAACCTCACCCCACACAACACCACCATCGCTACCATCACCACCATCACTACCATCACCACCATCACCACCATCGCTACCATCACCACCATCACTACCATCACCACCATCACCACCATCACTACCATCACCACCATCACCACCATCGCTACCATCACCACCATCACCACCATCGCTACCATCACCACCATCACTACTGTTACGTAATAGTGACTCGTAAAGTATAATAGTATTAGGATTAACCTGAAGATTAGCTACCCCAGTTTAACCCACCTTAACGCTAACATACGCTAACCTAATCTAATCTAACGTTAACCTCATCTAACCTAACTTATCCTAGAATATCCTAACTTAACCTAACTCTGCCTAAACTAACCTAACATAACCTCAACTAAACTAACTTAACGTAACCTAAATTAAACCAAATTAGCCTCAACTAACCTAACCTCCTTCTCAAATATCTAGGCACAACTAACATGAGCCACAAACCTTCACTCTAGCCATTAAATAAGTCCACCACACACGTGTAAACAAAGGCCTTGATAACAGCACCACACAGGGCCAGACGCCACGCTATGTATATATCAACGTTATCCTCACCTACAAGACGTAATGCGGGTATATCTTGCAGGGTCATGTGGTTAGGGACGCACACACACAATGATGATGAATAAAAATGTGGGCCAGGGTAATGGAGAGAAGAGGGAAGGAGAGAGGAAGGGGGGGTAAGGGAAAGGAGGGGGGAGAGAGAGAGGAGGGTGAATGGAGAGAGAGGGAGGGAGGAATCAGGTGACAGTACACTCGGTGGGGTGGGGTTGATTAACGGAGTGCGGTATATAATTGTCAAGGTAGAGTGGAAGGGCACCACTTGTCCAGGGGTCCGGCCAAACAGAGGGAAGGGCAGGTGTCAAGGTGTGGAGCAGGGGGAAGGAGTTGTCTTGGTGTGGAGTAGGAGGGTCAGGAGTTGTCTTGGTGTGGAGTAGGGGGAAGGAGTTGTCTTGGTGTGGAGCGAGAAGGGAACTCATCAACCAGAACAAAACTATTAAATTACAAACAAAATAAACACGTACAATAAAAGCTGCCAATCTTACAAACGCTGTGGCGGCAACATATACATACCCCCACCCCCCCACCCTTCCCTTACCCCCCCGACCCCTCCCTTACCCCCACCCCCTGCAAGAGGAGCTGGACATCAACACAAGTGAATGGGGGAAGAGCGTGTTGTTGGACGCGTTACAGCTGGCCGGGTTCGCTATCATATGTGTGTGTGGGGGAGGGGATGAACTTGACCTACTTACAGCCACAGAACGGGACACCACCACTCACTTATATATACAGTACTCTCTCTCTCTCTCTCTCTCTCTCTCTCTCTCTCTCTCTCTCTCTCTCTCTCTCAGGATGACACTACATACACACAGACAAAAACATACACAGAAGAAAAGAAAAATCACACACACACACACACAGTTAGATACACATAACAAAAATCTCTATAAAACACAACCACAACTTACCCACCCACCACCACCTACAGACTAAGCACCTGGGTTGAAGAATGAGCCTATGGGGGAGTTTAAGTCTGTAGTGTTAATCTTGAAAGAGTTTGAGACGCACTAGAGGGAGTGTGATGAGGCCTATGAGATGGTCAACACGAGGACAAGTACAGTACTACTTCATCCTGTGAGAGAGAGAGAGAGAGAGAGAGAGAGAGAGAGAGAGAGAGAGAGAGAGAGCAGATACATCACCTTCTATAGCCTTAACAACATCTTAGAGACACATCATAATATCACCTGAGATAACTTGCCTAAGTACAACACACACACACACACACATATTGTTGACGCCCCTTGTTATGACACAGGGACAATGCCATACTTATGTTGGTTGCGAGTGTGTCAGGGGGGTAGAGTGTCAGGGGAGCAGAGTGTCAGGGGGGTAGAGCGTCAGGGGGAATAGACATAGCAGGGGGGAAAGTATCAGGAGAGGCGACGGGATAATCCCCGGGAGGAGGGTAAAAGGCTGGGAACGATGCCCCCCCCCCCTCAACAAGGTCATCTCCAGCAGGAAGTGGAGGAGAACCGCACCCACCACTACCAACTTCCGAGTGACCTTCCCCACCCAGCCAGCCAGCCACCGCTAATGCTAAGTAACGACACTAACACCACCCAGGACTGTATATATTTAGCGTGTTTTATCTAGAGGTGAGGAAGAGAAGAAGGTAGAAGAATAAATTGAGAAGGTAGATGAGGAAATGGAGGAGGAAGAGACAGAGCAGGAGGAGATGGAGGACAAAAGAAGAAGAACAGGAGAAGGTAGAAGAGAAGATGGAAGAGGAGGAAAAGAAGGAAGGAGTAGGAGGAAGAGTAGGAGAACTAACATTGTCTCATAAGCCTCACGAACAATTGCACAACAAGGAAACATTGCAACAGTGCCCTCTCATCCCCGTCCAAGGCTCCAGGAGGGAGGGGGGGCTTCTGCTGCTGCTTCTACCAATTATTACTCTTAAGAAACTCTTTTATCTGTACAAATCTAAGTGAGTCCCGTCCTACAAGTGCAAGTGTCTGTCTACAAGAACCTTCAACTCTCACCATCGTTGTATTCCTACATTAACAATAACATTTGATAATTAATTTGATATATTCCGCATCAGTACACTCTTCTCTTGTGCTTTAATAATAATAATAATAATAATAATAATAATAATAATAATAATAATAATAATAATAATAATAATAACACCAAGAACAATAACAATAATAACAACAATAACAAAGGTGAAGGCAAAACACACAAACGTTATGGTAGACACATTGACAAATTACTCGGAAACACACACACACACACACACACACACACGGATATAAACCGGCAAAATACCATTATCACCTCTCAACCACGCAGTATAGTGTGCGTGGAGAGCTTACACTAGTGGGGCTGACAGTCGTCGGAGCAGACAGTCACAGAAGCGTGAAGGTTATTCCTGGCTTCAATATTCTCCTTTACACGGTACACCTACAGTATATGACTCAGCGTGAGGCCAAGTAGTGATGATTCTCTCACACATACACCTGAGGCCACGAAGTACACCTGTGACCCCGGGAACCACTCATTACCACATCTGAGGTTACGTGGTTTTATTAGCTGACCCTGATGGAAGAGGAGGAGGAGGAGGAGGAGGAGGAGGAGGAGGAGGAGGGGAGGAGGAGGAGGAGGAGGAGGAGGAGGAGGAGGAGGAGGAGGAGGAGGAGGAGGACAGGATGACTACATCTCACCACGTATACAATATTGCACAAGGAGGAAAAATTGTGACAGTGACCAAGGTGTTTTGCATGTCTGAACATCATGATTCACTCAGCAACACACACACACACACACACACACACACACACACACACACACACACACACACACACACACACACACGATTGAAAGAAGATCATAAGTAGGTGACAAAGGAGGAGGAAGAGGGAAGAATAAGAGAAGAAACATGATTATCACTCAGTATGACGAACGTGGAGGGGAAGCACGGGGAGGAGGAGGAAGGGGGAGGCGGTAAAGATGATAACCATGGACGGACGGATAAGATAATAATGAACTTCACCGGCAAGTTACGCAACAATTTTCTGTCTCCTGAGTGAAGGACCAGGTGGGTGGATGGAGGAGTGTGTTTGTTGTTGTGTGTGTGTTCAAATCATTAACACATGTACCCACAAGGACACATGACCAGCCATTTGCATCAGTCAACACGTGCAGGAAAGGAAGCCGCCGGCGTGAACGAACTGCACCACCTACTAGAGAGACTCCACCAGCTGCACAGGGGGGGGAGGGGGAGATAGGGAGGTAGTTAGGGAGAGAGAGAGCGGTTAGTAGACCCCCAGGTGGGAGTTAAGTAGGGGAGAGAGGGGGGAGGGGAGATAGGGAAGTTATGAGTCACTGGTTCTCTCAACTAATTGTAGCCTGTATAGATCCAGTTCCCGCCACCAGGTGAAGGTAGAGACATTCCAGGTATACACACACTGCTGGCACCACCGCCATCCTATACCTGTTAGTAGAGCTGGATTACTGTGGCGTGTTGAGATTACCACCACACACGCCATACCTGCCACAACGCGGTACCTGTCCCCTACCACAACACATCAACGCCTTCCACACACACACACACACACACACACACACTTATCTCACACAGCTTGCACAAGTGTTGGCTTGACTCATCTAAAAGTAAATACAAAAATCACATTAGCTTTGATTTATTCTTTCTGGTTAGATTAAGTTGGCTTAGGTTAGGTAAGAGAGAGAGAAAGAAATAGAGTGACATAACAACTACCATCACAGCACCGTAATTAAACTCTAGGGTCACCACGCACCAGCTTTCACTTGACGGCGCCTTCTCTCATACCATCTAGAGAGCGGCTTGGTGACTGGTTACAACTGACTCTTATTACATCATCATCTTCATGTATCATTCCTCCCTCCCCCCACTTGCCTAGATACAACCCCCCCCCCCTACACACAAGACCATAACTTCAATACTCCTATTTTACAAGTTAACCTTAAGACACTCTGGATTGTGTTACCCTTCCCCCTCACCCCAAAGATCTCCTCCTCACCCTCCAAGGTCTTCTCTCCCCTCACACCCCCCCAAGACCCCCCTCCCCCTTTCCCACCTTACCTATACCAAGAACACACTGAAATCCCCACATAAATAAAAACAAAAACAATCACATGTTTGTATTTCCAGAAGCACTCGAGTCCAGAGGTGTAGTAACAACCTGATAATGAATGAGATTAATTAACCTGGTCAATGAGGTAACTCGCACGGGAAATCTCCCCCCTCACCTTGGTTATGACAGATAACAATGATAACACCCATTTCTCTCAGAGACAGATTGGTGTTCTCTTTATCTCTCAATACTTAAGGCCGCTTTTCTCATCATTACACTGAATTATCTAATAAAGTGTCTTGATCGTCATACCCGCTGTATCATTATGTGCTAGTTTGTTGCGCATCTTTACTACGACGCGTCTATTTGTATTATTCATCCTCTCTTGAGTAAATAATTCTCCCTCTTATCCTTCACTTCCTTCTAACTCCACCTATCTCTCCCTCCTCCCCCCTCTCTCTCTCTCTCTCTATGGGTATAAAGGACATACAGTACAGTATCGATAATCACTACACCAGCGACACGGGGGTATAAGGCAGCGTCCGGTACTCAGCCATGGTAGCATCTTGGCTTCTCGTTACTCTGCCAAGGTCAAGTAAATATAGCGCCACTGGGGGGGTAGAAGGAGGGAGAGGGGACGGTGGAAGGTGATAAGATCCAAGGAATATAGGTTAGGTTGTATGGCCGCCCTTTCGTGATGAGAATGGTGCAGTTTACCCCCACAGCCACTCCATGCTTTAGTCTATACTGCTGGGGTGCACAGTGGGTGGCAACAGTACTAGGGAGAGGTCCTGTATCGACTCCATTTGTCCTTACGATCGTTATTGACTCGATATTAATTCCTTTATACTATACACACACGTCACACACCCTCCTCAATACGGACATTCATTCATCGTGTACGTGACCGTAGATAGAAACGGACGTGTAATCATAATGAAGCCTTCATCATTATGGATCAAGTTGCCCTGTCAGTTTGTGCTCATCTACTATTGCAACAGAGGATACGTCCCTCATCGTTAGGGCACAGTAGTGAAGGAGTAACCCCATGACATACACGTGTACTGTGGGAAGGGGGGCTGAGTTGGACAGCTTATCGTCCAAAGTTTGTTCACGTTTTGGCCCTTGTCTAACACCATTCACTGAGACACTGTTGTTCTTTTAGTGCACCAATCAACCATGAAAGTCAGTCAGTCATTAGGTCAACCAAAGACCCAAACAATACAACTACAATATTCCAACAGGACTTAAAGCAGTTTTTTTTTTACTCATTTCAGATACGTCATCCACCCAAGACTGATCGTTAACACCAGTTTACGCGGAGGAGGAAGGAAAGTTTTTTGGCGTACAGTATACAGAGTACCTCAGGGCGGGGATAACTCACCTGATTTTCAAGGTAAGTACACAATGAAGACTGATCCAGAACAACACACTGATTTATCCATTTATTTTTTTCTTTCATCAAGTGACGTTCCTGAAGGGTGTTAGAACGTGAACACGATAAGCAGCGTCAAGTAAGTGAATGTTAGTGATTCTTTACGATTGGTTTCAGTAACTACGTCGTGCAGGTAACAATAGCGACCTGTGACATGCTCTTGTCGGTGGTAACACAGGGGAAATGTTACACCCTCACTGAATTGTAAGTTGGGGGAATAAATTATCTCTAGGGGTATGTATGATACAGTTCACTTTGGTGTGTAGGGAGAGACAAATTCTTTCCTGAGGTGAACGTGGGGGTGAAGAGATTGTGTATGTGCGTAGGTGGGGAGGGAGAGAGAGAGATCACAGTACAATATACAAATTATAATGGCCCATTATAAACCTCGATCACACACGCGAGGATAAGATGATGATGACCTTTGGTGATTGTACGCAGTGAGCTCTCCTTCCTGTGTGTGATTGTTAACTGTGTTACCTTACATCATGGTGAGGGAGGGAGGGAGGGAGGGAGGGGGAAAGAGGGAAAGAACACGTGGAAGGGCAGAGAAGGGTAGTGGTGGAGGGCTCATACTAATGTCAAGACCCACAGGTGACACAACCCTTTTCTGGCTTCATCGTCCTCCTCACACTCACACACATACATATAAACCTACTGACACACATATGAGGGAACAAGGGTACGTACACATACACATTATTATCATGTGTACAGTCAGAGAGAGAGAGAGAGAGAGAGAGAGATAAAAGAGGAGAGAGAGAGAACCACTTTCATCAAGACCCGTCTATTGTGATGTAGGTAATGGAATACCACACCCCGAGGCTGTCCCCGTCCCCCTCCCCTGCCCCGCCCCGCCGTCCCTTGCCCCGCACCGCCAGTCACCAGCCTCCTCGTCACCACACAATGCCACTAATACTTTTGCAACAATCAGATAACTCGCTCTTATCCCCAGATCCTCCCATGAGTGACAAGATCAACTCGTGGCCTTGTGACGGCGACTTCGAATGACTTAATCCTTGCCACGTCTCACAAGAACGAGAGTATACACCGTACCTTATACTACCCCGTAAAGTGGCCACATTTTCCACGTTATTCTGGGACCACCTGAAGATTAATACCCCCAATTTATCCAATAAACATACAACTATCAGTGTACGCCTCAGCCAGTGTCGACTAAATAAAATTGGAATAGTTCCCCCTTCCTTCCACAGACCGGCGTTAACATTTTCTCTGATAAACACACATAACACAGTTCCAATTTTGATATCTTCATTGTTACTTGTAAATAGTCTAAATACATTGGCCACTTGATAGGGTGATGGATAAAATATATATACTGTAAATATTCATAGAACTTCTCACTGGTTCAACAAGTACATAGACAGTGCAAATAATACAATGGCAAACAGTAAGTCAATTTAAACAATGATATCAATGATAGCCCAAGAAAGCCACTCAAAGCTTATTTACGTTGGGTCTGTTCGTACGTTTGGAAGGACTTATCACATCTCAATAAATATACAAAAACAGTACTAAAAATCACCCTTCTCTTGCTGTAGCTTCATCAATTACGTCTACCGTTATAAATATGGTTGGTGAGGCAAATTATTAAACTCCTTCAATACATAAAGTATAAAAACAGCGCAGGACAGGCAAGAAAATTGGTGTGAAATTCATTGACGAGTCACCACAGAACCCAACCTATCGTGACTTTCCTATGCTTTGTGGCTTCAGGTAGGCCATTTAAACTATAATCTTCACACTACTTAATCTGTGATGTTCCAAGTTGTTTATTATTATTACTGCACTGTAAAGATTCCATTAAAATTCATATCTTTGAGAATTTCCCCAAGACAAATATCCACCTGTAAGCGCCGGGTCTTGGGTATACAATTTATCTTTCACTTGTATACAGTCGTATTATTTAAGAGCTTCAATGATAATAAGCTTTTACCGGGTTTCCTTGAGTTGCCCCTTGTTTAATACACTTATGTTAACCGTTGTCTATATACTGTACAGTACATGCATTGTGAGGGTGTATGGTGGTTGAACTTGTATGATGTGTTTTACTGATTATCTATCTAACTCGAGAATTCTACGTCCCGTTAGTGGTTGGAAGAAAACGGGTGTTACTAATGAATAAGAAAAAACGGCACAATGTCAAGGCTTCAGGGGTGACTACGCCAGTACACGGACAGCGTTACACTGCCTCTGACGCAAACACTTCACCATTTACAACATGAACCCACATGTTCTCAACCGTCTATAATAAAAGCATTGAAAAATAAAATAATACTAACAAACTAATCATCGCTGACATCATAAAAAAAAAAACAGTGACATACGTAGAGCAAGGTCAACAAACAAAGTATACAGTGGTACTTCAATTAGATCACCTGCAGAATCTCCACCCTAGTCAATTTCACCTTCAGATTAATCACCCTAATCCCCTCATATAACGATTAACCACCCTAATCCCCCCCCTAATTCCACCAGGTAGTGTTAGGGTGAAACAAGCTGGAAATCGCACACTTTCCTGTCATTGTCTAGGTGAAGGAGACATCCGTGTAGGCATCCTGTACACACACCACCATCCTCCCGATACTTCCTACTTACATGCATACAATACGCCCTACCATGATGCAGAGAGAGGCAGAGAGAGAGAGAGATACGACAAATTAGTCTTTTTGATCATAATAGTATCCACGTTTCATCGATAGAGTAACGTTTCCTAATTGTAGTAAATAAGATACGCCTCGTATATCTCGAGTAAGTCTGCGTAATATGCGTCTCTCAAAAGGAAGGATTGAGGGAGTGGGGGGGGTGTCTGCTTCAGGTCTTAATTTAACTCTGAAAAACTCCTCCAGCCTTCCTGTTTTCTTCACTTGTTCCAATAATATCGCTTGGTCCTCTGTTTATTTTTGTTTTAGTCTGGTATAAATTCTTCAGATATTTGTGTGTGTGTGTGTGTGTGTGTGTTGGCAGTGACAGTACTGTGTTCTATTACTGGGTGTTTCAACGACAGCTGACACACACACACACACACACACACACACACACACACACACACACACACACACACTTCCTTCAGTAATTTCACAGCTGGGAATCCCCGGTACAAACGCCCACCATTTACCAGAACTTAACAAACACTGACATTATATATTTTTACCCATCACCCACAGAACAGTTGCCAAATAGCACATCACAACGCGATATTTTCACTATCGACAGAGACACTAAATATAAACGATTCTGAGCTGCATCCACAATAATATAATTCACTGTGCTCTTCTACAACATTATGTGGTTGGTGTTGATGAATAATGATGTTAAATTTAGTTCGCACACACTTGAACTTACTGAAAGTCATGTGAGATCGCTAGAGTACGAATGATTGAAATGGCTAGACAACCTTGTGTGTGTGTGTGTGTGTGTGTCACGGATCAGGAATCAAGAGCTCAGCCAGCCCTGTGTTGATGGATCCTTGGGTCGTGTTGAAGGTGACATTCCCTGGATCGTCCTGCGGTGTTTTGATCGGTATGCAACCATCAGCACGCCTCCAGCCTCAACGTGTGTACGTGTTCCTGGGCACACCTTCAAGAGATGCGTACCAAGAACTGGATACCCGGGTTTTTACAGCCTCCAGTGCCGCCCCCCCTCCTTTCTCCTCTTCACAATACCTATTCCTCCCTTTCCTCCCTTATACCCTTAGTCACCTTCCCTCTCTCCTCTCCTATACCTTCCGCAGTACCCTCAAGTCTCCTCCCTCCCCCCCTTCCCTACACTCAGTCGCCTCCCTCCCCCTTCCCTACACTCAGTCGCCTCCCTCCCCCTTCCCTACACTCAGTTGCCTCCCTCCCCCTTCCCCTACACTCAGTCGCCTCCCTCCCTCCCCCTTCCCTACACTTAGTCGCCTCCCTCCCTTCCCTACACCCAGTCGCCTCCCTACCCCCCTTCCCTACACTCCCTCCTCCCTCGCAGGCACTCGGGGAAGAGTGAACGCGGCTCAACAACCAGTCTGGCGGTCTAGTGGCCTTGTATACCTCGTTCGACGCACACCTCCTACGCCACACTCGACGTACACCTACGCCACACTCGACGCACACCTCCCTACGCCACATTCGACTCAAACCTCCCTACGCCACACTCGACGCACACCTGCCTACGCCGCGTATTACATTTTGTTATCCATCTTTAATAGTGATAATATTGTGTTTATTTTCGAACGGGGAAGAAAAAAACATTTTTAGTAGTGAAGGAAAAAAAAGTGTCGTGTTTTTTTTTCATATTATCAGAGGAAAAAACTCCGTATTCTCCCGACCAAAAAAATGTCATAAATACAACAATAACGAAACTGTGTGTGTATATAGTGGTGTTGATGAAGAAAGCAAAAGAAATGTGTTAGTCGTGTACTCGGTGGTGGTGGTGATGGTGAATTTACACAGGAAATGTCACTGTATCTGGACGGAAAAAAAGTACAATTAATTAATTTATTTTGTTGTTTGTTTTTTGTTTTGCATAACTAAAGAGAGATAAAACCACACGACCTGAACATCAATTATTAGTGTAATGCAAGTTAATAACAGTATAAGTTATTATATGTTATTAATCTTACTTGTTAATGCTTGACAACTTGTTTCCAATCTGACGGACATGTTTAGCACCTTCACACACACACACACACTAGATATTTTCAGACGGTAAAACCCAATGCACTACAAGATGCTGCTCTTTCTCCTGTGTAATCAAAGGGCTTGGACTACAGCTACACAAATCCCGCTACATTAAACAAGACATTAAACCTACAAAACACGGGATGGCCATCACCACCCTACGTGCATGACATATAAAGGCAGGGAAGTGAAGGAATGACCCACAACGATTCAGGGAAGCTAATTGAGCCAGCTAGTACAGTATATAGGCTAACAGGACGTGTCCTCCACCTCACAGTTCATTAAGCAGTGACTGGTTCTCCCCGGGCCTCACAGTGGAAGTGATGGTGGACACATCATGGACTGTTTGTTAGCGGGTGATATGTAAAGTGAACCTGGGCACCCAGCACTCACAAAGCAATAACAAATGGACGCCGAGCAGGTGGCGCGCCGTGTTTGTTTATACTGGCCAGGCTGTCAAAGAGTTCGGTGCTTCTATCCAATGTTTTGACAGATCTAAACCAGCCTCGACACATAGGGAGGAACTTTCCCCAATTAGCATAGGTGAACATGGACTGACAATGACAACCAGTGAACACCTCGAGTAATATCCTGGACCCAGCACACCTCACGCCACCAAAATATATTTAACTAACTAACATGTCACCTAACTGCCCTGCCCGGTCCTACCAAACAATTACCACCACCACACACATTTAACAGCGAGTAATTAGCGGTTATAACTCGCCAGAAGCACCACAGTGTACAGCATCAAGTCTTTAATTACCGCGAGACATTTTGTGTTCTTTAACATGACGAAATCTCCTTTAGCAGGTACAAGTTAAACATTTCATGTATAGATAGTTATCAAGACCCCACACAAAACTTACGGGGAAATATTCTTAAGACTTATTGAAACAGAGGAACCACAAGGACTAAGAGTAAACTATTACGTCTTAGGTGAAGTCTAAGATAAGCCTATAGGCGACGGGTGGTCAGTGGTGGTGGCTGGTGACGACAGCTCCCCCTCTCTCGTGAAAGCCGCGGTCCTCTTAATAAACCTGCCCAGGCTTGACTCACCACCTGTCTCTACAACCAGACACTCCTCTCCTTCCTCCCACTGCCCCGCCACCTGCCTTACAATGGCGTGGTCAAGAGACGATCTTATGGACCTGTTCCAGCAGTACCTGGAAGGTAAGTATCCCGAGGCGGTCTATGTATCACGCTACCTTCTTCCCCCGTCGCCTAGTTCAGCAACACAATAATTTCATGTTAAAGTAACGTTCTCACAGAAAATGAACATAATAACTTCGGGTTTTGTTCAGTAAAGTGACATACAGTACAAGGGTCAACAGGTTAGCAGCAAAATTAAAATATGTTTCAACGTCAGCAACCCCCCCCCCCTGTACACAAGACCTTCAGGATGAATCTGCATGTTGCACCTGGACTGCAACGTACGGGCAGAGAGACAACCCGAAAGCATGTGTCCCTGGATACACCCGTGGGACACATTAATAAACTTAACACAGGGATGCTGCCTATAGCTGTGTCGTGAGGAACCGATCATAATAGATAATAAAACACAGAAGTTTAATGTTTCTTATTTAAATCATGTTAATCCTCGGGCCTGTCCTCCTGGTGTAGGGGGCGTGTGAGAGGACTCCCGTTGTGAGTGTCACTTCACCGTCACCAGTTCCCCCAAGAATCATAGAAAACATATTGTCTTCCTTTTACACGTAGGATTTTGTTTAACCTGAGACACAAGGATCAAAGACTGTATAGTATCGCTTAGAATCCTATCACCATAGGAATTATTTCTGTGTCTGCCCCGTGCTTGTCCATCCTTGTCAGCAGGTGAGTTTGAGGGGCCCGTCGTAATTTAGTTTAATGAGGCAGTTTATATAGGCTTTTGTTAATGGATTAGCTTATATTTTTACTAGGGAAAGATTTAACTAACTATACATATCAATAAAGTTAAATGATCAAGTGGGTTAACAAATTATAACATAAGAAAATAAGGAGTCTGCAATAGGCCGGTTGGCCTGTGCATGGCAGCTCCTGTCGAGAGTTACTACCACTCTCTATCATCCATGAATCTATCTAGCCTCCTTTTGAAACTTTCCAGAGTTCCCGCACTTACTACAAAGTTGCTAAGCTTGTTCCACTCGTCCACCACCCTATTTGTGAACCAGTTTCTTCCTATCTCCCTCCTAAACCTAAACTTATCCAACTTGAATCCGTTGCTCCGAGTCCTATCCTGCTCGGATATTATAAGAGGTGGCCAAGTGTTTACCGCCTTACAAGACATGGCAACACTGCCTCTCTCTCTCCCGACAACACCAAACAATTATCATCATCCCAGACACTTCCTGGTATTTAACAGGATACACCCCCAGTTACAGTCACCGATAAAAACATGATACAGCCAGTACCGAACACTTACAAATCAAAACAGTATCGATATAAAGTGTGTGTGTGTGTGTGACACTCAAGATGTCATCCTCATATACCCTTAAGTATTTACCCCCCCCCCCCGAGTTATTCCTCCGTATAGTCCTAATAAACGAGTATATTATGGCCCAGGAGTCTCATTTTCTCTTCTAATTCTATAAAATATTTGGTCAGGATGCAACTGTATGTAAACAAGTGAGGGATGACTACAGCATGTATGGATTGTTTGCTTGGTAGTGAGGATATGGTGGTAGTGTGTGTGTGTGTGTTTGTTTGGGTCGCCCACGTGACCTTGGCCGCGCCCAGCTGCCAACTACAACCTGTTCGTTCCCGGCAACCGTTCCCACAACTCCCACCATCTATCACAACCCCACATCGATATCTACGCCATATTAGTGTGTGTGTGGTCCATCACCTTCATTGGTCCATCCGTTTCTAGTATCGTTCCACCTGTCTCTATACCATTCCACCAAAAGAGACACAGATAGACAGACAGACGGACAAACAACACAATCCTCCAGCCAAGTTAATGAAGAAAATAATAATAATAATAATAAAAATAATAAATAAATAATAAAAACCACATCATTTTACCTTTCATCTTTGTGACTAACCTTTACTGCATCTTACTCACCTGGTGATGACGTACAAACATTCAACATACAGGTGTTATTATATAATATATCTTGATCATTACAACACACCAGGAACAGATAGGTAAAGTCCCCCTCCCCTCCCCTCCCCCCACCTCCATGTGAGTCTTGAACTTTACATTGTGACCTTAATCTTTGAAGCTGGAAATGGGGTTCTTGTGTGAGTCTTACTGTACAGTCCGTCCACACACACACACACACACACGGAACCAGATATTGTAAATTGCAAACTACCATATTGTCTCCTCCTCCACTGGTCCCAATATTCTTCTCAATAGCACTTTAAAACCTTCCAAATCTTCTCTTTAAAACATTCCAGATCTTCTCTTTAAAACCTTCCAGATCTTCTCTTTTTAAACATTGCAGATCTTCTCTTTAAAACCTTCCAGATCTTCTCTTTAAAACCTTCCAGATCTTCTCTTTAAAACCTTCCAGATCTTCTCTTTAAAACCTTCCAGATCTTCTCTTTTTAAACATTCCAGATCTTCTCTTTTTAAACATTGCAGATCTTCTCTTTAAAACCTTCCAGATCTTCTCTTTAAAACCTTCCAGATCTTCTCTTTAAAACCTTCCAGATCTTCTCTTTAAAACATTCCAGATCTCTTTTTAAACATTCCAGATCTTCTCTTTAAAACCTTCCAGATCTTCTCTTTAAAACCTTCCATATCTTCTCTTTAAAACCTTCCATATCTTCTCTTTAAAACCTTCCAGATCTTCTCTTTAAAACCTTCCAGATCTTCTCTTCCTCTCCTTAACTAATGGTCCATGTCTCATTTGCACATACTATTTCTGATACAATAATTACAATGTCATAAATCCAATCTTCTGACCACCATACTCTTCGTAAATACAAGAAACAAGTTGTACCAAAATACAAAATCATCTCGCCTCAATTCTTGTCCCCGGGTATTAATTAATCATCTCATATTAAATACCGAACATCAAATCAACTTACGTAAATCACCAAGAACTATGTAGCGCAGGGAGTGGTGGACAGTCAAGCTGAGACAAGAGGCTTCATCTACTGTAGATAGCAAGGGTGTGTGTGCCAGGGGTAGAGGAAGGGGGCCGGGGGATATGTCAGGAGGTAGAAGACGGGGGCAGGCGTGGGTGGGTGTGTGGTGTCAGAGGGTAGAGGAAGGGGGGCAGGGGTGTGTGTGTGTCAGAAGGGAAAGGTGAAACAAAGGTTTGTGTGTGTGAAAGGGGGGTCAGCAGCAGCACCCTCTATCATTAATCCTCAATTCCCACCATCCCTGCGCCAGACAATGTGGAGGCTCCCACATAAACCAACTTGGCGCCTAGGGTTGTCCTGATCAGGGAGGCGACACACACACAGTGACAATCAACAGTCCAGCAAAACTACAAGGTTATAACAGCAGTCTAACATCATTATCAGACTGTAACAGCAGTCTATTATTACTGTACTGCCAGACTGTCTTTCAAGCATAATAACAGTCCCCAGACTGTCTCAGGAGCCTAGCAACAATACCAAACTGGCCCATGAGCCTAGCAACAATACCAAACTGGCTCATGAGCCTAGCAACAATACCAAACTTGCCCAGGAGCCTAGCAACAGTACCCAGACTGCCTTACATTTCACAACCATCATCCCTTACGACATATCTTGCTATTGTGGTGAACTATCATCCATTAAACCGCAGCCGCAACCATCACTTGTCTCCTTCTCCTCCTTTACCCAATCTCTCTTATTCTCTCACCTTTATCTTCCATCTTGTATTGTCCTGTTTCTATTATCCATTTTCCTTAGCCTCCTCTACACTAAATATGGACCCATTCATCTCATCCACACTCTCTCTTCATCCATTTCTCTTCAATATCATCCACTCTCTTCACTATCTGCACTTCCAAACAAACTCTTCCTGTCCTCTCATCCACTAGCTCTTCATTCTTTTCATCTACAAACTTTTCCCTCTCACCCAATCTCTTTTCAATCTTTACACCATCCCTCTCATTCACTCTCTTCCCCTATGAACCATCCCTCTCACTTTATCTCCTTATATCAATGCAGCATGACTGATACTTTACCTCCATGTACCAAACCAATATGATAAACACTATTTATTGTAATGGGATGAACCATAGAATCGATAGCGCATTACAAACATGTAAATTATATGTGTCCACAGGGTTGGCTAACAGTACTGTATGCCTATCCAACATTTCAAGCATATATAAACAAATTGTGGCAAGAGAAATCGAAATTATTATTAAAATTCTGGTATTTTGATGATGAAACAGTAACCCACATTGTGTACAGTAATCATTCCTTTGAATAAGTCTTGATGAAACATCAGGAATAAAGCTCCATCTCTTAGTCATGTTTCCCTCACTACCACACTACCAGTGTACTGTACTACATGTATTACTTACCATCATGGGAACAGTCTAAAAGTTAAAGGTGTACTGTATAGAGGTTGACAATAATGTTTAGTAAGGCCCTGCAAACATGAAATCAAAATCACAGTCAGTGTCTTTATTCCCAGCATTTAAATCGTTCTTTAGTTTTCTTTTTGTCAAATCTAAAGTTGTAATTAGTAAAGTATACTAACTAAAAAATCAACTAAATTTAAACCTGGTGAAAGCCTTATTTGACTTTTACAATAATTGAATTCCATATAGTATATGTCCATCACACAATACCACATTTACTCATTTAATAAGAGTACTGCACACTGAAATACTTCAGCTACACCAACTTGTAATTCTTGCTCAAAGGAAGTAAAAAAGCTTAACATCTGGAACACTTTCTTAATTATTGTATGTCCATCATACCATCAACATGAACTGTCTTTAACTGAATTTTAGTTTCCAAACAGAAATACATTGTACTTATTTTTGCAGGCAATTTAGTTGGCATGATTGGCCTGGATATGCTGTGTGGAGCAGAGTGCTTTGAGGGCCCAGATGTAGGTGAAGGAGGACCTCCCACCCATGCACTGCTGTACAGAGGTGGTGTGGTGACTGTCATCAAAGCCAATTCTACTGGACTCACTTCCCGAGGCCTTACACCCTATCCTCACGTCAACTTGACTACTGAACATGCACTCACAGTCACCCGTACCCTTGCCACCTTACATGCCAACACATGCATAGAGCAAGAAAAATTGAATAAAAACTCCCAGTCAGCTTCAGCAACTCAAATGAGAAATACAGAGAGTGAAATTCTGTCAACAGCCTCAACCACAACAGGTACTGGGGAGAGTAGCACTAAGGAAAAAATTGACACAAGCAGTGACAACCCTGTGGAAAGAGTCTGTGTCAAGGATAAATGGACTGCACAAATATCTCAATTAGAAATTGTGGAGTCAAATTTGTCAATAATGGTGGACACCTTACAAAGTTCTGGTAGCAATGAGAGAACTGTTAGACGCCTGGAAGCTCTGCAGTCTGACCTTCCAACACTAACGCAGTTTTTGCGGTTTGCATCAGCAATGCAGACTTGTAAAATACCCAGTGTGGGTCCTGTGTGTGTTGGAGACATTTGGATCAAACCACAGGATGAGGAGGAGGACATAGTGGCCATAAGACTCAGAGGAGGACCAGAGTTGGAGAGTCCACCACTGAGAGATGCTGCCTGGGTCTGGCTCACTCTTCTTGGAGCAGATACTCTTCGTGACCGTTACATGGAGCTCTGTGACGACTACTGCAATGCTTTCAACAAGGTTCTCCTCCGTCAAGACGTCACATCTAGGGTGGAGGAAATCGGCTATTTTGATGTCATGCGAGACTTGGGTGAAAATTTCTTACACGCTTTCATGACTATAATCCACAAGTTCGTCTTCTCTGGCACTTGGTTCTTCGATCGTCAACTGCACACAGACGAAGGCCTTCAAGCACTGGTTGACGTTATTAGCTTTTTGGTGGATAATGGCATTGTTGGATCCATTTTTGTTATTTGATGCTTTCTCAACCAACCCTGTTTGACTCTACAAACTACCAAGTCAGCAAACTGCACAGCGATGAAGCCTAAACAAAGGCTTCAACAAGGTAAGCAGTGCTCATATTTCCTGAGTTTCCCAACCATGTAGCAAGTCACCTGATACAACACAGTATTACTCGAGATGCCAAGATAGTATCACAAGGTCTCTAATATGAGTATTAAACTGTACACTGTTGAACAAACTGATCCAAGTCAATGCATCACTGTGCCTTGACACCTTTGTTATACTGTAAGCTGTTATACACTGGTGTTTGTTACACAATAAACTAGTACTACAGAATTATGATCATATTCCATCTTTCTTTGTACTAATCTAAATTTTTTGCTGCACACCACAAGTAGCTCTTGATAACATTCAATACTGATGATAATATTAAAGCAATAAAATTATTATTAATTTCAGAAAACACTGTAGAGTGTTGGTCTAGCAATGCACCAGGAGTTCTTACAAATAATGCTTCAGGGTCCTTTCTTATTAAGGTTTTCTATAAATAAAAAATCATACCATGAAAAATATTACTAAAACTATAGTGACGTTTATCTAACTCTCTCATTTGTTAGTTTTATTTTGCCTCATTAATATTATTTGAAGAGATAAGTAATAAAGTTATAAAAAGTTGAAAAGATAATGTAACAAAATGTGTGTGTATGTTACTGTGTTCACCATGGAGTGGATGACATTCCATTGGTCAAGGGGCTGTGGAAACCTTAAATACTACACAAGACAGCATTTGTTTTATCTCGATGTTTTACCTCATATAGAATGGACTGGTCAGGGCGCACATGCTTAACAGCTAATCTTGAATGATTTAAATATAGACATATCCACTTTTTTGCTCTCCCATTATATTGTACTGTAATGTAAAATGAAAATGTCATACTCTAGCTTCACCCTTTACTAATACACAATCAAATTTTCAGGCTATTTATTCAGTATATTTCAACCATGTAATACTCCGGGTCACTCGGTGTGGCTGGAATTAATGCAGCACCGTACAGTAATATTAATTTTACGTACAGTGTCAGTGATAGTACAGTACTGCCAGATATTGATGCATTTGGGGATTTTCACAAGTGACACATTTTTAAGTTGGAATGATTCAAAAAATTTTAAATCTAGATCCATCCCTTGAAGACATACAGTACTGTACAGTATTAAAAGTGTTGTCCTCAAAGCAAAAATATACATCCCAAAACAGTATTATAAAATTTGGGTCCCCAACTTTAACATATTTTGCAATTTCTTCTTAAGTATACATCACACTGTACAGTACAGTGCAGTACTGGCAATTAAGGTCTCTTGCTTCAAAGATAATATTCAAAGTCAAATACCAAACCCAACCTTTAGTGAAGGTAACCCGCTTTCTTAGCTATTAGGTTCTCCATATAAAAAGACTAAATGCAAAGTGTAAATTATTAAAGCAGAGTTGTGGTACCCACCCCTGGATAGATCATAACACAATATAATGATGCCTTGCTACCATGTATATACAGGGGTATGTTAAATAATTATAATATATTTTAATAGATAGTACTTATTTTTGACAAGCAAATTGTGATGGTGGTAATAACTATTGTATAATTTAAGTCACAGAGTATCTCAGATCTCCATAATGTATATGTTAATGTTTTATTGTTACCGGGTATGTATTGAGACTGTAATGTACAGGTAGTGTCAGAGATCACTCGCAGCTTTGATCCAGTACGTAGGTTCATCACTGCAACAACTAAATCATTTCTATACTGTCTAAAATTTAATACTTGGTTCAAATCCTTCTCATATCATATGTATAATAATTTAAAAGAATCTCCTCGGGAGAAGTCTTGGTCTACTACTGTCTAATGCAACTCAGAATCTAATTACAGGTTGACAATCCCTTATCCGCAATCCTTGGGACCAGATGCATTTCGGTTTTCAGAATGGTTAGTTTTTTTTATTTTTTTTTATTTTTTTATTTTTTTACTGGGATCAGCCCACCCGGGCACAGGTCACTGACCCACATTGGGGCCTGGGGGCCAAAATATAATAATAATAATAATAATTATAATAATATCAATAATAATAATAATAACAATAATAATTCATAAGTCTAGGTCGTGTTTCGCACTTTTGATCTTTTTTTTCATTCTTGTATTTCATTTATTATTATTATTATTATTATTATTATTATTATTATTTTATTATTACAGTATTATTGTTATTATTATTATTGTTATTTTTATTTTATTTTTGTGTATTTTTTATTAAAAATTTTATTTACTACGAATAATTATTATTATTACTGTATTATCATTATTATTATAATTATTATTACTATTACATTTTCACCCCCAGGCCCCGATGTGGGTCAGTGACCTGTGCCCGGGTGGGCTAATACCAAAAAAAAAAAAAAAAAAATTGCTCCACAAAAAAAAACTTTCGGTTTTCAGAGCTTTTCGGTTTTTGGAATTTCGGATAAAAGGTTGTCAACCTGTATATAAAAAAATGACAGCCATCTGTGTGCCTCTGTCATGTTCTCTCAGTTTGGGCAAAAATTTATCTGATAACTACTGTCTGTTCTGGCATCTACAGTAGAACCAGAAAAACAATTAAAACTTGAAGAAAAAATTCAATATTCACAGAGACTAACAACATCTTAAATAAGACAAATAAAAAATTTTGCTCAATATATCTTAGTAGAAAATATTATAAAGTTGTATAACAAGTACCGGGTAACTTGAGACTAGCTTTTGTGAATCACTCTATTCCATACATATGTCTACTGTAAGGAAACTGTATGTTGTGTTGTGAAATTTATACACGTATACTGGTTGTAAAATTAGTCTGAGGTAGAGTTGTTTGAAGCTCTAGTAAAGCTGCCTCTCTTGATGATACTCACAACTGTTAATATAACTCATCTGCCTCAAACACTTATCAGCTACAACATA
This sequence comes from Homarus americanus, assembly GCF_018991925.1. NCBI lineage: Eukaryota > Metazoa > Arthropoda > Malacostraca > Decapoda > Nephropidae > Homarus > Homarus americanus. Next base: position 359,701 of record NW_024732537.1, read on the forward strand.
ATGTTAATTCTGTTAAGATTCCATTACATTTCATGGTACAAGTTTTTTCCTTTCATCATCATTTGTCTCATTTCATTTTACATACATAATCTAAGTTAAGAAAGTATCAATGGCAAGCCTGGAGTCTCAACTCCACACAAGTGTCAATGATAAGAATGGAGTGTGAATTTCACACATAGAATCAATGACAAAACTAGAGTTTGATTTTAACTTATCAACTTCTTAATTTATGGGGAAATATCTTTATATAACTGCATCACTGCCTCCAGTCTCCAGAACTGTGTACTGTACTTATGAATACTGAATATTTACATTAAGATATGACAACAGCTTCTTATTAACACGTACAGTATTTGGGATATGACCTCTGTTACGTCTTCCTTCAATGCTTCGATAAATGGTGCCTAAGACCTAGTGGTGATAAGATGCCAAATGAAATTTCATATACTGTAATCCTTTGTGATTCCCCTGTCTCATTAACCAGAGGAAGAATGAGACAACAATGATGCCCCCCTGTTACACTCCCTGATGTACAGTAGCTATTAACTATCTGTGCAGGTGGGGATCGATATGCTCCAAAATCTTACGTGTGACTAGTGACAGCCCTCATATACCAACAAAACATATCGTCCATGGTCTCATACTGTTCCTCACAAGGTATGCACAGATAGTTGTTTTAGCTACTGTACAGTACTGTACTGTGGCTAATATTCACACACAAAACTCATCACTGAAGTCAGCCTCGAAATCAATGATATAAAGCCACATTTAATTTATTTTTTACCTACAAAACCCTTTTCCAAGTTATTGAAGTGAAACAACATTTCCCAAGTATACATGGGCAGATATCACTACAGTATAAGCCACTATACAGAACCTGGCAGCAGCATAATACAGTACTGGACATGCAGTACTGTAATCACACAGCCAAGAACCCATATTGTAAATACTTGGTGCAGTAGTTACATTGGCTGATGTCTTATTGTAAATGAACTACAGTAATGTTCCAGTGTATTAGATACTGTATAATATAATATATTATTAGACACTGTATATAATATTGATGAAATGATGTAAACAAACAAAATTTCTATAACCTTGATATATGTATTAGCAAGTTGTGTTAAAAAACTATAATGTGAACTGTTAACTTTAAAGTGATAGGATGTTATGATTGTAAATTATATTGTATTTCTATAATGTTTTGAACACTGGATTCATTCTGTGAGCTGTCAATAGCAGCAATGTAATAAATATGTTTTCATCCCTTAATTTCTCTTTCCTTCACCCAACAGTACACTAACCTTACAAACTCTCCAACACCACACAACATTCCTTCACTACACTACCTTCTCATCCAGGAAGTGTTTAACAAGGGCTAAAGCTGAAGACCAAGAATCCCTTTAATGAAATAATTTTGGAGACATCGCAGAGCATGGGTGTTGGTCCCCTGTGTCTGGCCACTTAAGAGTTCACACAAGTTTGGCTTGGCCCATCGTGCAACACAACACACAGTGGAAAAACTACTTGTTTTTTCCAGTTTTCCTCACAGCTGGATATTACACACTGAACCCGAATTACTATCATAGATGTACAATATTTGTGCTTAAGTGCAGGTTAAATAGGCTTGGGAACCTAACAACCATTTATAATATTGTAAGTAAAACAATTTTGAGTTCCGAGTCCAAATGAACGACATACCATTTACAAACAAGATGAAGGATTACAATCCGTTCACAACCAAGAGACTTCCTATACTGTATTGTTCCAATTATACATTTGGTGATATACTGTATTAATCTTCATTGAAACCTCTATTCAATAGAAGTCCATTAAATGAAGGTGTCACTGTACTGTATTGTATTTAGTTTGGTTCACTTTGGTTGTGTCTCATGTCTGTACAGTATATCAGCCCCCAGGAACACATACTCCAGGTACAGTATAACATTAAGTCTAAGAGAAAACCTTTATCACTTTACGCACAACTCCCAGGGAACACATCCCTTTTGTATAGCAAAGACTGACTGTACTAATATATGCAATCAGTTGAAGAGAGACCAGCAGCTCTTGAGGACTGTCTGCTATGACTGAGAAAATAGTTAGAGTGGAAACATGCATATGGAGGTAATTTAGGCAAGGGTAAGTGATTTCTCTTAATTTAGTGGTAACATTCACATCAATTGAAGTTTCTTTTTCTTAACTAACACCAAATAAAATATAAAAGTGGCATCCCCATAGTGAAGTGGCTCATCACCATCAACTTTATACGGCCATCTTCCACGCTCGTGTGGGTTGGTTGTGATTACCTGGTGGCAGCTTTCCAACACATAATCAGCCAACAGTGGAACCTTGTGATCATAGACTGTGATCCCATCAAACATTGTGGAGTTCTTCAAAACTTAATTTACCTTTAATCTTTAGTTGAGTTGCTGCTTTAAGGAGTCCAGGAAGATCATTGGATTTTACGAGCGTCTCCCCCTTGTACATGTAGTTGATCAGACCACGGAGTTCTTGTATGGAAATATCCCGAAGAACAACTACTGGGTTGGCTTGTGTCACAGTCTTGAACATCTCCTCAAAAGCTTCACTGTGGGATAACAAAAATGACATAACATTAGTCAAAATATAAGAACCATACAGTCCTCCAAAGAATATAATACAACCTGCTTTTCTAATAATATTCTACTTAAAAATGGAAGATTATAAAAAAATCCCAAATATTTCCAAAAGGACAAAACAAATTCCTTTTCAAGATAAAATGCAGACATAAATGAAAGAATGAAACATGAAGTCCCATTGCAAGGCTAAGAGAATAAGACAAGGGACCTGTAATCTCTCCTGTCACTAAACAACAATTTCCTCTTACCATTGTATACTCTACCGGCTTAACCTTTGAAGGGATAAATTAATAGACAATGCAAGAATGATCAGTTATGTGTACAGTATTAATGTTCATAAATCTACAAATATAACTAAGCAATCAGGGTTGTCATAACTCACTCCAGCCACACCATCGCCACTGGAATGGGAAACCCCAGCCTCATGATTTAATTTATCCGTTCGTTTACTATTTTATTAGTTTATCAATTGATGAAGGTCCTGAACAGTCTTCGTACCAAATTTGACGAATTTTTATCCAGAAGTTTCTGAGGTATGATAATTTTAATGAATGCACATTTTTGGTGTCAGTAACTACAGTTAATTCCTAGACAAGATTTAACTTCTGTTATATGTAAACATGTTTTTTGGCAACTGAATAATTTTTGTAAAAAAATCATCAAATTTGCCATCATTCTTTGGAGGAACATGACATTACAGAAAAAATGTAAAGGTCAAATTTAATGAGTCCTTTATCAAGGAATCTAATGTAACAAGGCCCACCTCTTATAATATTGCAATAAGTGTGATTTTTTTAATTTTGACTTAAACTACGAATATTACCATTCTGTCCAGGTAAGTTGACCTCTTACTAAACCCAGAACTGGGAACCTTCGTCATAAAAGCTGGGTTGTGAGACACTCACCCAAACCCAATGAAGAATCCCTCAGAAAAGGAGTCTCAAATAACTATCTCACTGTGAAAAAACCTACATATTTTCTACAAATCATTATGGCTGACCTAAAAGAAGAGTTAGGTGTGAATTACCTCATGTTCAGCAGATTTCCTTCCTCTACTGTCCATGAGGTAAAGACCTTTTCCTCTGATAACTCCTTTCAGGTTTATAGTTGCACCAGGGAAGGTTCATCATCACATAACTAAACCTCAACAACTACTGTCAGATCTCCAGGGTCTAGATTGACAGCTTAGTGTGTGCATTATAGTACTCAAGCTGCCAAGTGAAAGGTGACTCACCATAAACTTATCATAAATCTTCACATAAATTATCTATGTACAATATACAAGTAGTTTCTGAAATTATCAGCACCATACCTGCATGTAGCCAAGACCAGTCGATGAGCTTGAATGAACTGACCATCAGCCATGAGAGTACAGTCAGTCAGTTGATTATGACGCAACAAGCGCTCACACACGGCCAAGAATCGTGTTTCAGTGTTGGTTGCCCTCAGATGTAAACGATTCATCTTCCTGGCACTGAAAGAAATAAAGATTGAATTCTGTGCACGGAAACATGTAATTATAATTATTCCACAGGTTATTATGACGTACTGTATTGTATTATAAACTGAAAACTAAATTTGCAATCACTCACTAGTCCAACTCTTAAGAAAAAAGAAGAGTTTTAACACCAAGATTGATCCTGAAATTTAATTTTATAAATGAGCAAAGATCAGGTAAGTTAGATTAGATTAGGTTAGGTTGGATCAGGTAACAAACACATGGAAAGAAAAACAAGTCCCAGGGGTGAAGCGACAGGGCCATACCCAAATTATTGACTACGACTAAATTTTAAAAAATAAATTGAAAAGGAGTTTATCCTTCCCAACCATATTGAATTTCTCAAATGCTGATGTTTGGTATGGCAAATCCCACTCAGGACTCTTCTCATTCAAGTTTTTTTTTGCAAATTTGAAATTAATGGAGTTCAATGGTCCTTTCACACACACGTCTGTTGAATTCCATTGATATCTCAGTCACACGACAAAAAAATCTCAAGTGAAAGAGGCCCAAGGAAAAGGGATGGGAGTCTTCGCAAACACACTAAAACACATGCACTCCATGACCTCAGTTATAGGACCAGACAGATAGGGTAAACACCTCAAAAGGAAGGACAGAAGTAATCTGAGTTTCCTGGTGAAATCTCCGTTAGCTGGAACAATTGGTGCAGAGCACTTACGGGAATGAGAGATTTCCGGGTGACAAGACAACTCTCTCAAAGCTGGAAAAAAAATCCCTTATCCCTGGAATTTTCCAGAATTTCCAGGTATCGAGAAAATTTTCTTAGAATTTTCTGGGTATCGTAAAAAAAAATGAATTTTTCGGAAAATGAACCCCTCGGAAAATCATTCCCAAACGGTATTTTCCGGAAAATTATGGCTTTGGGAACGATTTTCCGAGAAAATTTCAATTCCGTTTGAGGGATTCTGGCTAACAGTGATATTACTACTTGCTTAGTTAAGTAGATTTCAGAATTTATCCTTGATTTACAACTTGATACAAACATTGGGTGATTCATGTACACTACAGCCAGCTAGAAAATGGAGGCAGGAGGCATTATGTGTGGTATGTAACCCCCAACAGGAGCCCTATAGACACCTGCCTCACACCGTTTAGGAATAAACCTTAAGCTCTCCAAGACCACACAGTCTGAATATGTCTGGAAAGTAACTGCTAACTTAAGTTGCCACCAATAAACCTTTCTTTGTAAGATGGACATAATTATGAAACCAGCCACTAAAAACATCCAACCGTGATGTGCCACGACTTACGACATCCAACCGTGATATTCTTTATTTACATACAGTATTAATATTTTATTATCTTCTATTACAGTATTGTCTACCTTGATATTATGTAAGTAAGTGTTCCTCAAAAAGTTTTGCACCACATACTGTGCATTGATAAGTGTAGTTTATAAGGACTATGAGAACCAAACCCCATTTTCCCCAAGAGGTCCATGTAAATTAAGTGTGCAGTAGTAAACAGGAACCTAGCCCTGCAAGCTTACAAGCTTCTACTATATTTGCAACATTAACAGATATTGATGCTTATTACCTGTCTCCCTGAAGCTCTCCCAACTTGAGCTGGGGATGTTTGCCACGGAGATGACGCAGCATTGACGAAGTGTTCCCATGCTTGGCCAATTTCTCGTTGCATATTCTGCAGCTCACTTTGTCAGTGCCTTCCTCCTGGAAATGCTTCCACACTGTTGATCTTTTCTTCTTTACTGAAGGCAGAACAATGTCACATCAAACAAAAGTCAATGTTTCCACAAACAGTAATAACAATATGAAATTTAATTCAATCAAAGATTGGAAGCATTACAGATCGATACAGATGATGTCCATTAGCCTGCTTCACTGTTACAAGAAAATGGTGGTAAAAAAAAACAATTTTTACGGAAAAAATCGTTTCATGTGCACTAGATTATTACAGTATTTATACCTGTTTTATGACTGAAAGTACAAGTGTTACCATTACCCTGATAGTGTTTCACTTTAAAGATCTGTCATACATGCCTCAGTTTGGATGTTGTACAATATTTTCTGAAAAGACAATTTCAGACCCATTCATAACAGGGAAATATATTTGTCACTGAGTCACAAGGTCCATGATCAAGGGCATGATAGGTTGTGTTCTTAACTAAGGCAGAGTGTTTTAGGAGCCACAGCTGCACCCTCTCATCTTCCCATGATCCCAAAAATAATAACCCAGGACAGTCATCAATATTTGGTCACAAATGAACTATGATGAAGGATGTAATGCATCATCAAACTGGTGAACGTTTACACTCGGTGAGATAAAAGTTGGTGAAAAATTTAATAAACTTTAGTCAAACCTAAACAAAGACCAAGAGTACAGCATGACTAAGAGCTGTACATATATGGTGGTAGTTACCTGAGCTATCTAGTGGAGGAACAGACTCCACCACTTCCTCTACTTGCTGCTCCTCCATCTGCCATGGGACCCCATCTGCCACAGAGGCCCCCTCAGCACCAAGGAGACAATGCATCAGCTCTGGATGCTTCCCCCGAAGGTGTCGGAGCATCATTGAAGTGTTCCCATGTTTAGTCAGCTGCTTGTGACATGTCCTGCAGGACACCTTATTGTCCCCTTCCTCCTCAAAATGCCTCCACACTGCAGATCGCTTCTTTTGCATTGTAAGTGCCTGTAAAAATGCACAAAACTTAATCAATTACAGTACTTTACTAAATCTATGGTACAGGTGAATCATTATTGAATGAATTATGTCAAACTGATTCTCCAAAAATAAACTACAGTAATGATATTGATCATACAAGCACACTCTTCTTCAGGTACATTAAAGAAAGTAGACACCCACCATACACTTTGATGCCATGCTGAGTGTGACTAATGGACAACGCAATACATGCCGACAACCTAACAAACTTTGTCTCTCTGTCACTTGCCTACAAAAATATACTGTAATAGTAACCTTGATTAATAATAATAATAATAATAATAATAATAATAATAATAATAATAATAAATAACTTCCATCCTAAGTTAGGTAGCTAAGTTTTGTTGGTTCAATTGTACAGTATTGTCAATTTAATACATAATTGTACTATTACTTTATTAGGAAAAATGCAAATCCTACCTATTATTATTAAAAAGTATCGTCTTTCTTTTGTGGGATATTATTTACGGGCAAGACATAGGTACAATGACCAAATGCGAAATGTCAATGTCTATTGGTACGGCAGCCTAATGCTAACCTAACCTAACAGCCCTGCATTTTGTGCATGCGTGATTCTCTGCCGTACCATTAACCACATAGTCCGTCAATATGGGTGACATACCTGGATCCAGCGTATTATTATTATTATTATTATTATTGATTTTATTATTATGTTTTTAATATTATTATTATTATTAATGTTACTACAATTTTAGCATTATTATTGTTGTTATTACTTTTCTCAATAACACTGTGTATGAAACATCAAATTTGTTTTATTTATGAGTCCAGAAATGCTTATTTTTTTCTACAGCTTCTTTAGATGGCTGGTTGATCCAGGCTACTATTCTTAATAACAAAAAAAATGCTGAATTATACCCATAAACTACTTTTCCGTCTATATGACCACTTAACCTAAGCTATAACATATGGACCACTTAACCGAAGTTAAGATTATAACCTATGGACCACTTAACCTAAGCTAACTACCTGAATCTACTTTTTGGGGGTAAGGTTCGAGTGGTTCACACTGTACACATTAAGAAATAAACCATAAGTCAACACATACAGGATCAGTTAACATCCAATGCACATAATAAGAGAATATTCCACTTGATTTAACTAAGTTCCCTCCTGTTGTTCTCCTCCACCAACTAAGCCTTTTAACTATTTTTTTCTCCATATTTCCATGACATATTTATAATTGGCGAGTAGATGATTTAAGACTGAATAGCTAAAGTGAATACCTACCTCATATTTCCCACATGTGTGCGTGTTCACAACTCAATAATATTCAAAAGGATCGAATCTTCAAGCATCATGTTAGTGAGACTTTACCCATGAACCATTTTTCGAAAAGATTCACCCTTACCATATCTATTTTACCATGCAATATTACCCCCAAGAGTTACCTTATGATATAAATGCAACATCTTCAAAACGTTATTGTTACCATAGACTTTGTTTTCAAGCGATAAATTTGATTGATATTCATTTTATTGGTGAAAAAGTTGGGTGGTTCGAGGCCGTCAAGTTAATATGGCGTACATAACAGCTTCATGGTCTTGCTCGAAACATTTATAAACTAAGTCTTGTGCTGTTGTACTGACCCACAGCACAAGGCACTATAACCTTACTCACCACACACTGTACCTCACTCACTCACCTTCTTCACCAGGTATATCACGTTAAACTCCTCAAATGTAAACAAGCGTCACAGATGATTACAACTGATGATAAGTACTTGGCTTTCTAAAACACTTCTATCTTTTCGTTTATGACTATTCTCAATATAATATACAAATTTAATACACCATAAAAAATCATATAAAATAAAAATTATATTTTAAGTAAGCTCAAAGAATTATTTTACTGTACTCGTTGTATTCTCAGAAAATGTTTATGGCAGACGGGTTATCGGCAGAGTGTGACACCTTAGCCACACATGGTGATGGTCACACCTTGAGCCACACATGGTGATGGTCACACCTTAGCCACACATGGTGATGGTCACACCTTGAGCCACACATGGTGATGGTCACACCTTCAGCCACACATGGTGATGGTCACACCTGGTGATGGTCACACCTTCAGCCACACATGGTGATGGTCACACCTTCAGCCACACATGGTGATGGTCACACCTTGAGCCACACATGGTGATGGTCACACCTTAGCCACACATGGTGATGGTCACACCTTCAGCCACACATGGTGATGGTCACACCTTCAGCCACACATGGTGATGGTCACACCTTCAGCCACACATGGTGATGGTCACACCTTGAGCCACACATGGTGATGGTCACACCTTCAGCCACACATGGTGATGGTCACACCTTGAGGACTATAATGAGCCAATTACCTGGGGATACTTGTTACAATATATGACCAGAAAAGATTCGAGAGTAATTATTAACATAGATAGATTATTTATTTCTTCTGAAGTTAGCTAAATAAGTGCCATCGGTTGTCATTGATCACTGATATTCTATAAACGCTATATCTTATAAACGACGTTAAATTGACATAATGATAAGGAATCTCATGGCTCTCGATATAAGATAAGGAAAATCACTTAGTACGCTAACTAATTTTACGTTTAGTGTTCTAATGTATTCATTCTCTTTCTTTCAAACAAAGTTGACATTTTGTTTTCGTATGTTGTATCACCTGAAGATTAGCATAGTGGACGAATGAAGTTACCAAGAGTGGGTAACAGAGTGCCAGTACATGTCCTGATGCCCACAGTGCCAACAATGCATGAAAGAGAGCCATTGCATGCCCACAGTGCTAAAAGTGGCTAACAGAGACGTGAACTACCTCCTAAGCTGCTAACAAGCCCATCAGTGGCGAAATTAAAATAAATTAGAGTACACAAAAGTAATAAAAAGGTAAAGAAGTTACCCTTAAAAGAGTTTCGCTTTCTTTTATTCTAACATAGAAAATGGACGTAATAAACAATTTCATGAATGAGTTTAAATGTGAGAAGTAAATGACTGAATGAGTTAAAGGTGTTACCGTAGTATTAAAGAGACAAACCGTGTATCACTTTAATTAAATGCCAATAAAAACAATAACAATAATAATAATAATAATACAGTCAACGTCATTGCGAGGAACACGTCAACCAAGAGCCATAAGTGGTGAAGAGGATACAAGTAAAAGAAATGTGTCTTAGAATTGTGTGAACTATTGATTGATAAGACAAAATTGTCGAGATTCGGTTAGTGCCAATAATAGTTATTATAATAATAATAATAAATATTATTATTATTATTATTAACTATGCATAGAATAATTATCGTTTAGTTAATTCAGGATAGACTTATATTAAAGAAATTAACCTTAGCTATAGGAATTTCAATAACAATAGTTCTACAACATGAAACTGTATTAAATTTTGGCAAAATGAATTTTACGTTGCAATTTATTAGCAAAAAATTATGAGAATATATGGATTTTAGGATTATTAGAAACCCTAGTATATATTGATTAGGTTATGTTAGATCAGGATATGTTAGGTAAGGTAGGTAAGATTAGGTTAGATTATGTTTGATTAGGTTAGGTTAGATTAGATTAAGTTTGGTTAGATTGGATTAGGATAAGATAGGTTTGGTCACAATATATTAAGTTAGATTTATTTTAGATTAGACCAGGATAAGTTAAGATTTGGTTTGGTTGTGTTAGGTTCAAGACCTATTTCACAAGTGATGTAATTCTGCATTATATCCATTTTTAGGCATATAAAGCACTGTAATCACGCACACTCACATTTTATTTGCCTGAAAACAGAAAATTTATGTATACGCATTAATTATGTATATAAAATAACAGTACTCAATGGAGGTAGAATGTTAGCCTATTTGTAAAGATTAATTTTACACGAGAGGATGAAGATCCGGAAGATAGTGGACGAGGAGGAAGGAGCCAAGTATTACAAATGCAAATATTAGGGGGGGGGGTGACCTGGTCAGAGCAATGACCCACCAAACAATGGATTACATGTGCGACCTTGATTTTGACCAGAGCAAGTCACCGTCTGGTGAAGTCATGCGCGTGGCTGGACTCTTTCCTTTTAAAAATGAGCTGACCTCTTATATCTTTCGACCTTGGACCCGTGTCATGGGATCAAGTCCTGGCTCGAAACACAGTTGAGAAGGATGTTAGCCAGTGACCCTCACGACCAAACATCGTAGATTTCCTCCGGGTATTTCCTGTTTCCTCTTGTAATAACTCTGGACACAAAATATCGTAACAAAGTAACAAAAGAACGGCTGATAAGTGGTGAAATAACAAATTAACAGGGAACAAACACTGTGCAGTAGTTGAGGCACGGTATACTGAATAAGGTATACGAAGCACAGAACCGAGGTGAACTATCTCGGAAAGTAGAATATAGGATAAATAAAGTTACGGTTCTCGGTATTGCGAAACAGTTTATCCGGTGTACAGTCAGGAACCGAAGCTATTTAATGAGTCGCTTAAGTACAAAAACCGAGGTCGACCACTCTTGAAGGTCACTTACTGACTGACAACACGATAAGTCACAGCAGATAGATAATTATTCCGTGTAATCGTTTTATATAGGCCTATATATATATATATATATATATATATATATATATATATATATATATATATATATATATATATATATATATATATATATATATATATATATATATATATATATATATATATATATATATATATATATATATATATATATATATATATATATTATCAAAGGTCAAACATCATTATACGTTGAACTATAACCAGATTTCTTTGTATCCGTGCCAGAAATTTTGAGCCCTTGATTAACTGTTCTTAAACATTTAATTCTCTGTGTATCATTGCCTGGTTTCTGTCTCTTATCTGGTTTATGTATCATTAACTATATGACCTCTATATACCATTAGATTATATCTCAGTTATTTCATCAACTCATCATTAACTTGTTTCTGTTACATCATTGTATTAGGATGGTTAATCTTTAGGTGAAATAAGCTGGGGTGGAAATTCTTCAGGTAATCTGTCGTTACCACTTTTGACATACAAACAAACTGTGGCCTTTGTGTATCTGAACAGAGGAGGAACTAAACCCATAATAAGCGAGAGAGAGAGAGAGAGAGAGATAGGATGTGGAGAAACCCAGGAGGACGTGAAGGAACATAGGCTAGGGGTTGGGGAGGAGGGAAGTGTGGGCCGAGGAGTTGGGGGAAGGAGTGGGTGGGCTGGGAAGTTGGGGGTAGGGACGGGTGGGGCACGGGACTCGGGTGGAGGTGGGGAGGGGAAAAACAGGATGCTGGGTGAAGTCTTAATATGTCCTTGAGCCACAGTTACCTGCTGGTATCTGTGATGCGGGATACATATAAACAAGTTTAGGCTGATAATGTTGGGGAATAGCTGGATCATGGAGGCGCCTCGGCTGGTGTAAACTTGAACCAAAATGAGTCGATGGAAATTAATCACCATACACTAATAAACTAATGCACACAACAATATATTTGTTAGTACACTTATTACCATTGCATAACGTTATAAGTGAAATACGGCTTCATTAGTAATACTGTAATCGCCGCCATTTGTGAGTCTGTGGATCACTAACTAGGCACGGCCGTGTTGAAGTTACCAACGTGAGCTCCGATAACCTTTCAAGTAGGTAATGTTATATATAAGCATACATAAATATTCACTGCACTCCTGAATATATTATTCATTGACTACGTCAAAGAAGTTTACATATGAAAAATGCAGGATATATTATGAGTATACTGTATATATAAGGTTACAGTATTCTTTTTGTATGTGTGTGTGTTCTTGAATCAAGAGAGCCCACTGGAGACATACGGATGTTTCTCCCCTAACTTCTGTTCCAGTAGATGATTCAAACAAGACGCCTCAAGCTTCTCCTTGTAATAACTGTTCATTGCACATTTGATGTAATGCTTTGTTTGTTTGTCTTTTACTTTTGTTCATTAGAATATTTCCATAATAAGAACATAAGAATGGAGGAAACTGCAGCGGGTCTATTGGCCCATACTGGGCAGTCCCATTTACACCCAACCCCTATTGCTCATATATCCATCCAACCTATGTTTGAAGCTATCCAGCGTATTCGAGTTAATGATGATATTTGGTAACTTGTTCCACTCGTCTACTTCTCTATTTCCAAACCAATGTTTACCTATTTCGCGCCTAAATCTAAATTTGTCTAATTTAAAACCATTATTACGAGTTCGCTCCTGGTTGGATAGTTTGAGTACCTTTGTAATGTCCCCTTTGCTCAGCCCTGACTTCCATTTATACACCTATATCATATCGCCCCTCACTCTACGTCTCTCGAGGGAGTGCAAATTGAGATGCTTTAACCTGTCTCTGTTCTCAAGGTTCCTAATGCCCGGGATTAGCCATGTCATTCTCCTCTGAATTCTTTCCAAGGATTCTATATCCATTCTGTAATACGGTGACCAGAATTGAACTGCGTAATCCAAATGAGGTCTCACCAGCGCAAGATATAGTTTTAGGATGACCTCGCTAGTCTTGCAACTAACACTCCTTTGTATGAACCCAAGTACTTTATTAGGCTTATTTCGAGTAAATACACATTGTTTACTTGGCTTAAGATTCCTACTTATCATTACTCCTAAATCTTTCTCGCAGTCGGATTTCTCAATAACATCGTTGTTCATCTGGTATCTGGTTTCCCTGTTTACATCTCCTATACTGAGTACTATACATTTGTCAACATTGAATTTCATCTGCCATTTTTCAGACCATTCGAAAGATTTGTTTAGAGCTTTCTGTAGTTTTGCTGAGTCCTCGCCAGATTTAATGACACGCCCTATTTTAGTGTCATCAGCAAATTTACTTATGTTGCTGTCTACGCCGATATCTATGTCGCTTATGTATATAATAAATAATAATGGTCCAAGTGCTGAACCTTGGGGAACTTCACTAGTGACGTTTCCCCAATCGGATTTAAGTGCCGTTAATGCTCACTCGCTGTTTCCTGCCCTGTCCTGTCCTGTCCATTAATACCATGAGCCTCCACTTTTCTTATTAAGTCTTTCGTGGGGGACACTGTTGCTGGGAGTACTGTATTGTACGTAAAGAGAATACTTAGTTATTTAGGTCAATAGATTACTGCATTTCTCGTGAAGATTAGAGCGAAGAGAAACTAGGTGTACATTACTGACAATTGGTATCCCAAAGATTCTTAAAATGTCAGCAAATCTGATTTCTCCGGATAATACTGATCATTTAAATATGCTTTCTTGATCACTCACGAAAATATAACATACTGACAGCACTTAATTATTTTTATGTGAAGCAAGAAGCACCCGAGAAGTGAAAGCAATATAGTAAAAATATAATGGAAATTGTCTTAGCTGTTAATAGGCAACATGGCATCTTCTTCTTCACTTTCACCTGCACCCCAGGCCACCCCAACTCCAAGTCCGCAGCTCCGCGCAGTTGATCTAAGGGCGTACACAAGTTCGGTATAGCGTCAGTCTTAAGGGTACATTTATCTCACGGGTGTATTACCTGACTATAGTAATCATATTTCTTATATACTTACAAAGTACTCAAGTGCAACACAAAGTTAAAATGTTATTTCTTTGGTGAGTTGTTCAGGGAATACTTAGAAGTGCAGCAATATGTCAAGGTCGGTGACTTGGACTTTGTTGGTGGTGATCGGGCTCTTCTATGTCGTCACAGCCGAAGAAGAAACTAAATTTAAATGTCCCACGAGTGCCAAATACTTCTTCCCGTGTTTCTGTACTAGAGGAGGTGAAAATGGTATCTTCCTTCGGTGTGAAAACACTAACCTTGCCTCCGTAGCTGTAGGCCTCGCCAACGTGAGACTCCCCATCGAAGAACTCCACTTGTACAAGTGTAACTTCAAGAAGCTGTACGGTGATGTGTTCAGGTCTCTCCTACTGCACAAGGTGGTGCTGGAGGACACACCAGTCTCCGAGGTGAACGGTGACGTGTTCGAGCCTGTGGCGGACATCCTTACAGGTCTACATTTTATCCGCGCGCCCCTCCAGGATCTCCCTGAAGCAGCCCTCCGTCCTCTGAAGAACCTGAAGGTAGGTTGTGGAACTGAACACCTGTTTTCGTCAATACTAACAAGTAACGTCCCTGTTACTCTTTACTCCGAAGTCCGTCTACGATTTCGGCAACACCACATCACTATTCCGCCATAATTTTTGCTTGTATTGGGGAAATGTTTTTTGTTTCTTTCTCGGAATTAGGGCATGATATAGCATGGTAATACGATTCAGGGCACCCTCGCGCTATACCCTCTTCCTTCCATGGCTCGCCGACGACTGACTTGGGAATAATATAAAAACCCAAATTATGACAATGATCAAAACTAATACACTATGTTAATGATAATAATGGTAAAATAATAGTAATAATAATAGTGATATCTTCAGTGGTTTCCTTTTTTCTCATGCCTCAGTCCATATCTAGTAAGAATAACAAATATTTGCGTGAAATTCAGCTTAGGATTTAAGGTAAATTCAATGGGGATTTTAGATAGATTCAACGGTGACTCAAGGTTTATTCAACGGGGATTTAAGTTAGATTCAACGGTAGATTTTGGGTAGAATCAACGATAGATTTAAGGTAGATTCAACGGGGAAGTTAAGGTAGTTTCAGTGGGGATTTAAGGTAGATTCAGTTGGAGATTTAAAATACAGTATAATCAACTAGAGTTAAGGTAGATTCAAAGAGGGATTTAAAGTAGAGGGGGGATGCAGCGCTACCCCTCAACTTTTTGTGACACTTGCTGAATAAACATAGAAATACAAATCCACTCCATTATTTACTTATATAAGTCTTAACAGATAAACAACACTTTAATTTCCATCTCTGGGCTTTTTTATAACGTGTGGCTGATGTTGGATATATGATCACATTACAGTATTAGTATTTCATACTTGTCTGCCTCTCTTACAGGTGTTGATGTCTGTCTCTCTTACACGTGTTGATGTCTGTCTCTCTTACAGGTGTTGATGTCTGTCTCTCTTACAGGTGTTGATGTCTGTCTCTCTTACAGGTGTTGATGTCTGTCTCTCTTACAGGTGTTGATGTCTGTCTCTTACAGGTGTTGGAGATAAATGGGGCCAACCTGACGCGAGTGAGGGGATCAGTGCTCACACCCTTAAGTAAACTGGAGGTCGTTCACCTCACCAACTGTGGCATCAAGAATATCAACCAAAAAGCCTTCCAGGTAAGATAAGATGAATGATTGTGGTGGTTGATGGTAGTAGTAGTAGTAGTGGTGGTGATGACAATAATAGTGGTAACAATAGTGGTGGCAGCAGTAAAAGTAGTCATACTAGTGGTGGTGGTAGTAGTAATGGTGACATTAGTTGTGGTGGTGGCAGTAGTAGGGGTAACAACAGTGGTGGTAGCTGTAGTAGTGGTGACAATAGTGGTGGTGGGAGTAGTAAGGGTAACAACAGTGGTGGTAGCAGTAGTGGTGGTTTGACAGCAGTGGTGGTGGGAGTAGTAAGGGTAACAACAGTGGTGGTAGCAGTAGTGGTGGTTTGACAGCAGTGGTGGTGGGAGTAGTAAGGGTAACAACAGTGGTGGTAGCAGTAGTGGTGGATGACAGTGGTGGTGGTGGGAGTAGTAGTAGGGGTAACAACAGTGGTGGCGGTAGCAGTGGTGGTGGGAGTAGCAGGTGGTAGTAGTAGTAACAACAGTGGTGGTAGCAGTAGTGGCGGTTTGACAGCAGTGGTGGTGGGAGTAGTAAGGGTAACAACAGTGGTGGTAGCAGTAGTGGTGGTTTGACAGCAGTGGTGGTGGGAGTAGTAAGGGTAACAACAGTGGTGGTAGCAGTAGTGGTGGTTTGACAGCAGTGGTGGTGGGAGTAGTAAGGGTAACAACAGTGGTGGTAGCAGTAGTGGTGGTTTGACAGCAGTGGTGATAGCGGCAGAGGGGACCCCATACATGACATGACAAAAATACATCCACATAATGTAACTGTCTAAGAGATATGGAAAGAAATTGTGTCTATTCTTTTGAAGGTTTTATATAATCACTGAAGAAAGTAAGGATTAAATATGATGAGTGAAAGATAACCTAAAGAGTATGTAGTGGACGTCTCCCCTACAACCTGCTTATCGCATTCCAATGTGCCGCCTTCCCTAGCAACCAACCAGATGTTACCGTATCTTAGCAACGGAACCAGTCACCGGCGACTTTCTGGGTTTTCCCAACATGACTCATAGCGGCTGCTGCTGGGTATATAAGCTCTGTCTGTCCATTGAGATTCATTCTGACCATTCTTCCTGAACAAGCAACACCTCCTCCTCCGCTGCTGCCTGGCAGCCCTCGCATCTCCTCGCCTGCCTGGCGGTCCTCGCTCCCGCCAGCGAGCATGTCCTTCTCTGAGCTTCCTCACCAACCAACTCTCATTCTGCCCATTTTCCTGAACAAGCAACACCTCCACCAGCAAGCTCCTAGCTGTTAACATTTATTCAACCAGGAGGCCAGCAACAGGCAACATCTTCTCTAACGAAGCTCCTGCACATCTACCTCCTTCAACACGCTACTCACCGAACGTCTTCTACTGAGCAGCTCCCCACCACACGGCATCTCCAACACCAGACTGTCTTCATATAACTTATATATTATACAAGAAAACCACATTAGAGTTTCCTTCCATCCTGAGTGCTAGACGACATAAATATATCGATACCCCTACAAGTATACATGTTTTAGTTTCTAGTGCCTGAATAACATAATCACCGACACTACAGTTTGTCTTTCAAAGTTATATTTGAAACAATCAACTAACTTTAGTACAGTAAATAACATGATACAGGATAATTAATAAGACTAAATAAAATTACTGTAGTGTGCTATTGAGTAATTGTATTAAGTTACATTACAATATTTTATGTAATAGTTACAGTAAAAGTAAGGGAATGCATGCAAGGTGGGTGGGGGTGTGGTACTCAGTGGTTACATCTAAAGCTATACTTTTATTAATATTTGTTAATAAACTTGATGGTTCCAACAGGGTTTACCGAAAATGAAGAAAATAGACCTAAGCTACAATAAGCTGACCAACATCCCCAACGGTGTCTTCAAAAACAAGAGGAACGTGAGAGCCCTCGACTTGTCCTACAATAAGTTTTCCAAGCTAGATTCCAAGTACTTTCAGGTTAGTGATGGACATGAGGAAGGGTGGTACTAGAATTGGTAAGTGTTGGGGAAGGGAGTGGCACTGTTAAGTGTTTGGGGTGGAGAGAACATGGCACTATTTAGAACATTGTGTATGAAGTTTTATAAGGTACTATTAGAATATTATGTTGAACCATGAGAAGACAGAACATTTGTATAGGCTGATGTTAAAATAATGTACAGTCTCGTTCAAGATTCTTTGAACACTGCTGGAGACAGCTGGAAACTCAAGGCCGTTTGTTTACTATAGTATGTAGTAAAAATTATGAATAAATGTAAAAGTGATCAGTGATTGGATACTTAGTTCCCCATTACTTAATTTAATGGTTGGGCTTTGTTGTTTCGTATTATATTATACTACGTACTATAGTAAACAAACGGCCTTGAGTTGCCAGCTGTCTCCAGCAGTGCTCGAAGAATTTTGAACGAGACTGTACCATACAATGTTAAACTACCACACAGTATATGATATGCAATAGAACACATTTTGAGAAAAACATTAAACCATTATACCAAACTGTTAATGTTAATATACTGTATAAGATAAACATTACATAGAATATAATGTCAAAATAAGGTATTCTGCAGAAGGAATTTAAATAGTAGTTAACATGAATTTGTTCCCACAGGATCTTAATCAGATGACGTGGTGCAACATGTCTCACAACCAAATCAAAGACTTCGGCAGGAACACCTTTGCCCGAAACTCTGTACTGGGGTGGCTCAGCATCTCCCACAACCTCATCAAAAGGGTTGAGGCTCACACCTTTAGGTCTCTGAGGTTCCTTCGCCGCCTGTACCTCAGTGACAACCTCATCGACACTGTAAGTTAAATAGTCCCCCACCCGTGGTCACATCCTTCACACAATACCTGACCCAAGTTCCTGATCCATACCCCTGACACATATCCCTGACCCATGTCTGGGAAGGTTAAGTTTTGTCAGCAAGTCCTTGGTGTGTGAAAATTTAAACTTTAAATGCCAACAAGAATCAGTGTTGGTCAAATCTGGACTTGATGAAGCTAACACTTGATGCTGTCACAACATTCTCTGGCAGGTTATTGCAAGAGTTTACACATCAAACTTAAAAGAAAGTTGTTCTGATAGTTTTCAGTATTGATAGCTTCCTTAACTTGAGGTTGTGACCATTTAGTGGGGCAGCTGTCCATTTATGCCTATCTGTACATTTGACGAGTAATATCATTTGAGGCGCTTCACAATATCATCATTTATTTGAAAATAAATTTCTTGATACGGTAGTGTCATGTTGGACATTGTGAATATTTTGTTTTTCAAACTTAATAGTAGAAAAAGAATAACAAAAATAATTAATTACCAAATCAAAAATGTTTTATCAGTACAATGCAGGTACTGTAGTAAAAAGGACACAAAAATGCACAGTTTCATTTTGCTTGATGTATTTGTGTATACAGTATATTTGTATTTAATTGACAGTGTGTGTGAATTGTCCCTTTAATCATTGATTCTACAATTATTTAATAGAACATGTAAAAGGTCATTGAATCTTCTGCAGTGAAATCCAATATGTTCCTTTGTTTGTATTTATTATAAAAGGTTTCTATGTACACCTTCAAAAAGGATTATCACTGTAATTTAACCACTGCAGCTATGATTGTTAAATTAGGGTGGAGACCATGTTAAATACCTCTGCTAAGTACATCCTGTTGATGAGATAGTTGAGTGAGGTGAGTAGGGGCCCATCGAGTGAAGAACGAAATATATCCGACGTCCTCCCTCAAGGGAAGATGGAACCATCCACGATGGCTCTCAATAACGTCTTCCTCTAGTCAGGGTTATCAAACTACTGCCCGCAATAGGTGGCCAGAGAGCCGGCTACTTAATGCTTAACCCAGCACCAAGTGACGCGACTTCCCGTGGGCACACCTTATCATGTGCTCTGAACATGCTACCTCATAGCTAGTGGAAAGTTATAGGGGGAGGGGGTGATAGAGTATATAAATCTAATGTAATTAACCCATTTATATAAATACTTCTGCCGATAAGACAGGGGCTAATGCATGTGTTTGTAAGAAAAAATTAAATATAATTTTTTTTTAAAGATCCACAATTAATTTTATAAATACATTAGTTGAGTTTGACTGTTTCTTGCACCTTCAGGTGGGTCGCAGTGCCTTTAATGGCGCATCACGTATAGGAACCATTGACCTATCACGCAACAAGCTCAACAGTGTGGACACCAAGGTGTTTGAAGATCTCCAACATTGTGAAATAATTGATTTAGCAGAAAATCAAATAACAACGATAAAAAAAAATGCTTTTGTTGATCTCCACTTGGTGTCAATCAACATCAGCCACAACCAGATCACAACGTTTGAGGACGAATCTTTCGTCAACACTAACAACATCACCGTGCTTGATCTCTCTTACAACAACATTTCCTTGATGCAAGAGGATGCTTTCTCAGGACTGTCAAGTTACATGACTGAACTAAAGTTGGAATATAACAATATATCTGATCTTTCCCATATTACTTTGAAGTTCTCTGGGATTAAAATCCTAAATGTATCATACAATCGAATTGAAATAATTCCCAGGAGGACCTTCCCAGAGCTCTATGCACTGCACACAATTGATGCAAGTCACAACCAGATCACCACTATTGACAGAAGTGTGTTCTCTGGCCTCTACTCCATCAGACGCATGAACCTCAGCCACAACAAGCTGAAAATACTTAAAGGCAGCATCTTTGGTTCCCTTCCAACTCTTCTGAGGGTTGACATGTCGTACAACGAGATTACCATGATCTCTAGAGGTATGTTTGCTAGCTTGGTGTCTCTGCGGGAGTTATGGCTGAATAACAATGCCATCAACAGCATCTTCCTCATCCCTCAGGCCCTCAACTACCTCCATTTTCAGCACAATAACATATCCAGCATCCGGGCTGGCCACACGTGGCCTCTGATGAATGCTCTTCTTTATCTGGACTTGGACCACAATAATCTCGGTGACTCTATGGGAGGGGGGACCTTCCAGAACCTTAACTCTCTCCGCACTCTGAGTCTAAATAATAATTCCATAACAGAACCTCCATGGCAAGCATTTAGTGAAATGCACACATTACAGTATTTAAATCTTGACTACAATAAAATCACTAACCTCACGAGGGGAGCATTTGGTCGTCTCCCTGTCGTGTTTAGACTTAATCTTGCCTACAATGGAATGACCAACATCAGCAAACAATCTTTTGAAGGACTTTTACAGCTGCTCTCCCTCAACCTTTCACACAATGCCCTTCACCATATTCCTAATGAAGCTTTCAGAGGCTGTGTGTCAATGCAGTCCATTGATCTGTCTCATAATTTTCTAAAAAAAATTGATAATAACACTAATGGGTTAATGGATGACCTTCTGTCAGTGCGGCACATCAACGTATCACACAACCTCTTTGGCACCGTGTCCAAGAAGATGTTCCCTTACCACAAGTGGATCCCTTACAACGTGCAGACGGTTGACATGAGTTACAACAATATGCCGGTTCTTCACAAAAACCTACTCATAGGTTTACAGAAAGTTAAACACATCAATGTCTCTCACAATTTCCTCAATGAAATACGACCCAACGTTATTGGCAACCTCACAAAACTGGAGGTTCTGGATCTCTCTTCCAATGACCTAGAGGCCTTGGGCAACAGTGTGTTTGGGCGGGGCAGGTCCCTACGGGAGGTCCACCTCCAGAACAACAGCCTCATCTCCGTCCCCGCCCACATCCTCATGTCCAACGAGAACCTCACCTACCTCGACCTGTCTGACAACAACCTCCATCATTACTACGAGGAGTTTGTTCCCAGAGTCACCAATGGCACCACTGTCAGGTACTGCACACTACTGTACTTATTATTATATCAGATGGAAGTACAGTACCAGCACTGTATTATCTAGTTACTAGTACAATACTTGTATGTGTACCAGAGCCATTGTAAGTACTGTTGGGCACCATACACTACACATGTATGTATTAGAGCCAGCCATGTAAACAATTGCAGATATACTGTACAACCTCTGTGTGTCAGACCTGTCAAAGGAACCACTGCCAAGTACACTTCTTGTCTGTATGTCATACAACCATCAAGAGAATTACTGTTAGATACACTACCTATCGGAACCATCACTTGTCACTGCACACTACATTACTTTTCTGTCAGAACTATCAGTATCACTATTCCCTGGTCACTGTCTGTCCATTGAAGGCAACTGTAGCATTACCAGGTACATTATCTAATTATATCAGAGGTAATAGCAGAATCACCACCTGGTACACTAAACCTCTTAATTTTAGTCCACTCTGTTCTGCAAGGGTTGTAACAAGGAAGTGTGTTAACAATTGTATGTGTTACCAGTACAGTACATATATCAACTTGTGTTGCAGGTACACCAACAACCCTATATTATGCGACTGTTCGATGCGTCGTATACGTTCATGGTTGGACACATGGTTGAGATCAGAGCCGTGGAGGGACATAGTATGCCATTCCCCACTTCACTTGGTTGGCCGCCCTCTCTCTGCCATCTTCGAGGAGGAACTCCGTTGCAATGATGAACGCCGTGGTCAGGATTTGTATCAGGTCAGTGTAACCAATACAATATTCATTGCTGGATTTATTCTAAATTACTATACTGTATGTTTTGTATGGTGACCATGTTTTTTCCAGCACTGAACTTCCACTTTTTCTTCTTCTCACTTTCTATTGAGGAACTTGAAGCTCTGCTAGTTTTCAATCTATCATTTTGAAGGAGTAACCTAATATTTAGTTATGTAATCCAAATGCAAGACTGGTGGCGACTTGTATACCAGACCAGTATTTTTTATATACTGTACTGCCAAAGGGCGGTAAAGTCATCACAACAAATGATGATTGGCTCCAACTACTGTATATCAAAACAAACAGACACCTCTCCCCTACCCCCAAATACCACCCTAGTACTTCCAACCCCTACCCTTCCCACCCATTAACACAAATAATAGTTCTGTACCTGACTGGTTTGCAAGCTTCTGAGTTCAGAAAGTAAGTGTATACAAATTTTCAATTAGGAATTTTCATGAGTAAAGCAAGTAATTCAACTCCACATTAAACAGTTGTCTGTATATACAGGTTGACGTTCTCTTATCTGGTATTCCATCAGTCAGGAACTCCCAATTAGCAGCACTGTTCTAGAAAAAGCATTATCCTGTAAAATCACCCCATTATTGGCAGGTTTACCAACGTTGTAGTAATTCAGTTGGTCACAGCTCCACTTTTACCATTGTTTCATGATATTCAAGCAATAATCAGTCCATAAAATAAAATAATATAAAAAAAAGACTTTGTTTATTGTCTACTTGAGCGATGTTGTTTTTGTTAAGAATCCTTGCAAAGAATCTTATGTTAGGAATCTTATGCTAAGAATCGTACAGTATGTTAAGAATCTTTCCCACATATAATTCATTGCAGATTCTATTCACCTTATTTCTCGACACACAGTAGTGACCCATTGCAATATTTCCACCATACAGTACTGTACTCATATTCTGTCCACTATGTTACTTTTAGTATTAAACTGCCCCAATGAAAGATAAACTCCACACCTCGGACCACTTCACCACCTGTTATAGCAGTTACCTCTTACCCTTATGAGTATCACCAAATAAATCTTGACCCATGTTGATGAAATTGATAACCCCTTTGGCTACCCAATAGGTTAACCCGGATGTTAGGTTCCGCTTCTTTGGGGAGAACCCGGATGAGTTGCACAAGCTGGACGTGTTATGGTATGTGACGACAAGGGAGGATGTGGGAGGTTTCAAGGTCATGGTATTCAATATCACCTCTGGCGAGGAGGTAACTCAACATCCATTCTCCTACACATTACGCCGAGGATTCTTCCCAGATGTCCCACGGGGCAAGTAAGTAGTCAAGTTACTCCTACATCCACTACCAGGATTATGGGAAGAGGTTGCTTTGATAAAATTCCACTGGACAAACTTGCACTTGCCAACATCAGGAACATAAATCAACCAGCTCAAGCTTCCTCAGGTTATAACCCCCAGTTAGGTTAGGTTAAATCTAATTTACTTGTATCTAATGGAGACTGTAATTAGTGGTACGTAATGGTAATTCATCATTGAAAATTTTATCTTATTTTAGTGTTACACAAAGCTGTTGAATTTATGTACACTACTACAGTATCTGCTAGCTAGATACATGTACAGTATAGGTGCCTTTTATTAACTGGAAGTATATGAACACTAACTGCTGGTAAGTGGTCTGACCATCTCTATATTAACTGTTATAACTGTTAACTGATTTTATATATCAGCCACCAAATAGATTGAGATAACCACCCAAAAAATTTATCCAACTAATGGTAACTTCCTGCAGGTACCGTGTCTGTGTGAGCGCCGTAGACTCAACCAACCAGACACGCGCCCTCCAACCCTCACAGTGCCATAGGTTCAATGTCAATCACACATCCACGCTGACTCCTAAGCCGATCCTAGTTCTCCTTTTCACCAGCCTCATTGTGTTGTTGGGGTTTAGGTGACACTTTTAAAAACATGTAGTTCTAATTATTGTAAATTGTGTATATTACTCGTGTTTGAGAACTTGATGTCTTAATTATGACTTAGAGATGATTCAAACCTCTTTTTATGACACCTTGAGCACATGAGTATGATGATTATCCTCTGAAGATGGTGACTATCTCTCTCTTGGACTCTGATGAATAATTCTGAGTGTAATGAAACCTCAAGTATAGGAACTACTGTACCATGTAAGTGTGGTAAAGAACCATTCAGTATGAGAACTATACACCCTATGATGATTACCACTTTAAAAATAAGGATTATATGCCCTATGAGTATGATGGCTGGCCCTCAACTTTGATAGACTTTCACTTCTTTTGCAACTTGACCCATTAGTAAGTTGATCTACCACTTGACAGATAATTCTTAAAGAAAACAACATTCCTGAGCAACATCTGTAGTTTTAAGTTTAATAGTAGTGAAACACCCAAGTGTTATAGATTGCCATAATGGAATTGTCCTGAAGTACAACCATATAAATAGTTATTAAACCACATTACAGTATCTAATCTTTTAACTTTTTTATGAAACTTGAGTTTCAGAGAAAAGATGTTTTAGGTTACATGTACAATACTGTCATTTTAGTTTATTCTTTTTACGTATGTTGTAATTCTCGAATACCTTTATAAATTTGTCATACAGTAGTAGAATTGTTGAAATAATATTTTAAACTGTATACGCATATACATATTGGGGTGTAAGTAATGTGTGAATCACTCGCTACTATGTCCTGGGATGGAGTCCTGTACCGGGACATATGTGAGAAGGGTGTTCCAGTGTGACCCTCACTACCAAACATGACACGTTTTTTCTGGGTATCAGCTCTCTAGCTGCCTGGGCGATCTGTCACGTCTCTGTTACGCACTGTTGGCAAATTCTGGGCATGCACCGGCTCCTGAATGTACCTGAACCCGCTCCAGTGTTGGTCAAGTCTTGTCTTGAAAGAGCTCACACTCGGTGCCGTCACAACACTCTCTGGTAGATTGTTCCAAGAGTTTACAATCCTCACTCCGAAAAAGTTTGCCCTCACAGTTTTCTGGACTTGTGGCTTCTTCAATCTTGAGCTGTGACCCCTTGTGGGGCGAGCGTCCGCCAGCTCCAAGTAAGGACACTAGACTGAGTAGTGCCCCCTGAGATGCTTATACACCTCAACTAGGTCCCTCCTTGCCCACTCAAAAGATGTACTGTATTAGGTGGATTTATGCAACAATTTCAATATAAAATTTTGTGGAAAGTTCTAATAATAACATGGGAACACTGTGGGACTGGAACTGACCTTCAAGTGGGATAGGACACAGTACAATACTGTCCCTAAAGAGTGCAGGACCCCTTTGTGTTCTTCAAAATATGAAAATATCACTAATTTTTGTGAAATAACATATTTTAATTATGGCTAACAGTTAATATTAGGAGATACTTATGTCTATCATGAGAAGAAAAGTTTTCACATCATTTACAGTAAAGTGTATCAACAATATTATAATCATGGAAATAACACAAAAATGTAATTTTTTGCAGTTATATTTTTATACTTAGCTAGATACATACTGTACTGTATTCATAATGCCTCAGTAAGACTAAGTCACTGTGTTCTGTGATATATTACCATATGTTCTAAAAGAAGATATATTTATATATATTAGCTATCTTATATTTTGAATCTGTTTTTTATGACAATTTTGTGAACTTTTATAGATTAATAAATTTTCATAAAAAAAGGTTTATTTTCAAGTTTAAACAACCAGAACTATGTGAAATCAATATACTGTACGTACTGTACTAGCTGCATTACAGTACTGAGAGTAAGAGTTATTCCTCAAGTTTGATATTGCTTCCACATTTTCTCTCCCAATATTTTTCTATCTCAGCAAGTGTACAGCCTTGTGTGTTGGGTACTAACAAGAGGACAAGCAATAGATACATGCCACAGTCCACTATGTACCCCCAGAAGGTCCCATATAGTCCTAACACTGAAGATCCAGCCATGGCAAAACTAGTTCCAATGGACCTGTCTGGTCTAGCCAAGATGCTGGTCCTATGTCAGCAGAGTATGCTATTATATAGGGCACCAGTGCTGCCAAAGGAAACCAACTTAAATAAGTAACATCATCTCTATTTTGAAGGAAGAAGGTACCCAAACTGGTAAGAGAAATTGCCCAAAAGACATTACCTTTCTTGGGACCTGGTGCAGCAAGAGGGAGCTCACACTAAAACTTAACACACCTACTGTGCCCATTATAACAGAACTATGAAATAAGCTTAATCCAACACCTGCTGATCTAAAATGTGTAAAACATTGGCAGACATGATAATTTGGCAATACCCAGGTGAGTGTGTACCAGGTCAGGTAATGGGCCAACACATAACACATCAGGAACCCCAGAGATGCCCAATGTTCCTCGGACATCCCTGTCAGCCACTTGACATGGGCACATGTGCAATGCAGGTGTCATCACCACAGTCATTACAAAGCTACACAGAGATTGACAGATAAACTGTATGTACATATCCACAAGCAAAGCAGACAATTAGCTTTATAAATCAGCGCTAAAACAATATGGCAGGGCAGTATTTTTTTAAATGAAATCAAATGCTTAGGTACTATATTTGTTTTACTTAATTTGACTTATGTAAAAATTAATTGTTTCAGATTGAAAAACTAAATTACTACAAGATTACAGATATACTGTAGTCATAATCGAGCATTAGAATGTCATAAAATTCCTAGCAATAGAAGGTGTAAATTGTGTAAATATACCGTACTATGTAAAGTGCATGTACAGTATTGTTCATAAAAATCTATAGAAAAGGGTCCCAAAATATAAGTAGTCTCATGCCCCAAAACAGTTAATGTTCCCCTTCACATATTCTCTGGCAGACAGTGGCAGATTATTATTGAGACACTTGATGAATCCTCAGGCCTTTTGCTTGGGGGGTCACAGTGCCCGTTTCTTTTAGCAAACGACAATATACACTGTGTTAAGTTTCTTTTATGTCTGTTACTTAATTAGTCTAAGACCTTACATGTAAATTGTGTAAATGGGGTCGCCATGTCAGGGCCCGGACTCTTATGAACCTTTAAGTTTTGACAATTTATTTCTTATACCCTCTTCTGAGAACATAATGTGGGTCAGCGCTGTGTCAAACCGTCTTTCCTCTAATGCAGGAAGATTGTTTGCATCCTCTCTTGTGAATACTGAAGAAAAGAATTTGTTTAATACCTCCACTTGTTCTGATCTGAATCTGCGTAACTACCATCATCAGGCCTCAGATCCAATACGTCCACAACCATTTTTAATTTCGTATTTGTGAAATGATAGAAAGTCATTGGGTTGGCTTTACCACACAATCCACCTCTGAAACTCCTTTTCAGCCTTTCTGCACATTGCGAAAGCACCAAATGTGAGTTCATTTAAGAGCAGACTTTACCAACACTAGCACACGTACAGGTACCAGGTACAGTACATTCTAGAGCAGGTACTGTACATGCCCAGTACTTGCCAACAGTGAGTAACAGACTGGCTAATAAGTTGAGGATTGGCCAAGAGGATAATTAAGTAAATTAATAACTACAGTATACTTGTACAGTATATGTATGTAAAGTGAAAGATTGCAAAATTTATATGGTTTTGGTGGTTTACATTCCACTGAGGAAAAATATGAAGTGTTTACATAAAACTGATAAAGTCTTAAGACACAATATTTCTGAAAACCAAATAGGAGTGAGTGATGATGATGACCAAGCATAAAATGAATCCCAGAAGTCACGGGACAGATAGAGCACAGTATCTGACCGAGACACCCATAACTGATAATCCTTGGAGGGAACCTCTCTTGTCCTACAAACCCTGTGGTATGACCCTGTAATCTATTCAATGTGAAATTTTGTCATGAGCTATGTTTTTAGGTCAACTTAAATCAATGTGCTATTATTGGTTTAAACTATTTCATGGACACAATATTTTGTGATAAGAAAAAGAAAAACAATTCAACCTAAACCAATACAATACAGCAAAGTACTCTCAGTGATGAAGTAGACATATAACAATATTCAGACAACAAAAAATTCCTAACAGTGTGTGAGAGGTTTGAATAATAGACCAGGTTCTTTGCAGACTTTACTCTTGCAGCGTCAGACAGTGACTGGCAACCCGGCGCTGCCACAGACAAACTCCCGCCTCCACACAAAGGAAAACATATCGTACTGTACGATGGTACTCCATCTCACAATCTCACACAGTGGAATGATTCACACATGATGCCTATAAGACTTTGTTGCTGACTCACCTGTATGACCCAGCAGGTGAAGAGAATGACCTTGGCCCAGCCAGACTTCTGGGTGAACTCCCAAGAGGGGGTGGTCATGCTGGCAAAGGCGAGAAAGAGAAATGGAGAGAGAAGCACTAATCTCCATGGTCCCACCCTGTGGCTCAACACACCGCCCACTATGTTCCCAGGAACGTTCATCAATATGGTCATGCTGCCTGAACAACGAAATAAAATTTTTAAAACCACCAAAAAATAAGGCGTATAATCACTTCTGATGAAGATTTGGTAATACTACTGGAGCACCTAAACAAACTTTTAGTATAGAACAAAAATGACAAATTCAAATTAATGTACAGTAGCTAAAACAACTATCTGTGCATACTTTGTGGGAAACAATACGAGACCATGGACGATAAGTTTTGGTATACGAGGGCTGTCACTAGTCACACGTAAAATTTTGGAGCATATTGACCCCCACCTGCACAGATAGTCGTATTAGCTACTGTACAGTTAGGGACAAAAGTTCGCTTCCATTGGTAACACTGAGTCACGGGAATGAGTCAAAAATTACTTACCCTGGTTTTCCGGCATCTTTTTGGTGTATATTAATACTGTACTGTACTGTATAGTCTTTTTCTCTTCTATTTTAAATTTATTTTTACTCCTATTTTTGCCCCCCCCCCTCCATTGTGGGCCGATGACCTGTGCCCGAGTGAGCTATTCCCCGCATAAAAAAAAAAAGTTTCAGAGGTTAATAATGAAGGATAATTCTTATTTATATATTTATTGACAGGTACCACATTTCATAAATCTTTTAATTTGTATGTTATTCTATATATGATCCTATGAGGAGATTACTGTACATAGTGGAATTCTTATAAAGTAGAACCTTCATATTAATTGAAAACTATCATGGGGAAAGCATGTACAGTACAGTACAGAGTAAATCAATCAAATCACAAGTCAAGATGGGTGCTGTGAGTATCTGACCTTGATTATGGCCAGCAACCACTAATGCACAGTTGACCCGCTCAGAGAATGTGGCATGTTTCATGCTTTTCCCTGTGTTTATGATGAATACTTAATGAAAAATGATGTCTCCACGCTGTTTACCCTGATATCCTACACAAACCAGCAAGGAAGGGTAAATGAATACACCATCTCATGAAAATGTAAGTTTTTCTGGATGTGGACACAAAACAAGGAAGCAACATCACACCACAAATATTTTTTTTCAAGATTTTATCATCTGATATTTCTATTAAAAGCATTATATTCATCTAAAGTAACATTTTCAAATAGTGTGGTTTGCTTTATAATTACCCCTGAGAGGAGTCACACCAGTTAAGACAACCACAAATGAATTACAGGCACTGACACTGTAAATACTCTCAGATAACTGTTCACTGATAACTTTTAACTACTGAGTATTGGGAAGAAATAATTTGCTTCTTGTGGCCAAGGGCACACACACACTACAGTATATATAGTACATAAATATTGCTATATTGACAGGACCACGATTTCTCAATGAGGGGGGGGGGGGCAGCATTCACCAATTTGCAGGAGAGGGATGGCACTCATCACTATGTAGGAGGGGGAGGAGGGGCACACTCATCAGTTTATGAATTAGGGACACAATCAATTTATGAGTTGAGATATTCATAAATTTGCAGTGGGGGTAGTCATCAATTTGCAATGGGGAGACATTCATCAATTGGCAGAGAGTGGGCACTCAACAACTGGCAGATCCAGCTAGCAGTGGTCATCAATAACAAATGGCTGAAAAGTATTTTAAAACTCCTACTCTTAAGTTAGCATAGTACTTACACAGTATTAAGTTTTTATACAGTATAGTCTGGATTTACGCGGTTTTTGTTTACGCGTTTGGTCATTTACGCAGTGCCTTGCCAGAATGAAATGTTTTAATTACGCGGTAAATGTCATCATTTACGCGGTGAGCGGTTGGAAAGGTCCAGGCGCAACGCCATTTTTTACTCACGCGGTCCATTCTTGCCAATACGCGGGAAGCGGTGAGGGGTGCGCATTAGGTCGCTCTTACGTTATCGCTGACGTCATTACGTATCGGACTGTGATTGGGGTACGCATCCTTACCACCCACGCATTCCCTCCGCCGCGAGCTGTGATTGGTTTAATGTAACATGACGTGCCCTGCCACCAGAAGTCGCTAACCTAGCTGGGCCAGTCTCATTGTTCTCAGTCCGCGTATACAGTTCTCTCTTGTGCCCGCTATTCCCCTCACAATGGCTTCCGCTGGACTCCCACCACCCCAGAAAAACCTTGAATTACCTGGACCAAGCCATGATTATGTGAAGGAAATCATCGAGTTGGGGGAGAAAATTAAGCTCATCCTTGACAACGACCCAGACAAGTATCGGTATGAAGTGTCTAATAACCATCTGTCAGAAGTTATGGAGCCGTATATCCAGATCTATCTCGACAACATCAATGCTAGTCGTCAACGTGGTATTAAGGACTTCTTCGCCCGCAACCCACCACAACCACAGCCAGCCCAAGTCAGTGATAGTGACAGTGAGGATATGGACTTTGAGGGGTTTGTCTGGGAGGCCCTGCAAACCTCTGCGAGTAGTGAAAGCGAGTTAGCGGACGGCAACTAATCTGCCCTCTGCCTCGGAACCAGCCGCCATCCACGTGTGCCGACCCATCGCTTCTACTAACGTAAGTGTTAAACACCTTTAAATTTGTAGTTTTTTATTTAGATATTATGTGTGTAGCAATACCATCATAAAATTATGATATTTACTACAAGGTACGTATAGTGTCAGAAAAAGTGGAGTTTGAGAGTCAGCCCAGTCTCTATTTCAATTAATCCCATATGTTCTGTTATTTCGTTTACGCATTTCTCGTTTTACGCGGACCTCCACGGGTTCAATTGACCGCGTAAATGCAGACTATACTGTAATGAATTTCAAAATCTAAATACAGTATAAATATCATGTCCATGAAGGGGACCAGGACGTTCTCACCTACGCCCTGTGTCCACCAGTGATTGTGGCTTTAGTGTGGCACGAAAGTAATTACAGGGTATATGTAATAGTCTTTAACAAAAATTTTTTGGGTAATGAAAGAACCTTGGAACAAAATAATCTCACCCTGCATTTATCCTACTATCAAATTCAGAGTGGTCTTAAATATAGTTTAATATTACATTGTGGCAGAGGAGCAACATCCATTTGTTTTGCACTACAATGACCAGCAACAATTATCAATAACAGCTTTAATTTGTTACCCTTACAAAAATAATATGTACTTTGAAATTTCTTTAGCTTAAATATAATTATTGACAAATGCATATACCAGTACTTTGTACAGGTACTTGTATAATGCTAAAGTTTGTTTCACCTAAAGGAGTACAGTGCTGGGTATGAGGCCTCCAACTGATCAGGAACAATGTAACGTTAAGGATCATAATACGGTAACTTATTAGTGAGATATATGTACTGTACAGGGTATCTTCCTATGAGCACAGTAAGACTAATCCTCCCTTGAAGAAGCTGTTGCATGAAACAAGTTAATATTGGAAACAAAAGCATAAACAAATGACACCAGTACTATACCATAATGCTGTATTGTGGATAGATTAATTTTTTCATTATGTATTTATTTTAGCTGTGAATATTTGTGTGTCTACAATACGGTAATATAATTTTCAATAATTTTGGGCTGATGTTTTATTACTACAACTGCTCAAAGTCTGGTGACTGTCTTCAATGTAAGAACTATAGAAACACACATGCAGCCCAGAAAAGAAAATTGATCTCTGATATTTAACTGTACTGTAGTGTATACAGTATACTGTACTGTATTAAAAAAAAATAATTTTCACTTAATATTGCCAATCAGAGGAAAAAATATGAAAAGAATAATTTAAGTACAGGAATTAATTCTGAGCTATTAGTTTGATTAGCATCGATTCTGACAATTGTAGTCATACATCTGCCACAAAAAATCAAATTTATACTGGATGAACTACATTGACTGAAATAAATGTATTGACTCTATGACAGAGAGAATTATTAAACACCATCACCAACTTCTGTAAGAGGATAATATTCTCAGGAAACATTTACAAAACTGATCTTGACAAGACACTTAACTTTCCCGCTCTGTGTACTATATTGTACACTATGGTGATCCGTGCACTCATAAACAAATGCATATGGAGAGCTCCCTTGTTGTCATATGCAGTATGGTATGTAGACAAGTCTTGAATATTCTCACAAATGACAGTTATGGTTGGCTGATTAAATAAGATCCTTGGAGTAATATGGCATCTTAACACAATAAAATAGTATACTGTACCGATCTTTTGGTGAAGAGGATAAATGAAAAGGAAAAGTAATTAGAGACGTGACCGATCGCCCAAGCGGCTAACGAGCCGATCAGTGGTGAAGAGGATAAAAGTAAAGTAAAAGTACTGTAAAAATCATTCCCAATTACATGAATGGTTGATAATAAGTACAGTACTGTATTGTGTTAGTGATTAAAAAATCTTTATAATTGCATAATTTACTGTTTTAAAAACTTAATTGTCACTGTACACCAGTCAATGCCTCTTACTTGCTGATGTACCAATAATTAATTATTTTTCAGTATATGAGATTAACAATTCCATAAAATTAAACACAAAGTAATTTTCTTAAAAACAAAAATTATGAGCACATGAAGTCATTCCTTGTCTTAAGTTAGCTTGTCAACCTATGCCATACTGCATGTGTCTCTGCACATAATAACAGGGGTCCACAATGTTAAGAACTTTTCCAGGCTATTAACACATAGAATCATAATTGCACCTTATCATCCCAGGGCAATAATTTTTCACACACTCATTATGAATATCATGAAAAATCAATGGTTAACACCACTGTATACCATCAACAATTACTAAAAGTCTGTAAACATCTATGATACAACACAGAAATCCCACATTTAATAAATAAATTCAGTACAATACACACACTAGACTTCTTCTGATATACTGTACATACTTATGTCATTGGATACTGACTGGCCTCCATTGTCCACTAAAGCATTACTGTTCCATGATTTTAAGGTTTGTCCTTTCTCCTACAGAGATTTCTTCAACCGTGTCACCCAGCCGTACAAATACTAATCCTTAGGCACCACGGGTGAACTCTTGCCAAGCAAATGATTATTGCTACAGTGATATTCTTAGGCTGTGGCTGCACTGAGAGTGGGCAGGTGAGAGTGGGCGGGAGTGGGCATGCGCTGCTGCCAGTTTGCGCCTGCTGCCAATGCGGCCACGTCTATGGGTTACAATGCTGCAAAGTCTTCCGCGCCGCCCGCTCTCAGTGAGGCCGTAGCCTTAGTTTTGGCTATAAATTCAAATCATCATAAATGCATTGTGGACGTATGGAACAGCTCACCTGAGCAGTTAGTCTCGTTTCCAAACGTGTTGACCTTTCTAAAGAATGCTGAGCAAATAATGGGCAGGTCAAGATATCCTGTTCAACTACAGAGCCTTGAATATACATTGTAGAGCCACTCACCATCTATTATGGCATCGAGTAAAATCAGAAAAGCAGATTAAGAGTTGAACATATGGTATAACACCATTGGCCAAAATACTTTACTACTATACAAACTAACAAGCATTGAGTAACTTATGCTGACATAATCTATTATGAATTCTTGCTTACCCATTATTCATTTTTTGGGGGGGAGGGAGGGGGGGATGGGGAAGGAGAGAAGATTGTACAGTATTCACAAATTGCAGCACTTGGTAATCTACTACAAGCTGTTGTCCTCAGCCACACACTATTAGGACCTTCTATAAACAAAATTTGTGTTGTTTGCCTCACATCTTTTTCATAGGCAACACATTCTTGTAATCCAGCATATATTTTCACTCTTCATATTATTAAAGATTACTTTTTCCCCATATTTTTTTTATTTTCCTTATTTTTATCTTGGCAGCTCAAGTTAAAGATATGTTGAGCAGATCTAGAAGTTATGAAAACAATGATGAACATCTCACCAAATACTGTACTGTACTGTAAAATACAAGTACAGGTAGAGTATTGCCAATGAGGAGTGGAAATTTAAACAAAATGACAGGGACTACAGCAATCTTTGTACAATAATGTGGAGCTTAAGAATAAATAACCAAAGAAAAATGTAGTTCGTCACCGGAAAAAATAATCACCGTCCCCGAGATATGCTCGGGACTGTCAGTTGGTTGAAAATGTTCAAAGGAGGGTCACCGGACTGGTGCCTGCATTTCGGCACCTCAGCTACCCTGAGAGATTGGAGCGCCTGAACTTGCCTAGCTTATACTACAGACGGGCAAGGGGGGACCTAGAGGTGTATAAGCATCTCAGGGGGCACTACTCAGTCGAGTGTCCTTACTTGGAGCTGGCAGACGCTCGCCCCACAAGTGGTCACAGCTCAAGATTGAAGAAGCCGCAAGTCCAGAAAACTGTGAGGGCAAACTTTTTCGGAGTGAGAGTTGTAAACTCTTGGAACAATCTACCAGAGTGTGTTGTGACGGCACCGAGTGCAAGCTCTTTCAAGACAAGACTTGACTAACACTGGAGCGGGTTCAGGTACATTCAGGAGCTGGTGCATGCCCAGTATTTGCCAACAGTGCGTGACAGAGAGGTGACCGATCGCCCGGGCGGCTAGCGAGCCGGTCTTTTGGTGAAGAAGATAAATGAAAAGGAAAAGTAATCAGAGACGTGACCGATCTCCCAAGCGGCTAACGAGCCGATCAGTGGCGAAGAGGATAAAAGTAAATGTAAAAAGAACAATCCTACATATAATAAGACCCACTTATGGGACTCTAGCTCACTGTGTACTTGTGTTAAGTTTTCAGAATTATCAAAATATAATAAATATTACACAGTACTAAAAACAGTTATAAGTGAAAAATCATTTTGTTGGAAATGATTTACTATCGGTATGTAATGTAAGTCCTTAATGGGTACCGTGGACTAGTCAGTACAGAAGGAGTGACTGTCTGGGCAACTGAATAACCATGTTATCAGAAAGGTTTGTTTCATCCCATCAATGAGGGATTTGGAGCAGTGAGTGAGATACAGTAAAGGGCTTAATGAAGAACCCAATTTGGTAAGTGATGTCATACACATATAGAAAAAATATCTTTGAATGAATAACTAATAAATATGTTTTTTTTGCTCCCTTTTTGACCTCTGGCTGTGACCTTGATGATGCATATTCATGTGAAGTTTCATTAAAATCTCTGCATAGTTATTGTATAAAAGTTACTCTCAGGGCAAGCAATAGTGTATGGACACCCACTAACACAAATGACGTAACTTGTAAGCTTCCAATGACTTCACTACGGTGATGAAGGGCAAGTACTGTACAGGGAAGGTACAGTATATAACATGTTTGAGATCACAAGTGGGTGCAAGAGTCAATGGTAAGTAAAGATGGTGAGTCTAGAGTGAAGTCTTCATAATTCATATCTACAGCACATAGATGAGATAAAGGAGTGATATAGTGACTGAGTTTGTAAGATACACTTGTAGTAAATATATGATCAAATGTGAGATGGTAGGTCCAGTTATGGAAAGAGATTAAGGAGGATTCAGATACACTTAGTTAAATGACATGTTTGGAACAATACCATGGGTTGTCCTCCTGTTCCACGGGAAACAGAGTATTAAAGCTACATAAACAACAGTGCATAGTTGTCACACTTTCATGATATATAATTCTACCTGAATATTCTAAGACATGTTGGAGGTAGGAATTCTGGAAACTTTGTCAAACAGAATCTTCAGCATAAACAGTTTCAATAAGAAAAGCTGTGCATATGTGGGCTGTGTCCTGTTATTAGCCATGTCAGACAACTGTATGAATATCGTACCAATCATAATTGATTGATTGACTCACTCGGTTACTGAGAACTTTTTGACAAGTCCATATTAATGACTTAAGAGCAATTATTAGTACCACTTGCATGACAGCAAGTTTCATTTTATCCAATTAAAAAAAACCAGGTAATGACTTTTCTGTGTTGGTCTGTAAGAACATGCACATGGCTAAACATAAACCTCGGTTACAGCTACTGAGGTCACACAAATCCACTGATATTCATTTGACAAAGTAACTCGCTCAACAAAATCCAAACATGTTCCTCACAATTTGTATCCGTAAGAAAATATTCCAACAATACATTGGAAGTTTCTTATTATGTAAGAGTTCTGTCTTAATTAATATATTCTATTAATGTTCTTTCTACAAGATGCCCCTGAACCTCCATATAAAGTATTCTCTGGTTGGGTAATGTGACAGATACAGTACTAATTTTCTCTGTCCTTCATGAGAAACAGATGTGTGTTAAGTCGTATGTAAACTAATGACACTCGGCTCACTCAACACTTAATAATATGTCTGGAGCTTGATTTACTGAACAAAATGACAAAAACTAAAAAATTTAACCCCAGCGGTGCAAAGAAATAATAATAGCCAAATACACGAACACATCTTTTATGGAATTATGTTTTTGTCTCCTGTAGATAGTGTTTCTCCTGATTAAGAGTGTTTCCCCCAAAAATATACTGTTGAAATTTAAAAATATTCATATACGCATACTTGATACAACAAACTCCACAACATTCTAACAGACTACAGTACAGATAATCCTGAGTTACCGGAGATTATTAACTCGAGGGCAGTGAGGCACTCTTTTATGAAGGTACTGTAGATGTAATAATTTTCTCTTACTCAAGTATTTACTTTATCTACAGGATATCATACAGGGAAAGCATTTTATTTGAGAAACCTAAATGATTACTTTATTTTAGGATGTGCAATAAACAGTTACCTAAATAGTAGTAGGAATAAAGTTTGATCATTGTGAAAAATATAAAGGTTCTCCTCAGTGATCAGGCTTTATTCCTACTGATTATTAAGTTCCTGTTTATTGCACATCCTAAAATATAGTAATCATTTAGGGTTCTCGAAAAAAAAAGACCCTGTATAATTTCTTAAGGAGAAAAACTTGTTAATGAACCTAGAATCTAAAGAACATCATGTTATATACTGTATTGTACTGTATATATTTATAGCTATCACCATCTACAATAATATTCCACTGTTAGTACTGTACTCTATGTGCCTGTATTATGATGGCAGTGAGGAGCAGAAACTACCTGGTTCCCTGACTTAATATGCATGAAACTCAAAGGAAAAAGCAAGTTATAATGAAAGGTGTACAATATAAAAATCATATATACCTCTACATCAATAATTATACAAGAGATGTAGACAGCATAATTAATGTCATACAGTACTGTACAGTATGCAGTATTGTATTTAGTATTGCAGTGTATATTACAACGAGTTACAGAACGTGGATAATCCTAATTATGTACAATCATGTCTTAAGTACCGAACAAGATACAAAAAATTAAAACAAACATAAATTGGACAGAATAAATTATATTTCACTGTTGCTATAGGGATATTACATTAAACAAAAACACTTAATTGACCTGTGTATGATTGTAACTTAACACAGAGAAAATTACCTGACATACAGTATTAAAGTATTACATAACTGAAAATAGAGAAATATTCAAGAAAATTACATAACCAGTACTAGATACAGTACAGTACAACTGATGTCAACATTGCTGACAGAAGACAGTCACTCCTATCTGGTACTCTTACACTGAGGTACAAATGTAATCTCTAAAAAATATAAGTACAGGTTGACAATCCCTTATCCGAAATCCTTGGGACCAGATGCATTTCGATTTTTGGAATTTTTCGGTTTTCAGAATTTATTTATTTATTTATTTATTTTTATTTTATTTTTTTTTTTATACAGGGATCAGCCCACCCGGGCACAGGTCACTGACCCACATTGGGGCCTGGGGGCTAAAATATTATTATTATTATTATTATTATTATTATAATAATAATAATAATAATAATAATAATAATAATTCATAGGTCTAGGTCGTGTTTCTCACTTTTGATCTTTTTTTTCATTCTTGTATTTCTTTATTATTATTATTATTATTATTATTATTATTATTATTTTATTATTACAGTATTATTGTTATTATTATTATTGTTATCATTCTTATTTTATTTTTGTGTATTTTTTATTAAAATTTTTATTTAATATGAATAATTATTATTATTACTGTACTGTATTATCATTATTATTATAATTATTATTACTATTACATTTTCACCCCCCCCAGGCCCCGATGTGGGTTAGTGACCTGTGCCCGGGTGAGCTAATAAAAAAAAAAAAAATGCTCCACAAAAAATAATTTCGGTTTTCAGAGCTTTTCGGTTTTGGGAATTTCGAATAAAGGGTTGTCAACCTGTACTGTACTGTAATGTCAAAACATATATTGACCCTTTCCAAGTGCAAAACAAATACAGTAGTAGCAGTAGGTCTTTGAAATAGCTCACAGTTTTCAAGAAGATAAATATTTCACACTGCTGGATCTTACGACAAGGGAGGAAACTCGTACTGATAATGCAGAAAATATCAATGATCTTAAGTTTGGTTACCCTGATGTGATTTATGTTCTTTTACACAAAACAAATATTCAAGTATAATCCATAATGCCATCCTGTAAATGCTCTAATATGATAATAAAAAAAAAATCTGGAGCTGATGTGGCTAAAGTTCCCTTCCTAAATACACTTTCAGGTAAAATTCCCTTGAAACATCAATGTGAGTCTACCATGAACAAACCCAAGTCATGGTAACGGTACAATACTATGAACAAGACATGTTATACCAAGTAAGACTTCAAGTAACATTTAGAACAAGCACTTGGAATGGGTAAAACCACAGAGGACTAGAGAAAACTGCTGCATAAGACTGTACAGTACTCTGTTGTGGGAATGGTGATACTTGAATCGTTGTAGGTTTCTAAAGGCCTTGTGCCAAATATCTAAAATTAAAAATGAGATTAACCAGGAACTGATAAACTCACAAAATAAGTTCCTACGGTTACACTTGGACACAGGAGGTAATTTGTAATAAACCTCTTATATATTTATGAATTTGAAACAGTCAACACAACACTTACAATTAGATCACAGTAAAGACCACAACACCTGACCAACAAACAGTCTGGTCAGGAAAGAATAAATGTTCGAGGGTAAAAAAGGAAACCCAGTACAGTTTATTGTACATAAAATGTGAAGTACATATGATACAGCAACTAAATAATTATTAACTACAGTACAGTAATATCTCCATTAGCAGGAATCCCTCAAACCTGGAACTCTCCGATAGCCAGAATTTAAATTTTTTCGGAAAAGTTTCCCAAAGCCAGAATTTTCCGGAAAATTCAGAGAAAATTTTCGCGATACCCGAAAAATTCCAGGGATGGGGGAGTTTTTTCCGGGTTTGAGAGATGAAAAGCAGGCACATTTTCTGGAAATTCTGAGAAAAATTCCCGTTATCCAGAAAATTCCGGGGATGAAGGATATTTTTCCATCTTTGAGAGAGTCGTCTCGTTACCAGGAAATCTCTCATTCCCGGAAGTGCTCTGCACCAATTGTTCCAGCTAGCGGGGATATCACTGTATTTGGAAATATTCATACCTCAATAGAAAGACGTTCACAATATTTGTAGCCTGACAGTCGAGTCACCTATACTTGTGTACCTCATGCTCCCTGGTACAGTCCTAAAGTGTACCTCATGCTCCATGGTACAGTCCTATAGTGTACATCATGCTCCTTGGTACAGTCCTATAGTGAACTCTTTCATGAGAAGACTTGACCAACACTGGAGCGGGTTCAGGTACATTCAGGAGCCGGTGCATGCCCAGTATTTGCCAACAGTGCGTGACAGAGACGTGACCGATCGCCCGGGCGGCTAGCGAGCCGACCTTTTGGTGAAGAATATAAAGGAAAAGAGACGTGACCGATCGCCCAAGCCGATCAGTGGCGAAGAGGATAAAAGTAAAAGTAATAGTGTACCTCATGCTCCATGGTACAGTCCTATTATGTACCTCCAGCTTCATGGTGCAGCCCTATAGTGTACCTCATGCTCCATGGTACAGCCCTATAGTGTACCTCATGCTCCCTGGTACAGTCCTATAGTGTACCTCATGCTCCATGGTACAGTCCGATTATGTACCTCATGCTCCCTGGTACAGCCCAATAGTGTACCTCATGCTCCTTGGTCCAGTCCTATAGTGTACCTCATGCTCCATGGTACAGTCCTATAGTGTACCTCATGTTCCCTGGTACAGTCCTATAGTGTACCTCATGCTCCATGGTACAGTCCTATAGTGTACCTCATGTTCCCTGGTGCAGTCCTATAGTGTACCTCATGCTCCCTGGTACAGTCCTATAGTGTACCTCATGCTCCCTGGTACAGCCCTGTAGTGTGCCTCATGCTCCATGGTACAGTCCTATAGTGTACCTCATGTTCCATGGTACAGTCCTATAGTGTTCCTCATACTCCCTGGTACAGTCCTATAGTGTACCTCATACTCCCTGGTACAGTCCTATAGTGTACCTCATAGGTACAGTCCTATAGTGTCCTCCTCCTATGTCCTCCTCATGGGTACAGT
Organism: Homarus americanus; assembly: GCF_018991925.1. Taxonomy (NCBI): domain Eukaryota; kingdom Metazoa; phylum Arthropoda; class Malacostraca; order Decapoda; family Nephropidae; genus Homarus; species Homarus americanus. The sequence continues at coordinate 401,197 of NW_024732537.1, forward strand.
CCTATAGTGTACCTCATGCTCCTTGGTACAGTCCTATACCTCATGCTCCATGGTACAGTCCTATAGTGTTCCTCATGCTCCCTGGTACAGCCCTCATAGTACAGTCTATAGTGTACCTCATGCTCCATGGTACAGTCCTATAGTGTACCTCATGCTCCATGGTACAGTCCTATAGTGTACCTCCTCATGCTCCATGGTACAGTCCCTCATGCTCCATGGTACAGTCCTATAGTGTTCCTCATACTCCCTGGTACAGTCCTATAGTGTACCTCATACTCCCTGGTACAGTCCTATAGTGTACCTCATGCTCCATGGTACAGTCCTATAGTGTACCTCATGCTCCATGGTACAGTCCTATAGTGTTCCTCATGTTCCCTGGTACAGCCCTATAGTGTGCCTCATGCTCCATGGTACAGTCCTATAGTGTACCTCATGCTCCATGGTACAGTCCTACAGTGTTCCTCATACTCCCTGGTACAGTCCTATAGTGTTCCTCATACTCCCTGGTACAGTCCTATAGTGTACCTCATATCCTAGTGTACCTCATGCTCCATGGTACAGTCCTATAGTGTTCCTCATGCTCCCTGGTACAGCCCTATAGTGTACCTCATGCTCCATGGTACAGTCCTATAATGTACCTCATGCTCCATGGTACAGTCCTATAGTGTTCCTCGTACTCCCTGGTACAGAAAGGCACTGTGAGAAACAAGGAATGAGAATCTGAATATCCATATCCACTGACCACAAAATATATATATTTCTATACAATATATTGCATTACTTATCTAACCAAAAATATATTGATATTTAAGCTAATATACAAACATCAGCATCAATCATCATTTTCATGCAATACCCCCCCAAGCTGGGTCTAGTTCTCGATGATCAAAGTATAAATATCATGACCATACACAGGTCAGAATTTACCAGTGTTGCCTTACGTTATTATTAATATGAAGTAGACTACATGCAAAAAAAATAAAAAAATCTATCAAATTAAACAGAAGTAAATCCCCTCATATCCTCGTCTGAAGTTTAATGTAGAAATGAATCATAGATTTTCACATTGATAATAAAGATATTTTCTCATTAATTCATTTTTGCATATTACAATAAAGGTAATGAAATGCATTTCTCATTCCCTCTTCTGCTTATTAATATTGTCTACTTCTATTGCACAAGGTCTTAGGTCATTCCTTTGGTGTGCCCTTGATATACCACTCCATTACACCTATACTGTATGTCTTGTAGTATACTCTACTCTTCTCTCACCAGACCATCTCCCCCTCTCCTATAAGAAACCTTCCACTGCCACATCATCAAGATTATATTACTTGTCAAATACTTTAGGTGTTAATAGTATCTGAACAAACTCTCTTCTGTTTCCTTCCTAATGGCTTCATATTTTCAAGTTTTATGTTATAATTTCCAGTGGATTGGTGATGAGGGAATCCAACTGTAAAACTTGATCTAAATTTACCTGATGGCAACTGGGACACCATACCTTCGGGTAATCCTGGCTAACCCTTTCAACTGTGGACAATTGAGTGTCAGTGGTGCAGCAGTAGTACAACTGACTCTCACCAGATGTGAAAAGGGTGTCAGGGGTTTGTCCAGTGTGACTCTTCAGAATGTAGCAGAGGTCCTAAGTTACTCTGGGTTTTCTCCTGTACTAATGCTAGGCTAGTGTAGCTGCTTAGGATGAGGATAAAAATATTTGTTGTTTATTATGCACTCTTGGCCAGACCACTTCCAACTCTTCTTCTTTTCATTCTACCTCCAACTTTTTTCCCAGTACAGTACAGTACAGTACAGTACTATATAGGGAGATCCTACATTGACCATCAGTTTCCCTCCCCCAACTCTGGCCACCTATAGTTGTGGTGGCTGTTGTGTGTGGTTGTGTGTGTGTGTGTGTTTGTGTGTGTGTGTTTATACCATACATACTATTCATATACGATTTTTTTCCTCTACAGCTCGTAATATATAGGAGAGTTTTGCTTTTTTTTATTCATTCCTATTACTTTCCTCTTGTCAGTATTGTCAACTTATTCAGGGTAAATAGTATTCTAACTCCACTGACAAGACTTACACAGATGGTACAATGAGTGCAAGTGTTCCCATTGTATTTCCATGATCTAACAGTACTGGACATTCACTCATTCCTACTCCAACCAAATATATTATTCATGCCATAAAAATATTTCAGGCATTCTTACACAGGTTCAACCACTGACACAATCAGTATTTACTCTCATGAAACATCTTTACAAGTCTCATTCCTCAATGAACATTTACTCTTACCATAAATAAGTAAATGACATAATTACATCAAAATATAACTTTGGTATTAGAGAAGTGAGAATTCTCTCACATGTTACATTCATTTCAACATCTAGAACACAGTATAATTGGGTTATGAAGAAGATCACAAACCTCTAAGAAAGTAAGTTTATCCAAGTTTCTGTTACTTTTTAGATATATAATCAGAGTAAAGCTCATCCCACCATAGACTGGCACTGATCAACACCTCAAAGTCGTATAAGTAAACAGGACACGAATGAACATCAAATACTGTATTAATAATGCATACTCAGTAAGTGCATATTCAAATTTCAGGATTCACATTTGAGAAAAATAAATTACAAAATAAATTCTGCCAGACTTGGAAATTATGTATTACAGTATATGTTTTCAAAAGACATTTCTAAATGTAAATTCCATTTTCTTATATTAACTACGTACTGTAGTTAAGTTTGGTGAATGAAATTAAAGAACTCCTTGAAATTCAAGATTATAAAATCATATTTCTTATTTTAAGGATCTTAAAAGTTACTATTCAACTTTAATTTCATTTAAATTCATTTCCAAATACATAACAATATCAATGTCCAGAAACTGTTCTGTTATTTTATCTCATATTAGTCAGATAAGCTTGGCACGTACTAAGTATTTGCAGTGAGTAACATTGCATCAGAACATTTTCAAAAGAAACACTTACAGGTATACATTAAGATGCATTGCATGCTATCACAATATCCCAATAAAAATAAGGATCTCATAAACATGATAATACACGTACTGTACTTACACAAAAATATATGACTACTTGTAACTGTGTCCGGTGTACAGTAACCAACATTCAAAACTCCTCCACAAATAACTATTAATTAGATGGCCATTTCTTGAAATGTTAATGTGACTAAATTATTTGGGTAAACTCTCAGATCAGTCTCCTGTCCAAAGAGTAAGAACTAACATATACAGTGTTGCAACACTTTAGGTAGGTACTGTAGTTGTAACCATCAATATGGGTCAAGTGGCCCCATAACATTACATCTTTTATACTAAAGTAACTAACTATACAGATAGATGATTGAACATCGAAGAAATATAATTTTGGTGCCCAATTAAACAATATATTATCTACAAGTTTACTGATGCAAAACTGAACAAAATGCCATCTATGAGAACACAAACTTCCTTTCTTCAGTTTCCAAACTGTCAGTGTATTTTTCCTTCCTTACATCTCAACATAATCACTCATTTTTTCCATATTGCTTATGAATAAAGTACTATTTTGTCACATGTACTATATCATTAATTCAACAGTTAATGAAGAAAATCTTACTAAACAAAGCAAAATATTTACAAAAAAATAAAAAAAAATTTCCATACAGCTCACAAATTTGGAGCTGGAGCTGTACTGGATACCACAGTAAGATGTCCAACTACTAAAATCACTTAGTGTACCTTACTGGGGGAAAGAAGTACTAGGTAAGTGCATTCATCTGTGCCACTGTGTATACATTCATGGCCTGCATCATCTCCTGGAACACTGACCCCTCAGTAGTCATCAGCATCTCTGGTGTGTCAAACTCCCGCACCTGAAATGTATTCCCAAAGTTACTACACTGCATACATAATATACACGAACAGTACAATATACTACAGGTATCAAGGAGCATACCATCCCTAGCCATAACAAGATGAGTGATTTAGCAGTATAACTTGTAAACAAAAATAATAAATTGGAAAAATGTCTTTCATCTAAGTTTTTTGGTTGTGGAGACCAAATAAACATGACTGTACAATTTATAAATCTACAAAACTTCACTACAGTACTCTATTCTGAATAGTTTTTCCACTTAACCTTGCTGACAAACTTGTGTGGGACAGAAGTATGGATGTAAATATGAGTGTGTGTGTGTAGAGCAACAGACAAACATTCTTTAGGAGGAAAGGGCAGATGAAAATCAATGTCTCTTTTCACGCACGCACGCACGCACGCACGCACACACGCACACACACAGCATAACAATGAGGAATGTGTCTTACCTTCCCTGCATCAAGCACCATTATTCTATCATAGTTGGCCACTGTGTTGAGTCTGTGAGCAATGGTGAGAACTGTACTAGTGGCAAAAGCCTCTTTAATGGTGGCTTGGATTAAGTGATCTGTTTCTACATCAACAGATGCTGTTGCTTCATCTAATATAAGAATCTGTAAATGATATTGACATAATTAGACAGAATGCTAAATACAGCTGTACTTCATCCTAAAACAGTCTCTAAATAATAAATAAATTCTTCAAGGTCATGGCAGAGTGGTTGAAGACACGCAATACCAAGTACTTCCACTGCTTTCATTAGTGAGTATGTTATGTGACTCAAAACTGCAACCACTGTTGTGAAAGTGTTCATAAACCATATATATTTAGAAAGGAAACAATAGCACTTACATATACTTGGCTGGGCTTTAAGCTTTAAGGCAGGACACCAATAAGCACTTCTGACCTTCTAGGCAAAGGACTTGTCTTAATGAAGCTACTCAGTGAGGACATCACAGAATTTTCATATCAGTAAAGTTCTATTTATACTGAATTGATGATGGATGTTCTGTTATTTCAATATATTTGTATCTTATAAAGAAATAGGTAACTGTAATGATCTTTTAAACACTGTATGCAGTTAAGTGCACATATTCTAAAGTAACGAGCATCTTGAAGTGGAAGTTAACAGGATAAATCTACTGTACTGAATCAAACCAGCTTAAGGAATCTAAAATTTTTCCTGGTTTAATTTTTCCTAATTTCATGTCCATACAGTATAGTGCTTCCATTATTTTAGAATTTTTGGGGTTCACTTCCTTACCTTACTATTCCTTAGCAATGCTCTTGTGAGACAAATGAGTTGTCGTTCTCCCACTGAGAAATTTTCCCCTGCAGCTTCTACCTTGGACATGAGGCCGTGCTCCTGCCGCTGAACAACCCCTTTTAGATGTGAACGCTCCAGTGCTTGCCAGACGTCATCATCTGACTGTTCTTCAAAGGGATCCAAATTGTATCTGAAAAATATGCCCAAAAGACTTCCTTCTACAACTTATACCACATTATTAGGCGTCATTTAAAATCTATAACTGCTCTATTATCAGGTATCATTCTACTGTCTATAACTGCACTATTTTTTAATATTACCGGTAATTGTATGGTAAGTGGAAACAAATGCAAGGGAAAAATAAATATAAATTAAGGCTAAGTTGACCCAGGAGTGACAACTAAAATACTGTTCTGAATAAAGCAAAGTCTGCCACACAGAACTTGATTTTGTACCGCTACTTGGTTGGCTAACACACACACACTCTGCAGTCATATAATAGAAGAAAAAATTTGAATTTATTACTTAAAGATCAAGATTTTGAATAATACAGCAAATAAAAATTCCAAAAGCACACCTGACTGAACCCTGGAAGAGAACTGGGTCCTGAGGGATGACGGAAATTCTGCTTCGTAACGTATGTAGACCAATGGTGCTGATGTCAACACCGTCAATAATGATGCTACCAGAATCCAACTCAGCCATGCGTAGTAGTGTAGAGATGAGGGAAGACTTGCCTATGTAAAAGAAAACATCTCAAATGATATAGTGGATGAGAGTGATTCAGTACAGAACATAGCCAGTTAACGATACCTTAATCTTAGAAAACACTATACTGTTCAAGTACTGCATTCTTAAGCCATTAGGCTTACTGTTTTGGCCATTTTAGCCCAAATTTAGATTTTTTTCAATGTCTGAGTACAGTATACATACTCCTGAGCATGTTGATTCCGAATACAGTTGTCCGTCGTTTAGTGATCGGGATGCGTCCTTGAAAAACAGATAGCTAAGTGAAATGACTCACCACCAAGTAGCACTCAGTGCGGGTGAGGCCGAGTTGTGAACTATGTTAATGTTCAACTCATAATTTTGGTTAGATATACGCAATTTTCCTAATTTTCTTTTACATGTACACACAATTGTTCATACAGACTGTGCAAACAAAATAAAGGTCAAAAAAATAAAGGAAAAAAAAGTTCTTATGTGGTCAGCAGTTAGCCAACAGAGTGGAGGAGGGGGAACGAGGAACAGCGTGGGGATCTCTCAGCTGTTCTCTGTCTCATGTGAAATGATTGCCAAATGCCAATGTACAGTCAACCCTCACTTTACGCAGTTAATTCAACCCACAGGGTACCGCGGAAAGTGAGAAACGCGTAAAGTGAACAACATAACATATGGGATTAATTGAAATAGAGACCGGACCGACCCCCAAACTCCACTTTTTGACGACACACAACTATGTTGTAGTAAAAATATTATCTTAACTTTATGATGGTATGCACACACAATTAATAATTAAGAGAAATATCAATAATATTAGGTTTTTAACACTTACATTAGTAGAAAAGATGGCTGGGCACACGGGGATGGGCGGTTGGTTCGAGGCAGAGGGCAGATTATTGGCCCTCACCTGTATCACTTGTATCAATTGTATCACTATCCACCACAGAGGCTTGCAGGGCCTCTTTGTCAAACCCCTCTAAGTCCATATCCTCACTATAATTATCACTATCACTGACTTGGGCCGGCTGTGGTGGGTGGCGGGTGAAGAACTCGGTAATGTTTTGATGATTGGGCGACCTTGTGCGCACCATGCTCGCGCCGCTTACACAACATGGCGGATGGCGGGAGGTTTGGATCCAAAAATGGTGCGGCTCGCCAGCCGCTCTCCGCGTAAAGGGGTACACGCACCGCGGAATGTGAGCATTCCTGTTTTGGCAGGGTACCGCGTAAACGTGGAAACGCGGAATGTGGGACCGCATAAAGCGAGGGTTGACTGTAGTAGAATATTTTTTATTTTTTTTATTTTATTGATTTATTATTACTATGTATTTATTTTTATTTATTCCTCACCTAGCTGTCTGTATGCCATGACATCACACTGGGGGGTGGGGGGGGGAGTTCGGCTGGCCAGTCACTGCCTCTATACATACCTTCACCTCCCACCTATGCTCTTCACATTTTATAATTTTATTGTACAGTATTGTAATGATGCGCACTTTGAGCATACATTCCCCAGTTTTTCCGACTTCCCTCACCAAATTTTTCCCAGCAAATCGAAGATTGCTAAACCGAAAGTTAAAACAGTTAAACAATAAAGGATGTTAAAAATTTTAAATCACTAAATCAAAATATCATTAAGTATATGATCGCTAAGCGACGGATACCTGTACGTATATGGCTCGTACAACACAGAATTTGTTATATATTTCACATAATAAAAACTCATACTGGACTTACCCAAGAATTTGATGAGTAATTTATAATTGAAATCTTATGTACATTATCCACCTAATATAGACAGTGAAGGAGACAGGAATAACAATGACACTAACCTGCTCCAGTTCGTCCAATAATACCAATCTTCTCCCCGTCCTTGATCGAAGCACTAATACCGTGAAGCACCAGAGGCAGTTCTGGTCTGTAACGAAGCTTTACGTCTTTAACTTCAATAACACCTTTGGCTGGCCAGCTAGGAGATGGCTCAGTTGATGGGATTTCCTGAGGGGCTTCACTGGGCAGCTCCTTAAAAAAAAAATAAAAATAAAAAGTATAAATTAAACTTGTACAGTGAAACCTCTATTTAATGGATTATATGGGGTGTGTAGTCCATTATATCAAGGTTTGTTAGATATAAAACCTCCACATAACAGACGATAGAGATACTCACATAGGCATATTCTATGATCCGCTCAACTGAAGTGATGCGAGACTGAAACTCGGACTTCATCCTCATGAGGAAGGGAACAAACACACACACCTGAAAAACATGATTTGTAATAAAATATAAAACATTTCTATCATAAAGAAAGATTCAAATGTCAATTATGTTTAGAAACTGAACTACTCTTTTATGAAATTAAATTCTCGGGTTTTTATATGGATAATACAACTATATACTGTACCTGTACATTCTTTTACATTAAACACCACCTACAGCAACAAACTCTGACAGACAAAAACCCATAGAGAATGATCCAGCCGAGGCCATCCTCAAATTTATGCCAAAAATGTGACAGAGAATGAGGGAATACAACCAGAGATGCCAGTAGGACCAAATAATGCAAGGAACATAGTGATTCAGATATGTAGAATTGACCTTAGCTTGTAACCCAATGAGCTAAAATTAGTGACAATCTTTAAATCAAAGCTAATTCCTAATAGACATTTGGGTAACGTGGATGACTTCGAGCGTAGGTCCCAGAAAGTTCTCAAAACAAGTCCAATCTTGGTCCTAAGGGTCCTGGATGTGAGGGTCAATACCTGAACCATGTTAGGGTGAAACAATGCACAAATATTCTACTTACACCGTTAACAGTTGCCAAAGCGAGACCTGCAAGAGCAGTACTGACGTGGCCTTTGGTGAAGACGCAGATGATGGTGACGGCAAGAGTGACACAGACGGCCATAAAATCCATTCGGTAAGTGAACCAACGATTTGAGAGGCGAAATATCAGCAGCGCGGCTGAGTGCTTGTCCAGATAGTTGTACATCCTATAGAGGTAAAGCAAAGAAAGATTATATTCAAGTCCAGTAACTCTAGTGCTTTATTCGAAGTACAATTCATTATTAACAAAGCCTAAATTTTCCACTAATTACCAAAAAATTAATTATAAGCTTATAATTTCTGCAAGCACTCATTCCTTAAAAAAAAAATAAATAAAAAATACACCATGAAAACAGCAAAACCAGAAACTAATTTCACTAATAAATATTCAATGGAATCATCTAATCTCTTTAAATGGCATTTTTACAGAGAATGAACTAGGCAATATACTGCATGTAGGACTTCCAAGTAATGTACTGTACTGTACTCTCTTAACTGTCAAGGCAGGTCAGTACTCCCTGAGGTTATCAAAGATTATCTGCCTACTTCTATGGTCTTGATTTTATTTTTTTCCCCGAGACTCAACATGCAGACAGTAAATCTCCAACAGCTATAAATGTCTTTGTACATAATGAAAGCTGCAACATTGGGGTTAACTCACCTTTTGATAAATAACTTCTCCTTATCAAAGGTCCGGATGACATTAAGACCAGACACAGATGAACCTATGTGCTGAGTGACGGGTGACTTCAAGGTGTTATCCAAACGTTTCATCTCACGAATACCAGCGTTTAGGAAAACGTCAACTATGAAGAACAAAACTGTACAAAAACAAAATGTTCACAATTAGGAAAATCAAGTAAAGATGGCATCACAGAAAATGATGAATGATTCAAAGAGGTACAGTAATTCATATACTGTACTGTATGATGTTTTATAAGGATTATACCAGAATCCGAGCACATGATCTTAAGTCCATAACGATAGTATTAAGGGAGAATTAAAAGTACCTGCATGATGGTTGGAAAGGCCCAAATGGTACTTAATAGTGCAATAGTGTGAAGAAGTGTAGCAGTGTCTGAAGGTTATATTAATGGGTTGTGGATAATGATTCTAATGAGAGAAACACCTTACTTACCTGCAACTAACAGAAGTGGTATGACAAACCAAATGTAGATGAAGCACACCAGGATAATCTGCCCCACCACAAAGAGAATACCTTGCAACAAGAACTCCAGGAAGAATGGCACACGCACATCAACTGTCGGCGTGGAAAAGTTGGAGCAACTTCAAGTTTGGTAAATAAATACATTTCAAATTTTTTATCACAAAACACACATGATAGATATGCTCCATGATTAAATTTCCGGTATCCATAGTGTGCTGTGTGAGTTGTACAAGTGTTTGATAATCGAGGGGACTTACAAGAATTTCTGAGGTCAAGGAACACACAAGACATTCATGTAGATAAAGAATGATTCACTCAAAAAGAAAATCCTACAGGGAGAGAAGGAAAAAAAAATAGACTACACGTACTCAGTACAGGGGGTATAACAAAATGATAACCTATTGGTTGGATTCATCATGTAGTTTGTGAGTTCAAGTCTCTTCATACATAATTCTGTACTGCAACTTTTTCAACTTTTTTGTAGGTTTCTCCATTTTATCTTAATAACTTTATGTCAAGATAAAACAAAGAATATGAATATAAATATTCCTGGACACTTACGCTCATCAAGATCTCTGGAGAATCTGTTCAGTATCCGTCCAGTTGGGGTTGTGTCAAAGAAACTCATCGGTGACCGGAGGATGCTGGTAAACATGGCATGATGCAGTTTTGAAGCACCAGCCAAGACTCTGAAAGAAACAGAGAAAATTATGATTTTCCATAAACAATAACATTAGTAGGATAATATAATCATCTATGTCCCAAGACTATTAGTTTAATCGAAGGAAGTTCAAGTTGATATTAATTGAAACATATTACAATTTAGTTTTGATACCATATCTACTGGTGTGGCTTACTTAATATTGGGTGCATCACTTACAGGGAACACAATAAGGGATGGATATTTTAAGATATGTTTTACTCAGGCAGAGTAAATAAATCTGTGCTGAATGTAATCCCTTTACTCCTATTTTACTTAACACTGTAGTTATTAATTTCCATATAATTTCATGAAACATTTTCCATACCTGAAGGTCACTCCGATGCCTTTGATAAGACCAGTGATGAGGAGCAGCACAAAACTGAGGGCATACACTAACTGGTACATCCACAACATTGGATTTTGTGTTATGTCACCCTTTAACTCTTCATCTGATAAAGTGATGTTGTATTCTGTTAAGTTCATCCTTCGTTCTTCTTCCAGGCCGTCACCCTGCAGATGAAAATCAAGATTAATAAACTGTACTTCAACACTTCTCACTGCATTACAACAATACTTAATAGACTAAAAAATATTGTCAATCTTTAACTAATCTTTCTCCTATATATATATTTTTTTTACATATTTTCTATGGAAATGAACACATCTCATTCTGCATGTTCCTGTTATAGTACTGCTCTATATACAGTATAAATATTTAGACATAACTTACTCAGGTAACTTTACCTGATCAAGCCAATATTGTAGCCAGACTGCATTGAACATTCTCGTTAAAGTAAAGACAATGATGGCAAAGATGATTATATTTGTTATGCACCATCCTCCACTGACCTGTTGGAGAAACACCATATTAAGAAACACTGTACACTCTATACAGCACTCAATATCTGACACTTTACATGAACTACTGGTGACATCTGATAATGACAACAGCAGATACCATTAGTGGCTAGATATTTTGTCAGAGCTAAATAGAAGAAGATTGATGAATTCTCTAACTTTTTTGGAAGGAATGGGGAACAAGAAAATATCTGAGTGCATGAATTAGTAAGGAATAGATCCTTAACCTCTTCACTACAGGATGACACTTTTAAAATATTATTTGACTAACACCAGACGAGTTTATTCAGCACATGAAGATCTCCGTACACAAGTGGGTGAAGAGGGACAGATACTGTGTGACACCACTTCTTATTCTACAATAATGATATGAGCCAAAAGCAGACGAGTTATATACAAAACAAAAATATTCTCACCTTGATAAAAGTCAGGTAAACTTTGTTACTGACAGTCCCCGTTCCTCTGGTCTCCTCTGTGATCAGTTTGCCATTTCCCACTGTGTTCTCTTTGTTGTCATTGTCTTTTTTTTCTGAGATGCAAGAGATGATAATAGTTACATTTCCTAATTATGATAAAACATTCAAATTAATTAGTCTTTACAAAGCCAAACACTGGACAGACTACCTGCCTAAATGACTAGTAAACTGATAAGTGGTGGAAAGAAATCGTATTGAACATATCTATAAAATGTGTTTGATGTGAACTGTAGTTAACTTCTGAAATAACCTGTAAAAATGGATCCAGTAATTAAGGTAGTGGAGTTACAGACGAAATTAAACAAATATTCAGTAACTTTTCATTCAGGCAATATGTACCTTCCCTTTTTTCTCATTCAATATAGAAGGCAAAGGGCTTTTAATTCTTTCTCCTTGTTTGAGTCTTCTCTCAACTCATGCTTACTTACTAAATATCCCTCTTTCATATAATGATCTCTATAAAGCAGTAACAATCAAAGTTTTTACTGAAAAACAAATTAAAATAAATTACCATTCTATCTTGTTTATTTCTTTCACTTTTATATTTGTGTACAAAAATAATTGGCAAGGAGGGAGGGAGGTGGTGTATGGAATGGTAGATTTGGCAGTGTTGCATAGAGGTGGCAGATAAAAGTCTGCAATTTTCTTTCCACACGGCAAATTAATTTTCTTAGTTTTATTATGAGGCAGGGACTGCTTACACACCCTCCCTGTCTGAATTCATCTTGTCAACAACATTACATAAGCTATGAAATAAGGAACTTGTGGTTACATCTTGAACCGTCAAAAGTCACTAAGCTAACTGGATTTCTTATGATTTGGTGCCGAGAATCAAACAAGTTTTCCAGTGTGCTAGTGCCAAGTTCAACATACAGTACAAAATTGGTTGAATGTATTTGATACTGTTTTTTTTAAGGTATCCTTCACTGAAGTTAAATTTATTTAAAAGTACAGGGGGTCCCCGACTTACGAACGCCCGCCAATAAAAATGGGGTTAAACTTGAAATTTATAGTATTCTATTTACCTGATGACTTATCTTTTATTTTCATTTACTGTATTTTGTCATTCTATTTTTTCTTTTGTCTCAAATTAAGTGATCTTAGAAGAATATAAGGACTTAGGCTATAATATAGTGAGAATTTAAACTAGGTTTTGTAAGTACCGTATGCATATAGCATGTGTTCCTACTTACATACAAATCCAACTTAAGAACGTCCTCATGAACAGAACCCATTCATAACCCAGGGATCCCCTGTAAGTCCAGATAACACTGACTAATGAGAGAAGTTGCTAGGTTAGTAAGCAGTCTTGTTCAAAAATGCATGAAGATTATGTTAGTGGACATATTTGTATTAATTTTATCTAAAGTGTTAGGCATAGCAGCAAGTTCTTAAGAAGTGGTCATCTAAATAAAAAGTGAAATATTTACTCTGTTTATTGCAACACCTTCAGCCGAACTAAGGCATTAATTGCAGCTATAAGCTATTACAGTTCTCTGGCATCTATTGTTTTATCTACAAGTGTTCAGTGATAAAGGTGTTGTTAATACTGTTAGTTCAAGCTCCTCAACCTTAAAAGCAATCAGCCATGTCATTTCACTTACTTTTCTTGGCATTATCAGCTTTCTTATCTAAAAAAAAGTAAATTTAAAAAAGTTAGTTTATAACACTCGTTATTAGAGGTGAGCATGAGGATATTTTTCATCATGCAAAACTCGTGGAGTTTCAGAAGCTAAGGCACATTAGTTAACATACATCAAAACACAAATTACTGTACAATATTTAATGTTAAAATCAGCAGAACCAAGCAATGGGACTCGTAACTACTGTATTAGTACGTCAAGTCTGTCAAAGTTTTTATGTGTATAACCTATTTCATCTTATACTTCATCTTATACAGTACAGAATTTGTACACTATCTAGGAGCCCTATGCCACATGATCAGCTTTAAGCATATATACATCAGTTGAAAAAACTCTGTACAGTACAGCTATTTAACACCAAAGGGTTAAACTTAAGCCTCTGAGATGTAAGTGTACGTTAAAAGCCTTATACCAGTGGTCCCCAACCTGCGGGGTAATTAGTGATCGTAATGATGCTAAGGTGCTCCAGTGTTTTCCTTTTCATGTGTGGTTTTATCGAGATATATACGTACCCCCTGTATATATGTTTTGGGGGGGTTGTTGTTCCATAACTAATTCGTCCAGTGAGGAGAAAACAGCTTCGGGCTTCAAGGCTGCTTGGGGTAGACTTACTCTGGCTCTGGAGATCAATTTTTCCCGGTTCCTATAAATGTTGTGTTATGGTCTGTGCCTTTCAATAGAATTGATTAGTTATCCCTTATGATACTACCATACTCTGTCAGTTCAATAGATGCTTTTGTATAAATTATTTGTTTACATTTATAATACTGTAGTTAGGATGATTATTCATATTTTTTCAATAATCAAGAAAAAGTTTTGGGATCTCTGCTACATTTACAATGATAAATGTTACCTGGAGCTTACAAAAGGTTGGGGATCAGTTCCTTACACTATGAGTTTCCTGTCAGTTTATTCCTCTCAACAGATAAACTAATTAGAAAATGTATATTGATATCACAGCAGAGGATGCTTGAATGACCATTTTCTGTGGCAGGCTGGGCACTCACCTGCTAGTCATCATCACATATTCATAGCTCCCCCCCATCTTTAATTCTAATCACACAAAACCACAATATCCCACACTACCATCTACCCATTCACTCAATTACTTTTCCCTCAAATACCATCGAAGGATTTATTATGAGTGAAAATTATTATAAAATGGAAAAAATATAAATAAAATTATATATGCACCAAGTAAGAGCTCTTTCAAGGCCAGACATGACCAACACTGGAGCAGGTTCTGATATATTCATGAGCCAGTGCATGCCCGGTACTTGTCAACAGTGTGTATCAGAGACATGACCGGCCGCCCAAGTGGCTAACGAGCCGATCAGTGGTGAAAAGGTTAAAAGAAAAAGTAATACTGAAAAATTTTCACCGAATTTCACACTCACCAGATTCTTGTTCTTCATTCGCTTCCAACTTCTCCTCAGCTTTGTCTCTATCAGGAGTAGAGTCAAAGCCAATCATATCAAAGTATTCCCCCTTCCGAGCTATGAGTTCAGCATGAGTTCCACGTTCTGCAATCTTTCCTTCTTGCATAAGGATAATCTCATCACACTTCTCTAAGAACTGAAAAAGAGAATTTAATATATTTAAGAGCACAAGATACAGTAAAATCTCCATTACCCGGAAAAATTGGTGCTGAGCACTTCCGAGAATGAGAGATTTCCGGATAACGAGACGACTCTCTCGAACCCGGAAAAATATCCTTCATCCTCGGAATTTTCCGGGTAAAGGAAAATGTTTTCGGAAGTTCCAGAAATTGCCCATTACATCATCTCTCAAACCCAGAAAAATATCTTCCAGCCCCAGAATTTTCCGGGTAACGGAAAATTTTTCTCGAAATTTCCAGAAAATGCGCCTGATTTTCATCTCTCAAACCCGGAAAAAAAACTCCCCCATCCCCAGAATTTTTTTGGGTATAGGGAAAATTTTCTAGGCATTTTCCGGAAAATGTGCCCCTCAGAAAATCGTTCCTAAAGCTGGAATTTTCCAGAAAATTCCAGCTTTAGGAACGATTTTCCGAGAAAATTTAAATTCCGGTTACAGGAGAGTTCCGGGTTTGAGGGACGTCGGTTAACGGAGATATTAATATACAGTACATTCACAGACTCAAGAGGAAATACAGTATTGTATTAAAGTTCCCATAAGTAATAGGTAATAAAATCATATCACTTGCAGGGCTGGCAAAAACCATTAGTTAAAATAGAAAAATAAAACACTTTTTAATGCTATTATCTTGGTTTAATAAGTTTAAAGTACTTGTAGCCCTTTTTCTAACATTTTAATAAGCTATTAATCATAAACATTACATCCTTAACCAAAATGTAAAAGTAAAAGAACTCCTTTGTATAAATTTGAACAAAATCTATATTTTTGATCTCACAAACTGATGGGTAATAGATAAAATGCCTTTTCTCTGGAAACTAAAAACTGACGTGTTTAGACCATATATCACTGAGAAAGGGATATAATGGCGATTTAAAACTTATGGGCACAACGTAATTGATGTCTTAAATATTCTATATATATTAAATTATTTCAAGTCTTATTAATTAATGCTAATTACTGTGCTGGAACACTAAACATCAAAACTGAGAAATGTGAACAAACATTTCATGAACAAACAAACAAGCATGAATACAGTACTACCCCGCTTAACGCGGTTTCACTTAACGCGATTTCGCATATACGCGGTGCCTCGCCAGAACCGAACTTTCACTTAACGCGGTTCATCTACCCATATACGCGGGAAGCGGCGTGGGCACGATGCGCACAAGGTCGCCCAGTCATCAAAACATTACCGAGTTCTTCACCCGCCACCCACCACAGCCGGCCCAAGTCAGTGATAGTGATAATCATAGTGAGGATATGGACTTATATGGACTTTGAGGGGTTTGACAAAGAGGCCCTGCAAGCCTCTGTGGTGGATAGTGATACAATTGAAACAAGTGATACAGGTGAGGGCCAATAATCTGCCCTCTGCCTCGGAACCAACCCCCCATCCCCGTGTGCCCAGCCATCTTTTCTACTAATGTAAGTGTTAAAAAACCTAATATTATTGATATTTCTCTTAATTATTAATTGTGTGTGCATACCATCATAAAGTTAAGATAATGTTTTTACTACAACATAGTTGTGTGTCGTCAAAAAGTGGAGTTTGGGGGTCGGGCCAGTCTCTATTGGAATTAATCCCAAATGTTCTGTTGTTCACTAACGAGGTTTTCACTTAACACGGTACCCTGTGGGTTCAATTGACTGCGTTAAGCGGGGTACTACTGTACTGTACTTACATGAGGAGCGTGAGTAACAAAGATAATTGTCTTATCAGCAAGTGCTTCTTTTATGCAGTAGTTGAAGATGTGCTTTGCAACTTTTGTGTCCACAGCACTGAGTGGATCATCCATCAAGTAAATGTCCCGGTCACTGTAAACTGCACGGCCCAAATTAACTCTCTGTTTCTGGCCGCCGCTGTAACAATTGAAAATGCCATATAATTCTGAATAAAGAGTAAGAAACAATAAGGCAGAGCAGAAGCAAATACAGTATTAAATTTTTAATGGTAGTCCCTATAATAATAATAATAATAATAATAATAATAATAATAATAATAATAATAATAATAATAATAATAATAATAATAATAATAATAATAATAATAATAATAATAATAATAATAATAATAATAATGAAAATAATGAAAATAATAATAATAATAATAATAATAATGAAAATAATAATAATAATAATAATAATAATAATAATAATAATAATAATAATAATAATAATAATAATAATAATAATAATAATAATAATAATACTAATGAAAATAATAATAATAATAATAATAACAGTAATAATAATAATAATAATAATAATAATAATAATAATAATAATAATAATAATAATAATAATAATAATAATAATAATAATAATAATAACAGTAATACAGGTTGTACCTCTCTAGTCCGGCAACCTCGGGACCTGACCGGTGCCGGACCATGGAAATTCACCCTTTTCCTGGATAGATAGTGACTTGTGCTTATGCCTGGAAGCACTAGCACCACTTTCTCTGCGTCATGGTCTCTTTGAAGACATATTGAAGGGTTAAATGTCGTATAGTAGCTTCTCAAATTTCGCGAGTTTTTAATTCTTAACGTATTTTTTTGGAACACACAAAAAAATAAATAAATAAAAATTTTGACGGCGGAAACTTGAATTTCGACGGGTTTGAACGGCCCGCCAACGTGCAGACGACGTGCATAATCGTGTAAACAGCGTCATTTTTCTTATGTACAAAAGATTCATTGTTGTTTATTACTGAATGTCTTTTTTATTGAATTAATGTTTATGTGTGCAAAATGAGCAATAGAATTCATTAATAATACGTAGAATATTAAAACACACAAGGAAATGACACAGCATTGTTTTCGTTGATTACAAAACCAGTGACTGACTGGTTCTACATATAAAACTGAAGAAAATAAGACCTTGGTTGTAGCTGTAGTAAAATTAATATGGTTGTTTTAAGTAATGTTATTTAATGTTAATAAATGGAACAATAGAAGTAGCTAACGATAATGGTAAAGAAAAAGAGAGATCGCATATGTAAGTGCGCATGCGCACACGTGAAAACATATCGTCATTACTTTACATAAGAATATGAAAGCAACACTTATTTACTGTTCATATATATTTTAATTAATGTTTCTGAATTTGTTTTTATTGAATCAATGTACGTGTGTGCAAAATTAACAATACAATTTATTAATAATACGTGGAATATTAGAGGAGACGAGACGGCTGCCGGCATTGTTTATGTTAAAGCTTACGAAACCAGTGACTGATTGGTTCTACATATAAAACTGAAGAAAATAAGACCCTGAGTTTAGCTGTAGTAAAATTAATGTAAAAAATGAATATGGTTGCTTGAAGTACCTGTAATGTTATTTAATGTTAATAAATGGAACAATATAAGTAGCTAACCATTAATGGTAAAAAAAAAAGTGAGACTGCTCGTATGTAAGTGCGCACATGTGAAAATATATCGTCATTACTCTACATAAGAATATGAAAGCAACACTTATTTACTGCTCATATATATTGAAGGGTTAAATGTTGTACTCTGTATAGACAAGCAGAGAGAGAGAGAGAGAGCAGCCGAACTGCCGGATGTAAACAAACCTTAATTTCCCGCGGCTTTTTTTTTTTTAAGGGGATTAGCCCACCCGGGCATAGGTCACTGACCCACATTGGGGCCTGAGGGGCAAAAATTTAATACTCCTGTAATAATAATAATAATTCAGATAAGTAAAAAAAAAAGAAAAAAGCTGCCTATCTACCTATTGGACAAACTAAAATCGTTCCGGACCACGGGAGTTTCCGGACCACAGAATGCCGGACTAGAGAGGTACAACCTGTAATAATAATAATAATAATAATAATAATAATAATAATAATATTAATAATAATAATAATAATAATAATAATAATAATAAATGCCTATCACTTATGCTTTACAAGATACAGGGGGGTGTATAGTTTTTTCTTTAAATTGTCCCATAGTAGATATGAAAGACACTGCAGATTAAAGGAGAAATTTAATATTATTTCAAACTCACCTGAGATTAATGCCCCTCTCTCCAATCTCGGTCATTTCTCCATTAGCCAGGAGTTCTATATCAGATTCTAGAGAGCAAACATAGAGGGTCTTCTTGTATTTCTCTGGATCAAACATCTGGCCCACCAGGATATTCTCAAGGAAAGTGTCGTTGTAGATCCAGGCCTGCTGGGTCACCAAGGCCAGCTGTCCATTCACTTGCACACTCCCACCTTGTGTTTTCATCTGTTTAATAAATATCAAATGTTATTAATTATCAAACAAACTCTTGCTTCTGACTTGATATTCCGTTGCATTATTTTGCATCCTAAGTTTATTTTCTATTGGGTACAGTATCAATATTATTCATTTTAATACTGTAGTACAGTCAATTTTAAGCGGAAGTTAAGTGTCATTCTGTCAACTTTATATTGGCTGCATAAAATTTATTCTAAGTACTACTGTAATAATTATGACAATTCAGTAACTGATAGTAATACAAAACATACTAAATGAAGTCTACAAAGAAATACTGTATACTTTAACTGATAAAAATCATTATTCTAAGACTGTTATATTGCAGGTCAAGATATGAAGCAATAGATATGTAAATAAACAAAGACCTTACATCACCACAGATTGCAGATATAAGAGAACTCTTCCCAGAACCTATGCTGCCACAGACACCAATAAGCTTGCCACGTTCAACAGAGAGGTTGATGTTGAAGAGGGTTTCCACACTCTTTACCAGATCTGTGTTGCGTTCCTTTGCTGGGCTGTTTGTAGTACCATTAACATGGCCGCTGGTGACAAGGCCATTAGTATGAAGTCCTGTTCCATTGACTGCACCATTCTTCTTCACATCTGAAATACAATAAACTGTATTTATAAGCCACCAAACATCAAAGATTAATCCCGGAAATCCTATTCTAAAGTAGAGCTCACATAAAAAGACTTGATATTTCTACCCATAAGTCTAACCCAAGCTTAAACCCTTAATATTGATGGATAGTTCAAACAAACAATTAGTTATTCGCACGTGCATGTGTAATTGTGTGTGTGTGTGTGTGTGTGTGTGTGTGTGTGTGTGTGTAAGAAAAACTTGAGTAGTCTACTGATAAGCCAAGAGTAACAGATGGGTGGCTCAGGACCTAGAAAACTGAAAATCCTAATAACTGGTTCAGTCTTGATCCCACAAGGGTCTCTGATTTAAGGGTCTATATCTTTACTTCAAAGCAAATTTAAGTTGTGATTATTCATTCATTTATGATACTGTAGTTACTGTATATGTTAACCTTACCGGGCTTCTTTTTTTCCTTCATATCTTTAGATGGACTTCCGCCAGATTTTCCTTGTCCTTTGAAATCAATATTGTAAATTTCCCAAGAAAAAGTAGCATTTTTCATCTGCAGCGCCAAATTATTGTTGAGTAAACCTCCTGCACGCTTCTGATGTTCCGGCAGCTCCAGTAGTTTCTGTGGATAATCATATTATTTTTATTCATCTTAATTGAATGTTTTTATTAGCTATAAACAAGGACTGTCCATTCTACATTATTATTACACTCTTATTCTCATCAGCCCCAATTGGCTTGGTAGACATTGACCTGCAAAGTCCTCTTCCTATACATAATGTGTACTGTAGTTTATTACAACCTGTAGAAGCTTACATCATTATGAGAGAATGTCACCAATACTGGAACTCAAAATTTCAGAAATACAAGTTATAACTATATGTCCTTTATTTAAAGATAATATAATACCCTATAGTATTTGATTATGTATACTGTGTGTGCTTTGTATTTGTTGAAGAAAAAAGTTGATAGTCAAGTCTAAGTTGGAACCCAAAGAACTAATGGGTACAAGTCAAAGAACTAATAGGCACAAATCAAAGAACTAATGGGCACAAATCAGAAGAACTAATTGGTACAAATCTAAAGTCTCTTGAACCAGCAGAAGTCAATAACAAACACATACCTGAATCCTATCCAGAGATATTTTAGCTTCTGCAACTGAACGCACAGTGAATGGAAGAACGCCGACCGTGAACTGCATGGCATTGAAGACTGAAAATATGGTGAAAGCCTCGGCAGACTTCAGTGTGTTACCTGTCAATGTAATGTAAACAATAAAAAATAGTTCAATATAATGTGTCACAAGTAGTTTCTATTTTTTAAACAAGTAATAGAATTCAGTTGTATTCGGAACTGTATCTTTTTATTGAAGTTTGTGATTATTTTATGCTCACTATAAAACTACATACCCTGTACTGTACTAGAAGGTAGTAGGCAGCTATCAAACAGGGAGGTACTACCATCTAGGAAGATATTAGAAGCATAATGTGTTGTCTAACGGTAGACCCTGCTGCCATATGGCATCACAAAAATTGTGACCAAGTCCCAGGTTGCTGATCTGACTTTCTGCCTCATTTACACACAATTGCAGGTTCTCAATTGTCACTCTTACTGTTAACAACACAACATACATATATCATTTCTCACTATTGATATTTTAATTTCTTGTTTTTGTATTTATTCATGGCTCTTTATTATTACAGGGGGTATTATTTTATTAATATATCATTATCATTATTATTATTATTATTATTATTATTATTATTATTAATATATTATTATTATTATTATTATTATTATTATGATTATTATTATTATTACAGTATTTTCTTTTATAATAATTGCTATTTATTAAATATATTTTTATTATTATCATTATTATTATTATTATTACCATTACAGTGGT
Source organism: Homarus americanus (assembly GCF_018991925.1). Lineage (NCBI taxonomy): Eukaryota > Metazoa > Arthropoda > Malacostraca > Decapoda > Nephropidae > Homarus > Homarus americanus. The sequence continues at coordinate 423,112 of NW_024732537.1, forward strand.
CCCTCGGTTAACGAGCACAATCCGTTCCAGCAGGTTGCTCATTAACCGAAAAACTCGTTAACCGAAACCATTGTTTCAATGGGTTTTTGGGTAATTGGTTCCAGCTCACCGAAAATTGCCTAAATTCAACAAAAAAGGTAGAAAAGTACACTTACTTTGAGGTGTATATGTAGAAGGCTCCTGGATGATGATGATGATGGGAATTAGAATGGGGGTGGAGGAGAAGGAAGAAGAGAAGGCATTGGGGTGGAAGAGAAGTCACCCCATGGCACCATTTCACCCATAAAATTTTAGTTCTCTTGGTGTATTTCAAGATTATTTTCTTTAAATCAACACTGCACTGCATTATATATTGTCAATATGTAAAATATATTTCAAAATGACCAATAATTTGCTTGGAAACACAGAAAAAAAGCTTTTAGTTGAAGAGAGTCTCAAGCAAGATGTTACCTCCACTGAAAACAGAGAGAGACTAACGCCTGTCTGGTGTGTTAACAGGCTGGATGCCACGCCAGAAACTAGTTTATTTACCTTCAATTATGTTCAATAATTGTTAAAATGGCTAAAAAAGTTAATATTAAACTTTTAAAATTATTGAATAGTATAAACTTCCTGACATTTACTAAAATAGTAAGGAATTTAAGCCCTAAAACCGATTACTGTATTGGCGGACTAATACTACAGCTGGTGGACCGCCAAATGCAAGCGAAAACATGTTGAAGTCGGCTTGTAAAAAACTCGTTAATCGAGGGATTGCTCGTTAACCGAAGTTAAGAATCTTATGGAAGGTAAATCGTTAACCGAAATCTCGTTAACCGAGGCGCTCGTTAACCGAGGGACCACTGTATCGTCATCATCATCATTATTATTATTATTATTATTATTATTATTATTATTATTATTTTATTTTATTATATTTTCGTCCCCCCAGGCTTTGATGTGGGTCATTAAAAATGACCCCTGCCCGGGTGGGCTAATGCCCTTAAAAAAAAAAAAAAAAAAAAATATGATCGCTTTCTTCATGGAACTTTAAATATCAATAAACTTTCTAATGTAGAGTATGAAAAAAGAAACTTCAAGAAAGAGAGGAAATGGCTGGGAAATCTAGTGCAAGATACAGTTAACTCAAGACATAACAACACCCTACACACACATCTCTTCATCGCACTAACTAATACAATGTAGATCCTTAGTCTCTACACAGATTACAATACTTCATATCAATTTAGTGCATAACACACTAAGTTGTCATAATTGTTCTTGGTAACATATGTAAGTCATCTGTACACAACCCACATCTATTCTTCAAACACACCATACACAAGGGAGTTACAGTGGGGTATGCTATAACGAATGGATTGTACTACGAATATTCCTATAACAAATGGTTTTACCTATAAAATTGAGAATGCTATTACGAACGAAACTCCTACAACGAATTTTTTTTTTTTTTTTTACTAATTAATGTTTTTTTTATTACAAGTATTAATGATATTCCTTATTTCAGGGGTTTAGATGCATATTTATGCACTTTTTTACAATTTTATATTATATTTTTCAGTGTTAAGTGGTTGTATTTGGGGGCCTGGAACAGATTAATCCTATAACGAACGAATGCTATAACGAACAAGGTTCTAGAACCAATTAGATTCGTTATGGCATACCCCACTGTAGTTGATTATCTCCACAAACTCCTTCACTATGGGGATGACACTTTTAATACTTTATTCTCCTTGATTAATACCAGGTTATTTTATTCAGTTCAAAGGGGACCCCGTAAACAAGGGGTTAAAGTGTGTTTTTCGTTCTTTACCCGAGAGAGTATATCCCAAGAAGGTGACAATGGCAGCTAGGATACTGATGCTGGGGATCACTGTAGAACTGACAGCCTGAAGCAGCGCCCCAATACGATGTTTCTTAAGCTCCTCCTTTCTGATCGCTGAGGAAAATAAAGTACTGTAAATCAAATGCTGGTAAAAGAATGCTGGTAAATTCATACGTCTGGGAAATGAATACCAGTAATTTTCGTTAATAAATAATTCTGGTAATTGAGGAGAGTAAAGGGAAAATTAAGAAAAAAATAAAGGTACAGTAAAGTAATGTTATTTTTTGCTACACAACAGAGACAACTCAGTGAAGATGTGTAAACTAATGTGACTTGACAAAAATAGTATCAACAAAGTCTACAAGAGCAAGGAATACCAGCATAAACTGAGGGAAAAGGAACAAACCTGCTATTTTTTGGGCGAAGGAATCTTCCCAGGAGTACATCTTAATGAGTCGCATACTATTGAGGACTTCACTCATGAGGGTTACCCGCTTGTCAGTAACTTTCACTGTCTCCACTCGGACGCTACTCTGTGCTTTGGCGATGCCTCCCTGTCGACAAGAATTACTTCAATACTTTAGTGTAATATGAAATCAATCTACAACAGATCTTTACCTGTGCGTACAAGCAATAAGTTTCTGCAGTAGATTTCTCAATACAGTGCAATATTGATTTTTTAGTTTGTAATTATGAGGTCGGCACACCTTATACAAACAATGTACTGTAAATAACTCAAAACACTTAAACAACCACAAATGCTGTAAAAAGTTGACTGTTTTAGGAAACTTTCCACCACCATTCCAATGTGACGATGCCATGTCTGCACCTACACCCTTTACTCTCCCATATATTGTACCTCCCTCCATTCTGAATTCTTTTTGTCCATACTGCACATGCCTTGCCCAATAAAATCCCCAAAATATCTACTAGCGCATTACATTTTTGTTGACATACCTGGTATTTCAGTTACTTTAATCACTTTTATGAAGAGGATAAAAGTAAAACATTTACCTTTACCTTGACTTACCATAATTGGGTAGAAGAGGATGTAGCATCCCTGGCCTAAGAGTGACCAAGGACCCAGGATGTACACACAGTAGATGACACTCATGGTGAACATCACAGGCATGGCTGAAATGACAACAGAAATTAAAAAAAAACAATTATGTACAGTAATCAGTTTACAACGCATTCATGGCCAGTTCATTTGGAATAAACCTTAAATAACACTGATAAAAGTAAAGTTTCATGCAGTCTAATCTTCTGAAAATATTAAAATAGATTAAAATAATTTGATAAAAATAACTGTTGATTCATAAAGCTACAGATATTAAAGGCTATTTACTGTCAAACGTGATACTGTATACAAGTACCATGGAACAAGTAGTGTACAAATTATGAAATGGAAGTTCAAAGAATGAACCACTATTGACAAAAGCCATAAATATACCTGGTACTCTTTAGCTTGTGAAATTATAACTACTAATGATGCAAACACAAAATGATTCCTGTTAAATCATTATGAATCTTATCTTTTGAGAATAAATGACTATACAATAACGTCAATTACTTAGCTGGCAAATGTAACACACAATAAGTGAATCAGGTAGATATGAGTAATAGACACATCAATATTTACTGGTATCTGTCAAATTGTACTAAAAATAAATTATGTACCGGTGATGAAAGCACAAGAGATACAGGCTTCAAAAAGTCTCTCCATATCATTGTTGCTGAAGTTGATGATCTGCGCTGAGAGTCGTTCACCTCCTGTTTTTAATTTGAGAACTTTCTTGTACATCATAGCTTGTACAGCGCCTGTTACTCTGGTCGCTGGAAAGCAAAGTTCACCGTCAAGGACCAAATTCTCACTCAAGCTTAGTCGTTACATGGTGATGATGATGATAGTGATGAGGATGATGATGACGAAAATGATGGAATACAGGACTGCACTAGGTAATAAAATCAAAAGAGGGAAGGCAAAATACATATCAAAATTTTAACACTGTATTGGCATAGCAAACAGTTCCGTCTATACTGTATACTTAGTAATTTACAATTCTTTTTGAGGATCTATTAAGTTCAGGCAGGTAGTTTAAGTACAGTACAGTTCTGTATATATCACTATCTCTTTAATTCCTTGTTTACAGGGTCCCCTCTAAGCTGAATAAAATCGTCTAGTGTTAGTCAAATAAAATATTAAAATGTGGCGTCTCAATGGTGAAAAAGTTAATATTCATGAGCATGACCTGAGAAAAAAGTCAAATACATTAGGTACAAAATTCATACATTCCCCTTCAAGTATATTACTGTAGTTATAAAAATAGTTATAAAAGTACAAATACAAACAGTAGATAATTATAACTTTGGAAAAACACAATTATGAGTAAGAATATACTGTAGTTTTCTGGCTCTGCACCCACCTGTGTGTGTTCCTACGACAAACATGGCATTGAACGTTGAGCCTCTACAAATGTTGATGACACCAATAGCAAGGACAATTAACGAGGCATACATATTATCCACCATGGGCTCGTTTATGTAATCTAACACGACCTTCAGCATTATCGACTGTAAAATAAAACATGCATTAGATTAACAGTTAAGACAGTTTTAGGTCTTATTGTATAAGTCACCTGGTATTGAATTATGAGAATTTTTTGGTTGAAATCAATATTTTTGACAATTATAAGAAACTTTTCTTCTATGACGCTTCCTTCGCAAATGACTTATATATGCCAAAGGGTCCCCCACCCCTCCAGTTAGGAGGTTAGGTTAGGTCATTTGATGACTATACCACTGACGTATTATTTGTTTTGATGTTTGTGGTACAGTTGTCAATATTTGCCAGCTTGGTTAGGTTAGGTTAGGTTGAACTTTTAAATAAACACTTTTTAGCACATTTGCTATAACTATGACAATGTTTTATAGTGATAAAACACAGTGAAATAACGGCATTTTTAAATTTGTTTTCTTTGAAAAATCAGCGGCGTTAAAGTCGTCAATAATTAACAATTTACTCAGTTCTGTACAGATGCAAAACTCTCAGTAAAATATTGTATTTAAACATCACCAAATATTCCAAATAGATACCAAATAGTGATATTTCTGTTAGCCAGAACAATTGGTGCAGAGCACTTCCGGGAATGAGAGATTTCCGGGTAATAAGACAACTCTCTCAAAGCCAGAAAAAATTCCTTATCCCTAGAATTTTCTGGAATTTTCCGGGTAACGGAAAAATGTTCTCAGAAGTTCCAGAAATTGCCCATTACATAATCTCTCAAACCCGGAAAAATATCCCCATCCCCGGAATCTTCCAGGTACCGGAAATTTTTTCTCGGAATTTCCGGAAAAGGAGCTTGATTTTCATCTCTTAAACCCAGAAAAAACCTCTCCCATTCTCAGCATTTTAGGAAATTTCCGGATACCCGAAAAATTTTCTCAGAATTTTCCGGAAAATGTGCCCCTCGGAAAATTGTTCCCAAAGCCGGAATTTTCTGGAAAAATCCATCTTTGGGAAAGATTTTCCGAGAAAATTTCAATTCCGGTTATCAGAGAGTTCCGGGTTTGAGGGATTCCAGCTAACGGAGATATTACTGTAGACATATGCGAGACTGTTGATTTATATAACCACAAACCATTAATGGGTATAAAACAAAAGCCTTACTGGTCCTAGAAACTGGAGAACATTCTGTATGATGGAAATGACCATGCTGACAATGACTCGGGTCTTCATGAACCTCCACACAGTTCGCCATAACTCTGGTTTTCTTTTGGTCTTTTCTGCCATCCCGATCTCATCCTCCCATAATCGCTCAAGACGCTCTGAATTAATTTCTGCCCCATCTTCAAGCTGATAAGAAGAAACAGTAATTTTATTAAATTTAAAATCAAGAACAACGAGAGAGAGAGAGAGAGAGTACAAAGATGACAATATCTTAATAAGTACAGTACAGTACAGTACTCGTATATGAATTACAGTACTTCTTACGGCTTCACGCAAAAAAATAAAAAGGTAAATGTTGAAGAAAAAAATACAATAAATAGGACCACTAATTTACATCCTATTTTTGAAAGTAAATGATAAAAGCCAACTAAACCTAAACTACCTTGACCAAAACTAAACTAGAAACATAAGGGTTTAGTAAATTTTAACTGGTTTATTTCGTAGAAAAGAAAGTCTAAGAAACTGTTCAAGGTATTCCAGTAACAGGGAAACACTTGTTGAGTCACCAGGAGGTACTGACACCTACCTGAAGGGACCACAAGTCGCCGGGTTGTAGGCCTTTCTTATAAGCACTCCACATAAGCCTCGTTAACCAACTCACACTAAAGTAACTAAACAGCCCAGCATTGTTACTTGGTAATAGGCTTTTGTCTCTGTAAAAGAAGTATAACGATATTAGTACATTAATGGAGTGGCGTATTAAAAATTTATGGAAAACTCGAAAAAAATGTACATTATTTTACATACTTCCGGAAGCCAACGACCAATTTAAGATCTTTAGCCACGTATTCTAGGTTAGTCATTTAGTACATACATTAGTGATCACCAACCAATAAAGTTACAAGGAATAATATATTTTTGTTCCTGCCATCTCTATGGTCATGGTAGTTTATTGTACAATGACATATGAAATGGCCCAATGTACTTTACTTTTTACTTTTATCCTCTACGCCACTGATCGGCTCGTTAGCCGCTTGGGTGATCGGTCACGTCTCTGTTACGCACTGTTGGCAAATACTGGGCATGCACCGGCTCCTGAATGTACCTGAACCTGCTCCAGTGTTGGTCAAGTCTTGTCTTGAAAGAGCTCACACTCGGTGCCGTCACAACACTCTCTGGTAGATTGTTCCAAGAGTTTACAACCCTCACTCCGAAAAAGTTTGCCCTCACAGTTTTCTGGACTTGCGGCTTCTTTAATCTTGAGCTGTGACCCCTTGTGGGGCGAGCGTCCTCCAGCTCCAAGTAAGGACACTCGACTGAGTAGTGCCCCCTGAGATGCTTATACACCTCAACTGGGTCACCCCTTGCCCGTCTGTAATATAAGCTAGGCAAGTTCAGGCGCTCCAATCTCTCAGGGTAGCTGAGGTGCCGAAGTGCAGGCACCAGTCCGGTGACCCTCCTTTGAACATTTTCAACCAACTGACAGTCCTTAGCATATCTCGGGGACCAGACGGGATGACAGTACTCCAGATGGGGAAGCACTTCACTCTTGAAGATCGTCACGAGGGGCGGACCGTCTAGATATCTGAACGACCTTCTTATAAGACCCAATAATTTATTTGCCCGGTTTACCTTCTTCTCGCAATGGCTCGAGAACTTGCATCTCATTGTCAACATACACACCTAGGTCCTTCTCACACACAATCTCAACCAGTGCAGTTTCTTCATCCCGTTGGGACATATGATACGCCTCCTTACTGTTGGTACGCACCAGGTGCATCCTCTTACACTTCGTGACATTGAATCTCAGCAGCCATTTCTTCGACCATTCCTGGAGCCCACAGAGGTCCTTCTGCAGCTCTTCACAGTCCGCTTGGTTCTTAATTTCCCGAAATAACTTAGCGTCATCGGCAAACATTTGTATGGAGGAGTATACAACGTCAGGCATGTCATTTATGAAACAAACAAACAAACAACAGCGGGCCCAATACACTGCCCTGTGGTACCCCACTTGTGACAGGTACGGATGACGATTTCGTGCCATTAATCACCACACACTGTTTGCGGTCATGTAGAAAGTCTTCTATCCATGCTAGGACATTTCCCCGAATTCCGTACCCTTCCAGTTTGATTTTCAGCCTTTCATGGGGTACACTGTCAAAAGCCTTGGCAAAATCTAGGCAAATATTGTCGATATTACCACCCCGTTCCAGAATATGGGTCCAAGTATCCAATACCTTGAGCAATTGTGTTAAGCAGGAGCGCCCCGGCATGAAACCGTGTTGGCAATCCTTTACAAGATTGTTTCGTATTAGATGTTCCATTGCGGCATCTCTGATAATACTCTCAAGTACTTTACATATTATGCTGGAGTGACGATCGCCCTTCTTGAAGATAGGACTCACATGAGCCATTTTCCATTCACTGGGGACCTTTTGTTCATCCAGGCATTTACAAAACAGGATCTTCAGGGGCTCGGCAAGCTCGCTGCTCAACTCTTTTAGCACTCTAGGATGCACCATGTCAGGGCCGGGACTCCTATGGACCTTTAGCTTTGACAGTTTATTTCTAATACCCTCTTCTGTGAACACAATGTGGGTCAGTGCTGTGTCCAACCGTCTGTCCTCAAACGCAGGAAGGTTAATCGCATCCCCTCTTGTGAACACCGAGGAAAAGAAGCTGTTCAATGCCTCAGCTTTATCTTGGTCAGAATCTGCGTAACTACCATCTTCATGCCGGAGGTCTGATAGGTCTACTCGCGTTTTTAATTTTGATTTTGCATAGCGGTAAAACGCCTTTGGGTTTGACTTGACCTCGCTTGTAACCAGCCTCTGGAACTCCTTTTCAGCCCTCCTACACTCTATCTTTGCTTGGTTTCTGGCTCTTGCATACATCCTCCTGTCTTGCTCATCGTTTGACCCAACCCAAGTCTTGAATTTCTGGGTTTTCTTCATAATTTTGTCGACCACCGCATGGTTCATGTGTAGGGATCCCCTCGTATTCCTAGAAGCACTGGGATTGGTCTTGGGTATATATTTATCGTTCAAATGGGTCACTTTACTAGTTATGATATTCAGCGAAGTGTCTGCATTCTTGTACCTTAATGAGGCAGGCCAGCTGATACCATTCATCTCTTCCCTTATCCCATTGTAATTTCCCTTGTAATATTTGCACCTTAGCCTGGCGCTGAACTAGGTAACAGTTAAATCTGAATGACAACACTATATGGTGACTGGTGCCAACTGGGGCAAGGTGTTCCAGTTTGGCCACCATACCCTCCTCGTTTGTCATGATGAGGTCAAGTGGCTTGGGTGTTTGCTCCCCTCTGTAATGTGTCGGGTCTAACATGTTGGAACAGAAAATTATCTCTCAGAGTTTCTACAAAAAGAGTAGCAGGGTTATTCAAGTCATTTGGGGTGGACTCGTTTCTCCAGTCGATGTCGCCATAGTTAAAGTCCCCCATGATAAGGAGGTGGCTAGGGTTGAGCATTGCCGCGTTGTTTATTAAGGTTCTTAAGTTCCTTTGATTTAGTGGGCCACAGTTTGGGGATCTGTAGATACACCAGGACGATAAGTAAGTCCCCCCCCCCACCCTTTAATTTAATTTTACACCACTTGGACTCTTCAAAAACATCCTCTCCCTGTACCCTCGCTTGGCTGGTTCTAAGGTCTTGCCTAGCATAGATAACCACAACCCTCTTGCAAGTTTCTTGAGAAAGGTTCGTAAATGAGTCATATCCAGCAATACTGAACTCACATTCCTCTGGGTCAATTCTCCTGTTCTTGTACAACAGTTCTACAACTCCTACGATATCTGGTTGGTGTACTCTTAGTAGGTACTGTTATTATTTTCCAAATGGCCTGGTGTCAAGTTTGTTAATATGACATAAATGATATAATTGGTGTGAGTGTAATAATTATAAATATAATAACTAACGGATCATTGAAAAAGTTCTGCAGCCCGAAGGCTGAAAATATACATTGGACATAAATGACTAATTACATACATTGACATGGGGGAGTTAATGTAAGCCTTCATTAGAGAAAGGAAAGGGAGCAAGCAGTGAACATACAAATTAATGTTTACAGTCGAGGTCACGTAAGTTATGTGCGCTGAGGTGTTGAATAGCAAACACGTAGTGTAGTAACTCCCTCACAGATGGTGTTATGAGGTACCTCACGTGGTGTAGTAACTCCTCCACAGATGGTGTTATGAGGGGCCTGATGTAGTGTAGTAACTCCCCACAGATGGTGTTATGAGGGACCTGGTGTAGTGTAGTAACTCCCCCACAGATGGTGTTATGAGGGACCTGGTGTAGTGTAGTAACTCCCTCACAGATGGTGTTATGAAGGACCTGATGTTGTAATGACCACGGTCATATACGTCAGTTAACGTAGAATCAGACGATTCATATTATGCTCAATAGCCCACAAATCATGTAGCTATGCTTTCTTATTGACGTTCCCAACCTGAAGAGTCCGTTTTCTCAGCGCTTCAGGACGCCTGAGTCTGCCGTTTTCTCTCAATCTTGAATGTACCTGAGACTTCATTATTCCTTAGTAATGACAGAATTTGAAATTGCAACTGTGGTTGCAATTGGTGAGGCAACTTAGATACGTCTGTTTACAGTTGGAACATGCAAGATCCTTTGTGAGTGGTGTTGAAAGCTTCAACTGTCCTTATTTTATAACGTTCGTGGGAGTATCCTGAATTACCGATCGCTACTGAAGATAATTTTGTCGCCCAAACATCAGAGAATCTGATGTTTATAGTTTAGTTAGTGTCAGTTGTCTATTTAAGAAAGTCATTAATCTCCTGAACAGTTCCTGTCAAACTCGAAAATATCCAAGACTTAACGGCTGTTTCGGCCTGGGCTGTGGTTTGCGGTCAGGCGAGGAGAGTTGTTAGTACATATATAACTCCATTTCACCTCTTTCCTGACAAACTCAGTCTCTGATTAGATCATAAAGATAGACGTAGAAAATTAGCCTGATCTGTGACACTGACGGTCACAGCTAGGTGTCCAACGACTACTTTGAATAGAAGGTCTATTGTTAGTAAAATAAGTCTTTCTTGTAGGGATATGCCCTCAGGCCCGTATATATGCCGACGCGCAGGGAAAAATCACTCCCTCTGTGATTTCTCCTCCACGTCTCCAGGTATGTAGATGATTGTTTTTCGCCGCCATGTTAATTTAGTTTAACTTAGTCGATTTTTGTGAATATCAGTGTTCATGTTTTAACATAGTAACTTCTGTGCCAATTAAGTCGAGCGTAGATATTTAGATGTCGTCTGGACCGTTGCCAGACGCATGTTTTGTATAGTGAAATTAAATATTTACGCCCTCTGTGATTTCTCCTCCACGTCTCCAGACGCTGTTTGTGTATTGGCAACACGACTGAGGTTCGGGAGCCGCCTATGGGCAAGATGGCTCTCGAAGGATGTCTTAAAGGTGGCGAGATTAGAATCCCAGGGCGAGATTCCTTGGCAGACGCCACGGCCCACAGCCACGAGTCAACCCTTCCCGGGCCAGGCGCTCTGAGCTAGCGAGGGAGCCTGTAAACAACTTTGGCCCGCTGACTCCGTCGTGTGATCGTGGTCATCTAGTGTTCTTGGCTCTATGTATGGAGCCGTATTAATATCCATGCTTGTGGATGACTAGCAGAAATACAGTCATACCAGGTTAAGTATTGAATCCATGAATGTTGGTGGTTCTAGGGTGATTGTTATTCTCGGAGTTGAGTCCACCAAACCACTGAATACTCGTTAAAGTGTCACGTTAGTCATTCTGAAATAACATGTTGTTATAAAGACTATTTTAATTCAGGATAGTGTCAAGGGTGTCATATTATCCACTTGCAGTGACAATGAAATAATATAAGGATTGTTAAATGTTGTAACCTAGAATTGAAGATGTCATTTGTTACTGATAAAAGTAAGACCTGAGGGTCCAGTGTTATCTTGTGTATAATAATTACTGAATCTCATTTGTCAGAGGAATAATACAACAATTGTCTAATTAAGTAATAAGTACTTGGAGGTGTTTTAATGATATAATAAGTACTTGAAGTGTTTCATGAATTAATAAGAAATTGTGGATCTATTTTATCAATGATACAGTCTTGTCTGAGTGAATTTAAGTAACATCTTATTCGCTCACTGTGTTAATAAATATTGAGTTAGTAATCTACAAGTATCACCACTCTATTCCTTCTAAACATTGATTCCCAGAAAATAATACTTACTAACGTGCCTATACATATCCACCACACTACCAAAGTTGTCCATGAGTTATGTTATATTCTAACCAAAAGTCTGGTGGTGGCAGCCTACTTGTAAGTATAATAAGTGTTGTACTAAGAATAACATGGTTCCCAGACTAATCCATGTATGAGAATATAAGTAAAAACAGAGTATACTTCAGAAAGGTAAGGACATATAAATTCAGAAAATATAATGTACAGTATATGAAAAGAAATGAAAGACTTGGAAAGTACAAGAAAAGAACGATAAGACATGTATGTACATTGTGGAACTAAAGCCACAGCATAGAAATTTTTAAAGAAATACACCATGAAAGTTTAATATAAAAAAACATACATAACTAAGACAAGAATTACTTATAAAGAATATAAGCAAGAATATAAAGTATATTTATAAATAAAGAATTGAAGAATAATAACAGAAAAGAATATCTGGATGGTCAAATGTAAAGAGGAAGAGCTCGGCCTAGTACAAATGATGGCAGCTTAGGTGGGATATAAAATGAAAGAATTTGCGCCACTACAAATGGTGGCAGCGGTGGGATACGAACCCACACCTCCGAAGAGACTGGTGTAGTAACTCCCCCACAGATGGTGTTATGAGGGACCTGACTTGGTTTAGCGATTCCTTCACAGATGAGGTTATGAGGATCCTCACGTGTATGTGTGTGTGTGTGTGTGTGTGTAATGGTCAGCAAGCTCGCCTCGCAAGCGAGCAGACCCGGGTTCGATTCCCGGGCAGAGTGAAACTATGGGCAAGTTTCTTGATGCCATTTTCCTGTCTACCCAGCAGCAATTGGAAACCTGGATGTTAACTGATTTTGGGATTGTGTTCCGGGGTATTGGTTCGCCAGTGCAGTTGGCGAGTTGTCCGGTCTTCTCGGACTATTCCTTGACACTGGGTCAAGCAACATGTTAACTTAGGATGTGGTTGTCACAGATCAAGATTGAAGAAGCCGCAAGTCCAGAAACTGTGAGGGCAAACTTTTTCGGAGTGAGGGTTGTGAACTCTTGGAACAATCTACCAGAAAGTGTTGTGACGGCACCGAGTGTGAGCTCTTTCAAGACAAGACTTGACCAACACTGGAGCGGGTTGAGGTACATTCAGGAGCCGGTGCATGCCCAGTATTTGCCAACAGTGCGTGACAGAGACGTGACCGATCACCCAAGTGGCTAACGAGCTGATCAGTGGTGAAGAGGATAAAAGTAAAAAGTAAAAGTTAAAAACAAATTCACGCCTAGGTGCCATCCTCGTTACAAGAGGGGCAACCATTATGTGCGTGTGTGTGTACATGTGTTGTTTCGGAGATGAAAACGTCATAATATTGAATAATAATGTCTCAGACACCTCAAGTGGCATGTCATGTTAACTGGTGACGTCACATACGTAATCATTCACAATTATGGATTGGATGGCAATTGGTCACTCTCACCGCTGACGTCAGAAAGTTTTTACCAAGTCTCAAACATTTAACACTATTTCAAAACTGCTAGCATGGTAATCTCTCAAACATACCAATAGGATGACTCGTAATCACAAAACACAATAAATAATAGCATTTATCCTTTGTACTGTGTGGGGAGTAAGTACGTATGCATCTATGATTCCTAAAATCCACCCCTTTAGACAAAGACTAAAAAATAAAATGGAAACATACATAATACTCCTTGTTGTCAGGGAAACAAAGTGGAGCAAAAAACACAGGGCCTTAATTAACTTGGGTAAATACATCCAGAAAATACCTGCTCTTCTGAGCTGCACACCAACAGAAGCGTCAAAAATAAAGAATAAACAGACTTCCTTAAACCAAATCTAACATAAGTTTGTCCTATCCTGCTTCAGTGTCTTATTTTTCCCCAGTGAGTCATATTCTGCCTCAGTCTTATATAATTCAACTTATATAAGCAGGTTGATGATAGGGAAGGATAAAATGAATTGGCTGCCTCTGTTGAAATCACTGCACGGTTTTCTGACGTACAGTAGACCTAAATTTTTCTCCATGACGGCGACTGGTAATAGGCTCCAGATACAATAGATCTCAGTTCTTATACTTTACAGACTACCCTAGTATTACCAGGCGAGGTACGGGGCCCAGTAAGGTTGTCTTGGACCTTTACTTTATCCTTTTCGCCACTAGTCGGCTCGCTAACAGATCGACTGGTCGGTAATATATCTGTTATGCACTGTTGGTAAGTACTGGTTATGCTCTTTAATATAGTGTTATTAAAGTCTTGTCTTAAATGAGCTGACATTCACTGTACACCAAATCTAAATGGACCCCAATCTTGACGGTAAGGTTGGGGCCTGGTAGGACTTAGACCTAGCAGGACTAAGGCCTAGCAGGACTAAGGCCTAGCAGGACTGGGGCCCACTTTACCGTCCGTCTCAACCACTTACTTGCATGGGGGACGGAAGGGGAGGAGGTGCTTCATGGCCTGGCTGTACTTTGTGTTGCAGCATCTTGGTTCCTTGTGCTCACTGTGGGGGAGAACACACTCGGTTTAATACTACCAACAACTGTATTTAATGCCCGAATAATTCACATGGTAATATAACTTGCTAAATCAAAGTACTGAACTTATGTAACGTACACAATATTTCAACATTAGTTACACAAATTACGTGATTATGAAATAAAGTTAGTTAGAAATATAAAATAGATACTTATTGAGAGAAAGACCCAGAATATAAAATTATTAATATATATATACATATATATATATATACATATATACATATATATATATATATATATATATATATATATATATATATATATATATATATATATATAGTATTGAAGAGAATAAATATATGAAATAGGATATAAAGAAAAAATCTGCTCCCTTACACCCGCATGAATCTGATATTATATATATATATATATATATATATATATATATATATATATATATATATATATATATATATATATATATATATATATATATATATATATACTGTTAATGAATATGATGTATTTCTTTGTGTATGAACCTCTGTCCTGCGTGGCAGTGAGAAGTGATACCACCCTCAGTGTCAAGACCTGACTGAATTACTCAGAATAGGCAAACTGTACTCCAAGCTTTGTCAATAAATTTGTTAAACTAAAAACTAAACTAAAGTTAGTAGTCATAAATATTGTACATATTCCATTAGCAATAGGCACAACTTTAACGTTTGCTGGAACTGAACCGTTGATAAGTTAACTGTACCTAATAATCCTACTGAATATTATATATTAAGGGAAAGGAAATATAACACAACTAGCTAGAAGTCAAGGAGTTTGTCTGTTTTAACCAAGGTGATGACGAGAAGCCAGAACACACTGGGTCTGGCCGCGACCTTTATCATATGATACACCGTGATGATGATGATGATGATGATGATGAGATGGAGAGAAGAGAGCCTTTGCTCTGAAGATGGAAGAAGGTGGTAAAGTTAGGAAGTGGGAAATAAAGTGGGAGATTTGATAGCGTGGAGACTGTAGTAAACATGGACACGGCCTGGGAGCAAACAACAGAAGCCCCAGGACCTGCAAGAGGACGCGTTCATCCATGTATTTATTTTTTTGTATATTTTGTCACAGAAATCATTGTGGTCGTGGACTGACAGCCTGAATTCTACGAGGGAGTCCAAAATGCTCATAAATGCGTATGAAGGCTTCCTGGGCTTCCCTTGGATGAGACGACTTCCTGTTTACCTGTTCTAATGTCCACTGTCACGGCCACTACTGAATATTCCTTTTCATCCAGCAGTGCTTCAACCCCTCGGCCCATTTATCAGACTCACATTCTAAACTAACAGCTTTGCTACCTCCAGCTGATTTTTTTTACGGTGATTAATCCACCCGAGCACAGGTCATCGACCCACAACGGGGCCTGGGGAGCAAAAAAAATAAGAGTAAAAAGAAATAAAAAATATTAGTGAAAAAGACTATACTATTAATCTACACCACAAAGATGCCGGAAAATCAGCTTTTTGAAGTGAAACAGTTTGTAAGAGTATGGAAACACAAAAGAAGGCAGAGCATTCCACAGTTTGGCTGTGTGAGGAAAGAAGGATGTACTACAACGGGTTATTCTATTTAATCTAGTGTGACCGACATCCACACAGAAACGGTGGGCACTGCGGGCAAGACGAGTGTTACGAGCCCAAAAGATGACATTTCCATACAATTATATTGTGAACATGTATCCAAGGACTCCGAAGTAATACCAGCTAGTAACAAGTAAACTTAATATATTTACGGTATTATTATCGTTTCGGATATCCAGCGATTTTTAATATATATATATATATATATATATATATATATATATATATATATATATATATATATATATATATATATATATATTCTAAGACACTTCTCTTCCATGGGATTTTACCCTTTCATTAATACTTTCAGAGAAAATCGCAATACATTTTTGGAAAATCGACGATATTTTTTCAGTTGATGTTGGTGTTAACACCGTCTTGGAGAGCTCTTGTGTGTTCGTCTGTTGGTGATAAGGCTGAATTACGCATGGACTAGGCTGACACATGCGCAGTTGTTCTTCGCAATAATCTGACCTGTTCATTGGTGGGTATGATTTTGGATTAACCAATCACAACTCGGTCTAGGCCCCCCGACGCGACCCCCTTGAATTTTAATTTATTTCCAAGATGTCTCCCTTGTGCAATGGTTGTGTTGTAGATTCAGTTATTTGCAGTTTTACACAAGACTGCCTGTTACCAGTTACTACTGTTTACATTTACTCTTTCAGGCTGGTTCTCTCTCTTGCTCTCGATCTGGGGTAAACTCAAACGTCCTGTATACGACAGAGTCGGGGCAAACGGCAGTTGTTGTTCTCTCTCTCTCACTAAAGCTGGATCAAGTTATTACACATTTTCATTATTCTCACTCGAACAAAGAATCCCAAATATTTTACAATTTTCTAATAAACCCTTGCGGGCTCCATTATAGAGGTTCCGCGGGCGCCGAACTACGGGTTGGGGACCACTGGGTTCGACAATAGGGGTGAGGCAAGAGAGTGAGCGGGGGTAAGGTCATTACGTACGTACATATATACCATACAGTATATACAAATACATTCATAAGAGTACATACATACGAGTACATACATACATACAGTACATACATACAGTACACACATACATACATACATACATACGTACATACACACAAGTAACTATGCCTCTCGTTAGTACATAAAAGACAGGTATCAAATACTCTATGGACCTATTTCACAGTTGGTGTTCGTCTCAACTCTCATAAAACTGTCAAGTATTTTTTCGGGAAGTCGAGACTACACTACGGGAGGAAGACATAAATACTTCTTCAAGAGCACTCCCCCCACCCCAAGGAAAACCTCGGCGGGCGGCGCGCCAAGTGTTTACTGACTCAATTGACACAACAGTTGCCTTCCTTCATTTAAATTTTGATTTTATTTTTCTTATTCTTTAAATTTCCATTATTTCTCTCGTTACTCTGGCCAGCCTTAGTACTTATTCATTTGATTTTCGTGAAGTCTACCATATATCTTTAGTTTTTGTCTATAGCATCATATTTCGAAGGAGTCAGGGCACCTTCCGGTTCAATTATACAAAAAGCATCCATGAATCTGACTCGAATAAGAATGCTAAGCAGATTGAGTAAGAAGTCTTTTTTTTTTCCTCACTCTAAAATGACTGTCTCTCAGGAACATCAAAATTCTCAGCATAAAATTCACTAACAAGAATGTGCTGCGTCAATTATGAGTGAGCCACCAACATAGAGAGGACAGGTAACGAAGTAGATGATGACAGGGTTAGACCTTCAACATGTGTGTTGTGGCGGGGCGATGGCTGTCGGCAGGCTGGCACACGGGGCGTTATAACCTTGAGGCAGGATAACGCCCCTGTGAAACAACCGGACTTTGAATGCTACCCAAGTTGAACGAGTGTGGATTTAAATTGCATTAAGCTTGAATGAACGAACACAAACATTAATCCTTTTATATTATCTCTCCCTCCTTCCCCTCCCCCAAAACCCCTTAACCCTTCCCCAAACCCCTCCTCCCTCCCTTAATCCCCTCTTCCTTCCCCTAACCCCTCTTCCCTCCCTTCCTTAATTCTCTTCTCCGTCCTTTAACCCCTCCTCCCTCTCCTAACCCCCTTTTACCTCCCTATATCCCTCCTCCCTCCCCCCGTCCCCTAACCCCTCCACCTTCACATACAGTAAACAGAAGCACCAGCTACTCTTTCCTGTATAATCATGTATGAAAAACAAACAAACAAATATTCCCCTATAAACATTATTAAAATTTCATAAACAAAACAAACGCTAAAGCAAATAAAGACGATCCACTCTTACATAACTGTATTTACTGTAGTAATAGTTCATATAGAGGCTCCTTACTGTAGCTTTCTCAGTGAGGTTAATAACTTTTTTTATTTTTTTACGGGATTAGCCCACCATGGCACAGGTCATTGACCCACATTAGGGTCTGGGGACAAAAATATAATAATAATAATAATAATAATAATAATAATAATAATAAAGGACCATAAAAAAAGATCAATCATGAGAAATGATACACTGTACATGTATGTATGTTGTGTTGTGAAAGTAAGAGAAACAATTGAAACCCTGCAATTGTGTAAATGAGATAGAAAGTCAGATCAGCAATCTGGGACTTGGTCACAACTTTAATTCGTATAACAAAAAAAATGTTGTTCGATAACTGGAGAAATAAAATTGACGTAATAATGTCAGTAAAGGTAAGACGCCACTCATACATACTACACAACACACATCATACATAAAACATAATACACAACAAAATCTATAAAGCTTCCTCCTGCTTGTCACTAGTTTTTCGCCTGTGCTGTATTATGATCATCTCGCCTCTATCAAGCAGTTGGGCAGGTTTAAGCTTTATCTCGTGGTATCTTTTTCATAAATTCGTAGTCCTCTCATCCTCTCGGTATAAGGCTCAGCTATTAAGTCCCTTTGGCAGTAGATCGTGTTGTGCTCCCCCTAAGTCTCGCTGTGGCTCAACCATCTCATGTTTCCCATCCCTTTCACGGAGGCACTGAGCGAGGAGGGGGAGGTTATAGTGGCCAAAGTCAACATAGGGCCAGAGGCTCTTTCAAGTCTGTAGGTGAGAAGAGACGGAGTAGCTATGCCTTTCAGATACACGGGGATAGACAACACACTTTGAGTCGGGAGGGAGGGCCGAGGGAGGGGAGAGTCGGTCGGTTCTTCTCTGGTGCTTCCTTCTCTCTTCGGCTTATACAATCGTGTGCCGTTAGACGAGGAGGACACAACACTGGTGGACTGTGTGGCCTTGAGAATCAGGTGTGGTGGGTATATTCTCGTTTATAAATAGTGTGAAAGTAGGATCGACTTCCCTTTAGGGTACAAGATAGCGTAAAGCCAAGGGTTGGATCCCTTGTTGGGGGTACAATGTCACACTAGCAGCGTGGGTTCTGGTACTCGAGCCGCCATGTCAAGGAAGACTGACCACAGATAAAGGATTGATCTTATTGTTTCTTTTTAATGCAAGAACCCGTGAGTAGTTGACTCAGAGACACTCCCCTCACCCGTCGTCCAGAAGTAACTGAGGAATAAAGTTTGGAATA